>NC_042296.1:4167433-4494933 GCF_901000725.2 Takifugu rubripes | reverse complement strand
CCTCCTTCTTTAGAGGGGTCTCACTGAGCTCATTGAGGCTGCTGAGGGGTGGAACCTTGTCGAAAACCAGTTGGGTCTCAGTTATTTCCTGGTCTTCCAGGTAACAGACATTTATTCAACGCATGTCATTCTGTCTCAAATTGAAATTGACAAGATTTAATACAACATTTTATTTCTAGAGATTTTTTTACCTGTACAATCAGGTTGGGAGGGGGGATGTTGCCAGGCAGAGCGCTGAAGTTGACTCCCCCTTCTTGATGGGCTTGCAGCTTCGGATCCTCATCATCATCCAGCGAGATGCGTGACAGAGTCCCGGTGATGGTTGCCGGGTTACAGGTGTTGACCTCCTTGAATATGACTGGAAGGAGAAAAAAAGTGTGAAAAACAGAAGGTGTGAGAAGGAGTTAGGCTAGTGAATAAAGAGGACGAAAAAGGGGGAGATACTGAATGAAACTGGGGCAATGCTGGTCATGGACGCCGACTGAGAAGCAACAAGATGGACACGTACATCTCGACTACTTGCACCCACACATAGTTGGAACACGGATCACATATCCGGAGGAAAGTGTGATTATGTTTTTCATGGCAAGTCACTGTGACCTCCACTGCTCGTCTGGTGTGCGTCCTCTCTCGATTCTCACTTACAAGCTTATTATTTCCTGTCATCTTGTCAAATTATTGGTATTCTTTTGCCATTTATGAGCTCGGTGTGACGATGACCCAATCGGCTAGCATGCGAAAATAAAAGAATCTACAAATGCGGCATATTTCTAGCACTTTCTAAATGAACTACGACATGCTGATGAGAGATAATGTTCAAACACAACCAACGTCGGTCTGTCATCACAATGAAGGTACGTTGAAACGGAGCTCATGCCAGTTTCCATGCGTTTTATCTCACCATCAGAGGAAAGAATGTTTACACGGTCGCTTGAAAAAACCATTTGTGGAACAAAGCATTGAATGTGACAAGATGCCAATCTGCACACGCTGAGTAAGGACACGCTAGCGCTCTGAGGTTCTACCACCCTGTGCGTGCAAACTGACGCAAAACAGAGCGGACAGGTTTGGGGAATATCTGACCGATCTGATCCCATCAGGTTTGCAGCCAAGAGTTTGATGTCACAATGACCTATGCAGGAATACGGCGCTTGTTCGAGGTGTTCTCGTGTCAAGCACCACCGCCGTTACCGCAGCGACACAGTTCACGTTTACCACAAGGGAGAAATCAGGAGATCTCTACAATGCATCATGGGTAATAAGTGTTCTGGCTGCAGCAGTTATCTGGCCTTTAAGCCTATTTGCTTCAATAAGATGGTTCCAGGTTTTCAATTGTTTTCATATGAAAAAAAATAATGGTCGCTGCTGCAATGGCAGCATAATTTGCTCCGCCCACAATCCAGATGCACTGAGAAAAACTAGAATATCTGAAGTTAAAGGACACGTCAGGCAGTGGTCAGAGGGTCACGGTGCAGAAACTTACATGGGTGTCCTCTCTCTGCAACGGTGGAGGGGGGGAAAGTGACTGTTAATATCATATCAAGGCACAACACAAACACACACTCACACACACACAAACACACACACACAGTGAACACGCTGAGGAGGCTAATTATCATGCACAGTTTTTTTAGGAAAACCGTGGATGTGGGACACGGCGGCTCCTGTCGCCACCTCAGTGTTGGCAGCACCCAGCTGCAACCATGTGACGGGGGAGGCATAATCGATAATAATCGATCGGGAGGAGCCACTCACCTGTTTGACAGGCCAGGTCTACGTCCTTCTCGAAATCCGTCTGAAAAGGCGAGTTTGAGCAAAGGGGGAAGGGGGATAAAAGACATGGAGTTTAATTGTTTCACTATATCTGCAAGGTAAAGATATATATGCTAGATTCTATTATATCTGAGCCTCTGATGGTCAAAAACATCCTCTTAACTGATTTAGATTTAGAAATTAAAGGCAAGGGAGGTATTGCTGAGTCCCAATGGGCTGCGTCTTAAAAGCAAGATGCTGCTGTTTCCAAAATGGCCACAGCTCAAGTTTCCTAAAGTTGAGTGAAAGTGAGGCTCATTGCTATGCAGATCTGGTCGTGTGTTCTCTGAGGAAAGAGCCTCCCCTGTCTCTGCTGAGATTCTCTGACAAAAGCCTTTGTTTGGATAATAAACTACACATTTTAGAGAGTTTGGGCACGGCACACATGGAGTGGGGGGGGGGGGGGGGGGGGGTGGAAAAACAGAGAGACTGATAGAGAGAATGTGTAAAGGTCTCAGAGGAGTGGGAGAGCTCTTAGTACACAAATCAGCCCCAGCATCATAAATGAGGTTCGACTAAATGGATGAATGTCGGCAAGAGGGAAAGAAAGAAAGAAAGAAAGAAAGAAAGAAAGAAAGAAAGAAAGAAAGAAAGAAAGAAAGAAAGAAAGAAAGAAAGAAAACTCTTTCCCTCTCAAGCTCCTGTCCAAATTCATACAAAAACAACAAATGTATTTATTTTAGCAAAAAAGTAGCTGGAGCCGTCAGGCAGGTCAAGTACAGTTAAATATGTGGACACAAGAGTCCATTTTCTTTAGATATATACAACATTCTGAGTGCGAACAGTATAAAAGACACATCAAAAACCTGTCTGTCCGTCTTCTACATATGTATGTCTCGTCTAAATACAGACAGACAGACAGACAGAAGACTCTATCAAAGGACTCATTTCTACAGAGGACATACTGGGTGGCTGCCGGTGTGGTTGTGGGCGTGGTTATGGTTATGAGCATGGTTGTGGCTATTGTTCACAATGGGCTTTTGCTCATGCATGTGGCTGAGGGCGTGGCTGAGGGCGTGGCTGAGGGCGTGGCTGTGCTCCGTTCCGTGGTTGTGGTTGCTGAGGGGCAGGCTGTGGTAACAGCCTAGCTGGCATGCCTGCTGGCATGACGGCGGGAACGGCGGAGCCTGCGCGCCTGACAGACACGTGGTCGTGCCGTAGCGCAGGGAGCCGGACTGCTGCCCGCCCCGGCTCACATTTGGACCCTTCTGATGGCATAAAGAGATGGATGGAAGACATGAGGTTGAAATGTTAATGGGAGCACGTGAAAACAGGTGAGCGGCGTGCTCCAAAGGTCATCGCAGATTTTATTTTTTCTTTTCCACAATCTCACCGATGACTTGCAACAAATAATGATGTCTTGACTCCTGACACATGCAGACACAGGTTAGTTTATGCATAATTAATGGTTCGAGAAAAACAACACAAAGGAGAGCATCTAGCTGGTCGTTATGGTTTGCAAGCTTCTTAGTTTCCAGGTTGGGTCTGAAGACAGGCTGCCTCAGTGAGGACGGCTTGAGTTCAAACATTAGCAGAAGGCGTCGCTAGATGACATGCCAGGCATTCAAAATTCAAATAAACCCCCTGTGTACTGCAGCCAGCACTCCTGGGAGCATGCGGCTAACTCAACCAAAATAAAACAAACACGCAAAAAGGAGCTATCAGTAGACGTCCTCCGACAAAAGACAGCACATATAAAAAAAAGAGTTTTCTTCTGCTTGTATAAACAGGATTTTTACGATCAGGCAGCTTTGCTCCATAAATATATTTCACCTAAATTGCCGTGTTTCTAATCTCAATAGGGGGAATGAAATGTGTGATGCGTAAACAGGAAATGGAGGGAGATCGGAGCGCTTCGCTCGTGTCGTGCTGCTGTGGGGCTGCTGCAGCTCCCGCTCGCTGAGGTTAGTTCAAGCTTAATGGCCCACAGTGTCGGATGAAATGGAATGCTATTCACCATGATCTGCACCTGTCCGTTCTTGCAGGAGTCGGGGGAGTTCTCGCTGTCGTCCTTGCAGCCGCCCATCCGACAGCGCACGGCGTCTTGCACCTGAGGCCGAGGTGTGGAAGGGGGTGTCGAAGAGACAGAAGTTAGACAGACAGTCTTTAATCAAAAGCCGCCGCAGGTGGATAAAGTGGCGTTAATCTGCGGGCTGTGTTAGGCTCGTGGTGCGTTTATCCTCCAATGGGAGCAATAGATTTGTTCGAAGGACCCGGAACATTTGGGTCCGCCTGTAATGTTCCCCAGCCAGCCCGAATCTGGCTCCATTACAAACGGCCCCGTTGGAACGTTGCCGCTATCACCGTCCGTAAGGATCTTGTGGGCGGATACGAGAAGTGGCACCAAGAAGCGGAAGCGGAGCGTCCCTGTTCTAGTCATGTGGCCTTACAGATGGAGTGGATCTGATCCCGGACCGTGCCTGATTACTCCTGCCTGGATTCAGGCATGGCCTCCATTTTTTTCCTATTATTTGTCTCTTCTCTTCTGCCCGTGTTTGCACCTGATGCAGCTCATCCTGGCTTCAAAGTAAGGACCCCTTCAAAGGGGTTCCTGCCCCACTCTCCATCCTCCACCCACCTCTCCTAGCATCATTCCCCGCTTCACTCTTGAATCACATGATCTCCATCCTACTTCTCTCCGCATCCAAGTTGACGTCCTCCCTCTCGGCCCGCTCGCGGTGCTCCTCCACCCTTCTCTCTTTCCCGCTGCCTCCTAATCGGGACACCTCTAACAGCACAGGTGCTAATCTCCTCGCCTCGCCACAACTGATCTCAGCACGCCGCCCATCCTTTGATTCCTCTCTGCTCCACGTAGCAGCCAGCCCTGCATTGCTAGTTTACTTAACAGCGCACTTTGTACCGCCTTCTCCCTCCTTTTCTCGCCTCCTCTGTCTATTGTTCTGCATCTGCGTTGGCTTTAGCGCTCAGGCTTTCCCGACAATTCAAATAAATAATTCCTGGGTTTACGGCGCTCTGATCCCTGCCGCTTTTGTGCTATTTGATTTAATGCAGCTAAGCATTCGCAGCATTTGGAAATTCACTTATGCCATGCAGCGCATTCAATATCATAATGATCTCTAGAATGCACTGTGGGGAGGGCCCCGTGCTGTTTATCATCCCAAGCAGCTGATATAAAATCCATTAAGCACGGGCGCGGCAACACCTCCCCGAGTAAAGGTTCAAATTTACGTTTCAAGTTCAACATTGGCGGGCATAACCAGGCCTGTGGTTAATAGCACTGTGGGTATTAGTAAGGGACTTATCATCTTATTCTGCACAAAATCTTAGTAATCTCTTTAAAGAAGCCTTGGATCAGACGGACAATGCTGCACCATCACGCTGTATTACCACCTACTAGGAGAGGCGCCGCAGCATAGAACGCAAATACCGAGCTAATCCCTCTCACGTCTGATCCACTTCTGCTCTGCCGTGATTCCTTTCGGGCTTTGGAAACGAACGTGACATTTCTAAATGCTGATCCCACCTGTCAAACGATGGGGGAGGGGGGGCAACCGGCGCCGAGGTCGCCGCATGGTGGTGGATTGGATACGCACGGGTTGAAAAAAGATCACCGCCGCGCGGGGACGCGGGACTCACCTCTCGCCGCATCGCGCAGTGGACAGTGATGATGACGAAGCCTTGGACGGAGTCAAAGACAGCAAAGAGGACCTGGAGAAAAGAGACAGTAAAACACGCAGGATTTGGAGCTGGCCTCATGAAATGGTCACGAGGGTTGGTTGTATCGCGACCAAAAGGTGTGAGTTAAAATCTCAGGGTGATCATAAATGCGCCAGGCAGTTTGATGGGTTCGTTTCCTGTTGGACACCCGGTGCTTAGTTATCTAAAGTACTTCTCCACTTTTGTATGGAGAAACCAATCCATCCAACAAGCACATAAGCTAGCAGCCTTCTGCTGGCTGGAAAGACACTTTAAAGGATCATTGTAACAGAAGAATAACAGAAGAATTGACTCAAAAATGCAAAAAAAAAATTTTCTTCCTTTATAAATTGGTCGTTTTATCTTTAGCTTCATACTTGCAGACATCGAGTGTCGCATCAATTACATTTTGAGAGGACTTTCTGGTATTTATGCATTTTTGAGCCCCTGTTCCCCACTGCAGATGTGAGTTCCTGTATGAGGGTATGTGTGTTGTAGCTTTGCCAGGAATCGTGAGATGCATCACCTGGAACAACGTTGAGCGCCGGTCGGTTATGGCGAGCACGGCTGACATCCAGGTCAATGCTAACAGAGGAAGGACCACACAGGAACTCCACAGAGAAGCCCTGTCAGAGAGATGGGCAGGGAGGGGGACAAAACAGGAGGTTCAGGTCACAGAACTCTTCTCTCTCCTCCTCCTCTCGCGCGTCGGCTCATTCAAACGCAGACTGGCGCGCCACGCTCGCTATCAGACTTAATATGCTAACCAAGTCGTGCGAGATGATGTGTAATCACGCAGACAGTCATGATACTGACAATTGCTCACAATTACATGGTTGATGCACGTAAATGTCATCGTGGTGCACTGCGGAATGATGGGCTGCGGGGAAAGAGCGGCCTATTGACAGCCTCTGGACGTGCGAGGCTCTTCACCGCGGTAGTCAGATGCCAATTTAAAATGTTCATGTTGGTTGGGCACATATTCGGCATCTCCTGAACGTTTTCTGACATAAGTTTAAGGAATTAAGCGACACGTCAAACGATAATGTGAGTGTGGTGAACCTAATCATTACACATAATCACCCTTTTAATGACATGTTACACTATAACATACCATAAAGTCAATTGGAAGAAAAGGAAATGGCAGGTGGCTGGTAACTGCTCTGTCACAACTTTGAAGTTACGACTTCGGAAATAAACTAGGACAGATTTAAACTTTTCCCATTACAGAGGTAGGCCAATTGTGGCGTGTAAAAACAGAGGCGGCTGCATCTATTTTTGGATTCTGCATGCGATCAACAAGTCCAGTGTCTGGAAATAGTCAGCGTCACCCTATCAGCCTCCGATCACGGCATCCAATTGGGTCACGGTGCAAATAAACAGAGCTGCTGCCACGAACGGCGTCTCAACAGCGGCCGTTCGGCACCGGAACCCACGACAATGCAGCGGTTACCCCGAGGGCTAAAATCCAGTTTCTTCAAAGACATTTGTCTCTTTTGTTTTTGCTGTCACGGTTTCGTAAATGTCATCACCCAGTGGGGTATTTTGGGGGGGGGGGGGCGCAGGAAGTCCTTTATTCCCATGTCTCAACAAGAGGCCGGATCTTGGAAATATGCTGTGTGGTCACTGTGTGCGTTTGTTCTGTCCTCTCGGTGATCACGGAGAGGCTTTGCTCATGCTAACATTAGCTGGAACGTCCGAGGTGAAAGTGAAAAACAAGCATAACCATGCGCGCATGCAGGCTACCGCCACATCAGAAACGGAATTATCTGTCCATGCGGGTGGTTCGCTTCTTTTGAAAAAATTCTTTCACGAACTTGACTTGGTAAACACCCTCCGGCAACAATACGGACGGCGAGAGGTTGAAAAGATGGAGGACAGAGAAGAAGAGGAGATTACAAGAATGAAAATAGAGAAAGAGAGAGATGCAGATGGACTAACATGGCGCTGCTGGCAGTCGCGGTGGACATGGCTGTGCTCGAGATCACGCCACACTTGGAGCATTTCAGCAGCAGTCGGCTACTCGCCTCCGCCGGGACACTTGGGAACACACACACATACACACGCGCACACACGGAGATACAGGCAGCACACACAAGTGGTGGGGGCGGGTGGGATGTGGGAGTCCAGGTGAAGGCGGGTTAGCAGGTGACACGATAGTAAAGTGATTGAAGGATGGAGAGAAACACAACAAAGAGGGGGTGTGGAATAGAAAAAAGGGGGAGGGGGAGAAAAGAAAGAAAAGCAAATTAAAACCACATCTTGAGAAAGTAGCAGCAATGACAAACAGTTAGGATACACCGATCGATCCGGAGAGAACGTGAGCGGTGTTACAGCAGAGCGGCGGATTAACAGATTACGGCGACACGGACGGGAAATCGACCAATCGTGTTGTTCTGCTGTCGCCAGCTGAGAGGTGTCTGTGTGTGTGTTTGTGTGTGTGTGAGGCTGTGCACCATACTGTTTCAAAGGAAGGAAAAGGTTATTTACTCACAGTTGACTACACACGCGAGACGAGACGGCGTCTGTGTGCCTGCGCGGTGTTTATATATAACGCAATTGAAGGACGGCGGGGCTGCGTGCAGGCTATGCTACATTAGCGCCCCATCACAGCTCATTGCCTTAGCACCAGCCACATCCCCACGGCATCATAAGAAAATACATTACGCTAATGACAGCCTGTTCTGCAAGCGACACTACGCGTTAGCGTGTACTCGAGAGCTCCTTCTAAACACACACTTCCAAGAATCCGGCTCTAAGCGTGCCCAATTCTTGGATATACTTAGGACTTGTGTGGACATGCTACTATACAACTGGGATAATCTCAGTTGCATCACCGGGTTACAGAAGCTAATCAACCCCCTGTGGAGATGATCGGTGGCGTTAACCCTTTCAGCCATTTAAAAATGATCAATTTCAATTTGTGCGGAAGGCAAGCGGGGAAAAATGCGATTGGCAGAGCGAGAGAAAGAGATAAACAATGGAAATCAATAGCTTTGGAAATGAAAATGTGAAGTTGGCTGCAGGAGCTGAGGGAATCCGCCAGGATTAGTAAAGATGAGAACCCAAGTTCCCGCGGAAACAATGTTGCTGCGGCTGCACGCATGTACGATCTGCCTGCGCGCAAATGAAACAGCACGTGAGGGGCGCGAGAATTCCTTGACATTGCTCTGGTGTTTCCAGTTTGTGATGAGATTCCCATCTGCCATTGATTCTGATATATTATCTTCATCCGCGACAGGAGAAAAAAACTCCACTGGAACCGACAGCGGGGCTCTAAAATGCTCGCAGAGAAAGCTAACAGGTGGCTACTCATTTGCCTGAAATTGGATTGTATTTTCTCCGGACTGTTTTTTTTTTTATTGGAGGAACAGGTGCGCCAGGAAGTGTGTGTGTGTTTGGAATGTGGAAGACGCCATAAACGTGATCTACCTGCGAGTTCTGTCTGAGAGGGTGAAATGAATCTAATGCGACAAATCTGTAGCCAGTTCCCATCAAGGACTTGGTGGATGGAGGTGTAATCAGGTGTGTGTGTGTGTGTGTGTGTGGGGGGGGGGGGGGGGTCGGCTGGTGTCTCCTGTGAGGTGCAAAACATTCACTTACCCCGCCCGCTGTTTTTTGGACTTGTCGGAGATGCCGTCTCGAGACATGAGCTTGTTAAACACCACTATTCCGATGAGCATGTTCACCTGGGAGACACAGGGGGGAGTTCTGTGAGGATCGGCCCACAGGAGGGACTCATTCTCGCTGCTTTTGAGGCTGTTTTCATTGTTGAAATCAAAAGCTTTTTGCTCACAGTATTGAAAAATGCGTCCTAAAGAGGCACATTCGGTGCGAAGGCATCCGTCTGATAACCTGCCATGTTGGGGTCAGGCAGGAGCGATCTTTTGGAATTCTGTGACGCTGAGGTGGATGCGTGCAATACCCCCCCCCCCTGTCCACTGGAGGCAATATTGAGCAGACCTTGCTGGCTTCTAGCAGAACACACACTGCATCCATCAGCAACATGAATTTGATGAAAAATCTATATTCATGTCATCCATATTCGACCACCAGCAGGAAAAGCCACTTCCGATCCCAGCGATGGATTAAATGTATGTTGCTTCACTGTTGCCACCAGGCCTCATCTCTTCTACCCACTAACAAGCTGGCGGAACATCTGGCCACAGTGACCCAGTGACAGAGTTCAGAGCGGAGACACGTGCTGACCTGACTCCACCGGAATCTTGCCACATGTTCCGCTCTGACTTTCTGCCCATCTGGGGGGGGGTTATAGGCACGCTTTGTTTGTTTTCTAATCCTGATTCGATTTATCTCTCCTCGCTCTCTCTGGGCCAGGAGGATGGAAGCAATAGGAGTGGATGAACAACGAATGACATTATCCACGTACCAACACGGTCTCTGCATGAATGTGTGTAATGTGCTCCGATTCCTATCAAAGCCCCGGAGTAAACGTCTGTCTCTGTTGCTTCCTTCATCCATCAGCAGGAGCCGCTTAAGGGTGGAAAATGATACGGAGCTGGGAGGAATCCCGGGAAAAGAGCTGCGGAGTTGAGCCGCTCACGTCGAACTCTGACGCGGTTAGCCGAGTCAGAGTTTCTGTTGTTTTGTTTTTTTACTTGGGGGCTATTTCTTCGCTCCATCTTGCTCATCAGGCCTCTGATCTCCTTCCCTCGCGTGGGTGCTGCTACCACAGCTAGCTTGCCAGATTGTGAGGACGCCATTGTCATGCCGGGCATGTCTGGCGCCGGCTCGGTGAGTCAGCGTCGCTCTGCTTTGCTATTTGCCCAAAGCCAGGTTAATTAATTAGAGAAAAAGTCCGGTGGGAAGGTCTGCGTTGTGCTGCGCCGCCCGACGCGCCGCTTCTCGCCGCAGCTGTTCGTCTGAGTGAAGGAGCGTAGGGGGAGGCGGTGGTGGTGGGGGAGTTAGCACCATTACGCAGCCGCCGTGGGGAAGGTGGTGGGGGGGCAGGGGGGGGGGTGCTCACTGACATTGTGAAACGAGGAAAGGGTGAAAAGTGGGAAACGAATCCACGAATGACTGGCCCGCATTCTTTGTGGAGAGAAAATCATCCTGTCCTCTTCCTGCCACCCTCTCGATTCTGGGATATGCGGCCGATAGCGGGAATTGTGAGGGCTCGTCAGAGTCGCCGTGTCGTCTACAGCGGGTCACGGCGTGCGCCGCACAATCTGCTCGGTGTCGAGGCTCTCCGGTTTTTGTTTCAGGTGTTGGAACTGTGGCCAGAGTGTCAGAAGCTGGTGGAAGCCCAGACGCCACCTCGGCGCCGCTGCTGGAGCATAAACACATCTGCATCCGGCGGAGTTTAGCTGTTTCACCCCACGGCCGTCCCAACGTGTCAAAGGAGGAGACTGAGATGTTCACAGGGGGGCAAAAGCAGCTGTGGCCTCACTTTTGGCATTGATTTTACATTCCTGATGTTTCCAGGCGGCGTGATACACCTCCAACCGAAGGGTTTGGTCGTCTGCGACTCTTACACGGTTAAAAACATGAATAATCCCACTTTTCTACGGACGGTAGCCCGGCGGCGGTGGGGGTGTCGTTCAGAGAGCCTGGACCTCGTTGTGTGTCCATTATTCTGGACTGTGTTCCACCAATCGGAATTCTTCAGCACACAGTCCCGTCTCCATCTAGGGGACCTTAAGCCCCTGCTGGGGACTTTTTCAGGAAACATTTGTGGTTCCCTGAAAGATTATTCCCTGGGTAATTTAGGTGGAAATGCGCCAAGGCTTTTCAAAACCCTGGTTAATTATCAAAGCTCCGCTGATGGAAAAAAAAAGAAGAGGCCATTGCTTCTTTATTTAACACATCGCTGCTCTTTTAGCTGTGAAAAGAACCATCCAGGGATTTCAACAAAGCAAATTAGGGAATTTCTGTAAGCATACAAGACAACGCGAGTCCTGTGCAGGTCAGGAAAGCTGTATTTATCCTTTCTGTTAGCAACAGCAGTGTCAGCGGTGCAGGGGTCTGTTTTTACAGGAGTAACAGGCTCCGCTTCTACTGCCGGATAATAAAGAGTGAGACATTTGGCTGCCGGGCTGGAATTCACTCTCGGCACATCCCGCGCCGCGCTGGTCCGCGGGAAGATATTTGAGTTTTCCAGTGCCGACATTTCCAAGATCAAAGGACCTTGTCATCTCGTCATGGACACCACGAGCGCGTTTGCTCGTGAGCGCTCAGAGGAGGCAAATTCTGACGGGTCAAACTTCAGCCGCTTCGGCCTTGAAGGCTCACGCGGCGGAAATGAGCTCCGCGAGACAAAATGCTGCGAATGGGGACGTGCGTGTCGGAGGGACTCACCAGGACGATGACAGCAGCAGGACCAACGAAGGCGTAGAGGAGGCCGCCCTCTAGGGACAACCAGCAACTGCAGAGGGAGCAAACATGTCTTTAAAGCCCAGAACGCAACTCAAATCCCAGAAAAGTTTATGGTTCTGCTCCACGCCAACCGAAGCAACTCCACATTTAATTAAGGAGACACTGTACGCTTGCATTTCCTTGGCGAGTTAAATGACTGTTTTCATCAATACCGCCTTCAGCGCTAAGCTAATTTACCACGTAGATTACATAAAACATATCCTCAAACTGCAAATTCAATTTGGCGTGTGGTTATTGGGACTTATTGAGTTTAAACTTGTCCTCCAGTGATGTCATCAAGGCCACGCTGAAACCCTCCCGCTTCCCTAATTGCGCTTCAATAAAGGAATGAAGGAGGAAAAATCCACAGCCCAGGAGCTCCCATACAGCCTGGCTAATGAGATGATTAGAGAGGACGGAACGCATTTGGAGACAGCTTAAAGCTAACGTGGGCTAACAGAGCCTGATGGCAATTGTCAATAGTAGCGTGAAAATGTTTTCTTAAAGAATGAGAAAAATACCGCACATATGTGCCGGGAGGAGTTTTTGATAAAAAATAAAAAAAAGTTGCCGATTGGAAGGAGACGAAAAACGGCGAGAAAGATGCTGTGAATTGGTCTTATTAGCACTTAGCTTTGAGGCTCCCATGACAAAGCTAATTATATTCTAAAAGGTTAAAGGCTACACACAGATTGTGTTGCTAGCAGGTACTGGGCACACATAAGCAACAAACCCCCACAGTTGTTGCCCCTCCTTGTCTTTGAAGGGTAGAGCTTCACATTTACTTACTTTCTACCTTTTAAATTCCATTTTTTTTACTGCCCTCATCCCCTAAAACTTGAAATTGACCAGGAGCATTCTTCTATCTTCTATAAGTTTGTGACAGCAAAGTTTCAGCGTTGGTTTGTAGGGATGCGTATCGATTTGAGGTGTGTTTGCTGCATTTTGATTCAAGTAAAAGATCTACCGGCCCCGAGATGTGTTGCGCAATTCAAAAGCTACATGACAGGTTGGTCTCAAGTCCCCCTGTGATGCATAATATGAAGAAGAAGCAATAAAAAGTGATGGATAGATGGCTGCAAGAAGAAAAAAAAGCTGTTTTGTTGTGTAATACTGCGGGAAAAAAACACATTCAGGATTTATATATTCAGCCGAGCCTCCACTGAGTGAATCACTGACCACCTCTGGTCAGTCATAAAATTATATAAAACCCCATTTTTTTATGAAACGATGGAGCAGCAACCCTTAAGGGAGGATGGAGGTTAGGCGGACCATTTCAGCAAAAAGAAAAGTGGGGTGTTTCTTGAATGCTAAGCAGTAGCAGTTATAGATGTGTCCAGTTTAGAGCCAATCAGAAGGCAGCGCTACTCACTAGCTTGCTGTGCCGTAACCCCTGGCTCTGGTGAAACCCACCGACACTGCTACCACGAGGGCCGGAAGACCTGCAGAGAAACACAGAGGAGGGGGGGCGGCATGTGAGAGGAAGTGCTAGCGAAGGCGACGGAGCGCTGCTGCTTCTCGGCTGTGAAGATCTCGGCGTGGCGCTTTCTCATTTATCAGCGGCCACGCAACAGGCTGTAACGAGCAGGCGTGATGGGAAGTTACCCCAAGGCTCTGATGGAATCCTGAGGGTTCCTTGACGGGAAGGCGTAGCTGACGGCAGGAAGCTGCCGGAAGATCCGTGCTGGGAATTAAGCACGGAAGTGTTCCGCTGACATGTTGCGTGCGCTAATGGCCCAATGTGTAGCCCGCTCGAGCAACGTGGAGAAGTGTGATCAAAACACAACCGGCTTTTTATGTAGGGCGCCGTGCTCATCGGTCAATAAGTCCTGCATTATTTAGCAAAAACGGAGCATTTTGCGTTTGCGCTCGTGCAAATGAGATGGAAAGGGAAGTGTCAGGGAGCACGTGCCAGAAAAGAGGGAAGGAAATGTGCCGGTAATGAGGCTGGCTGGGAAATATTCATGTAATTAACAAAGCTGTGATTATGGCTGCAAATGAAAAGCAATTAGAAAAAGTCACATTAGCATTAACAAATACAGCGGCGAGGAGCCGGAGCCGGTGCGCCGCTCGTGGGGAGCCGGTCCAAAAAGATCAATCAAATATTTACAGATTCATCACAGGTAAACACACACCTACAGCGAGCGGCCCGCCGGCAGCGTGGCGCCCGGGATCTCCTGTTTCCATGGTGACGGGTTGAAATCATTCACAGAATTATGAGAGAACGTGTCGGATGAAGATGAGATGTTTTATCTGTCCGATCCCCCTCAGACACGGCTAGCTTGTTCACCTGCGACTGTACAACAATCCATACATCCTCTGCGTCGGCAGAGGACATCGACGCAGATTGGACCGCGGGATCGATAGGGAACAGTGGGAATGTGGACGGGAAGGTAATTTCCAGCAGGATCTGCAGGCATCAGCTGAGCGCGGATGTTATCACGCATCTGCCTTTTGCATCAGGCTGCATGTATACAGTTAAACTAGAATTATGGCCCTTTCGAGACCTCCGGAAGGGGCATTTCATTAAATACCACAAAGGAAAAACGGGATAAATTCCAACAGAACTGATGATTTTAACGCAGGACAGCAGTTCTGAAACTCTCCTGCAGAAATCTGGTTCACTTTCATGTGAAAGAGAATGAATAAAACGCCGTGTTACAGCATTCCATTAGCCATGCGCGTCACACGGCGGTTCAATCAGCATCTGATTCATGGTTTGCGTGCCTTCGTTGGCTCCGCTGAAAATCCCCTGGCAGCGGAGGACGCTTCTTGCTCTCAGCCACAGCAACAGAGGAGCCCGGATCCTTCGTTAAGTGTTCTGCCGAGCACCGCGGCCTAGCGGTGACTACAAAAAGCTATTAACAAACAACGCGACGGCACAAAGGATTAAAAGAAAGGAGCTAATCTGCGGCTCGTGCCTGCTGAGCCGAATGCTAACACGGCCTTGTATGTTCGGGAAAGTGTCATTTCCCTCAAGTTTTCCCATCCTCTCCTCTTTAAAGGGAACATTTCTTCAGCGCGGTGTTTTCCGAGCGGTGCTAAGCGACTACGGCGGGGAGAGAGATGGACTGTTTGGGACCGACAGTTGTAATTATGGCGGAGAGCAAAGCAGTTTTATTTTTATCGATCAGGTGCCGCGGCCCCTGTGCGGACTTTCCTTGAGCCATTACCGCCTGCTCTAAACACTCTTTGCTAACCTTGTAAACCGAAATCCAAAACTACACTCCAAGATCCAAGATCAAAAAGGGACGAGCATTAAGGTGGACAGAACGCGACTTCCTGTTGGTCTCCGCAAACTAATGTTCGATCAAGATTGAAGCGGATATTCCCTGGGATCTTCCCGAGGTGATTCCCATATGTCGCTTAGCTCACCCCAGCCGAGGCACAGGAAGCGTTTGCGGATGAGCCGTGGCCTCATTTTGCCGAGGATGGCCAGGTAGGACTGCCACGCCTCTGTCAGCACCCAGCAGAAGGACGCCAAGAAGAAGAAATGCAGGAAGGCGGCGGTCACAGTGCACAGACCCTGGAGAGAAGAGGGAAAACAGGAGAGGAGACCGTGATAATACCCACAAGAGCCCTTTTACAAAAGAGCAAAAGGGGACAGTTTTGTAAGAGGTGTCATAATGAATTGTCTCTTGGGACAAAAAGGGAGGACAAATGGGAAAAAAAGAGTTGTGTAAATTGTTTATAGCGGTTAAGAGCCCAGGCCAGCCCAAATGTTTTCGACAGTTTGATCGATACCCAACAGAAAATAGTGAAGTGATGCTTGGACTATAAAAAGTCCAAAATTGCTTTTTACCGTAACGGGGCCTGCTTTAGAAAGTTCTGGCTGAAGGCAGGACAAAAGCTCGAACCACCAGACTGCTGGTGCTCACTGAAAAGCTAAAGTGCTAGCGTCCCGGTGCCTCACCTTGCTCAGCGTCTGGGATTGTCCGACCAAAATCAATAGATTGGAGGCCAAGATGGAGAGGCAGAAGTTGACCAAGATGATGGATCTCTCTGAGCGGATGTACCTGAGGAGGCGGAGGATGGGGTGAGGGTGGCAGACATGTGAGCTGAGGCGTATTGACAGGTTCAATGAAGTCAAAAGCATTCGTGGCCTCTGCCATTAGCTTGATTTTACAATCTGTCACCCGTGCTACAAAAATGTAATCAACCTTGCTCGAACATTTGTTGCTTATTAGGCCTCGTTGTGGTTTTGGCACATTAGGGCCCCCAGGCTAAATGCATACTAAGCTAGTGTGACCAGAAAATATATGAATAGCTACAGCCCTAGCATCAGTATGCGTGAGTTTTTGAGTGTATACCTCCAGAAGGCAGTGTAGATTAGCAGAAGGATGAGCAGAGCGGTGCAGGAGACCCCGCAGCCCACCATGAGGGGCACAGAGGGCATGCTGACAGGACCCATGTCCTGAAAAAGAATCGAAGAAGAGAGGAACAATTGCCATTAATGCCAACAAAAGTGTTGTTATTTATATTCGGATGTCATTTTCTAGGAAAATAACACCTAATTTCTTGCTAGGAAATTAAAGTTTCTTCATGTAATCCTCTCCACCAGGACTTTGAGACTCCGTACATTACACAGTCCTATGGAGATCTTCCCATTCATAAAACTGCCAAAGCTAATTCCCCGCGTTTAGCTAGGCCATTACGCTTAGACTATGTTCAACATCAGCGTGATGGATTTCCCACGTGCCCCGTTGCGGCGGAGGCTCATCGGGTCAGGTGCGACGAGCGGCATCGCCTCCGGGGGCCGTTTGTCATACATATAAACGTGTCGACGCGGCCGGGGTCGAGCGCGTCCTCAAGGGTGGTGCCAAAGGCGTAACTCATCTGTTGACGCTTTTTTTACGAGTTAAAATCTATGAACAATGTTCCGTGGTAGATGTGACCTCAGAGGGAAGCCTTTTATCATAATTACAGCCTGATATACAATTAACTCTAATTATGATGCCAGACATCTGTTAAATACACCTATAATAATAACAACACCTCATTAGATTAATCTTAAACTATCCTCTTTAGAATCACCTATAGATAGTGTAATTAAAACAGTGCTTACTGTTATACACCATGATATATTGGCTCGGGGGTAATTAAGTGATTTGGGTCATAATGCTCATCGCACCTCTGCTTCCTCTCTCTCTCCAGAGGTGCATAAATGAAAAGATGGAGATCAGCAGAGGGAAGGTGTGGAATCTGCGTGTCCCCAGGTGGGCCCGATGTTAGCCCGATGTTAGCCGGTTTTATGTTCCCAGCTGCACCCTTCACATACGGCGGCTAGCCCACCATTTAGCCCGAGATGTGTTGTTTTGTACGTGTGGAGGAGAAGGACAGAGGAAAAAGAGTGTGGTGAGAAGGGAAGAGGAGGAGAAGATAAGGAAAAAAACAAACGGGGAAGCAGAGCTTCTCTGAGCGAGGCCATTAAAAGCTCTACTCAGAGGGAAGAGGAGAGTACAAATGAGCGGAGGAACGTCAATATACCCGCTCAGAAGGACCGGCTGGGTTTGAAACCGTGAAAGGAAGCAGGTCAAAAGATGAAGTGTTTTCTTATTCCGATGCACAAGCAGTGACGAGCGCGCACGTGCCAAAGGCCTGTTGGATTTTCCTTTTCCATCTCTTCTACTTTGCCTTAAATTGGCTTCCACCAGACTTGTAATGGAATAAATGAAGCTCATCTAATTCACTCGATATGCATCCACGACTGATCTCGGCTCTTCTTCGAGTCTGCCCTTTCTTAATTGGTGATGCTTGGGTGTGATGCGATGTCGTTGCACAAAGGGGGGGGGGGGGGGGGGGGGGGGGGTGAAAACAAAATGACAGAAACAGACAAAAATGCTAATGCAAACGCGTGCAGCCCGAGGCTACTAAGGAGCGCACACACGCCTTTCTGTAATTACGCTGATTGATATGCGGCTGCCATGAGGGATGTGATGTGTTTGGCACATGTGACGGGAGTGAGGAGGAAAACAGTGAGGATACGGATTAGCGAGCCTGTGCCGAGGCCGGCCGTATTTGGCTTCCCTGGGCGGCTCCACTAGCGTGATGGAGAAGATGGCTATTTTAGGCTCAGGAAGTTTAACCTACTTATCTCCTCTCTGACACTCCACCTCCCTTCACTACCAACTGTCTGATCAACATTCCTTCAACTCCTTTTCTGTCTCTGGTTACCTTCTTGTTTCCTACCCGTAGCGCTCCGTATCCTTAAAGGTATACCCGTAGCGCTCCGTATCCTTAAAGGTATACCCGTAGCGCTCTGTGTCCTTAAAGGTATACCTGTATCCTTAAAGGTATACCCGTAGCGCTCCGTATCCTTAAAGGTATACCCGTAGCGCTCCGTATCCTTAAAGGTATACCCGTAGCGCTCTGTGTCCTTAAAGGTTTACCTGTAGCGCTCCGTGTCCTTAAAGGTATACCCGTAGCGCTCCGTATCCTTAAAGGTATACCCGTAGCGCTCTGTGTCCTTAAAGGTATACCCGTAGCGCTCCGTATCCTTAAAGGTATACCTGTAGCGCTCTGTGTCCTTAAAGGTTTACCCGTAGCGCTC
This sequence comes from Takifugu rubripes, assembly GCF_901000725.2. NCBI lineage: Eukaryota > Metazoa > Chordata > Actinopteri > Tetraodontiformes > Tetraodontidae > Takifugu > Takifugu rubripes. Next base: position 4,476,539 of record NC_042296.1, on the reverse strand, counting down.
TGTATCCTTAAAGGTATACCCGTAGCGCTCCGTATCCTTAAAGGTATACCCGTAGCGCTCCGTGTCCTTAAAGGTATACCTGTAGCGCTCCGTGTCCTTAAAGGTATTCCCGTAGCGCTCCGTGTCCTTAAAGGTATACCTGTAGCGCTCCGTGTCCTTAAAGGTATACCCGTAGCGCTCTGTGTCCTTAAAGGTATACCTGTAGCGCTCCGTGTCCTTAAAGGTATACCCGTAGCGCTCTGTGTCCTTAAAGGTATACCCGTAGCGCTCCGTGTCCTTAAAGGTATACCCGTAGCGCTCCGTGTCCTTAAAGGTATACCCGTAGCGCTCCGTATCCTTAAAGGTATACCCGTAGCGCTCCGTGTCCTTAAAGGTATACCTGTAGCGCTCCATATCCTTAAAGGTATACCCGTAGCGCTCCGTATCCTTAAAGGTATACCCGTAGCGCTCCGTGTCCTTAAAGGTATACCTGTAGCGCTCCATATCCTTAAAGGTATACCCGTAGCGCTCCGTATCCTTAAAGGTATACCTGTAGCGCTCCGTATCCTTAAAGGTATACCCGTAGCGCTCCGTGTCCTTAAAGGTATACCCGTAGCGCTCCGTGTCCTTAAAGATATACCTGTAGCTTTCCGTAAGAGTTGAGGTCTGATGCAAAAGACACTTTATGCTGGAGTTTAACACTTGCTACTCAGGAAACAGGCAGAAAAGAAGCCCATTCTTGCCACTCCACCTCTGGAGAGAGTATTCAACATGCCTAGCTAGCATTCTTGCTCCCCGGTTTCCTGTTTTGCTGATGGAAATATTGCGAGAGTTTCGCTCCGGCTGAATCAATCCGGCGGGCCCTGGAGGGTTCGGCTCGTCGGGGCCCGCTGTCAAGACAAACCATAAGTCTCCCATCAGTGCGTGACAACCTGGAAGGCTGACTTAGCGCCTTAACGTGTAAAGTCATCAAAGTGAGTGTCGGTCGCACCCCGGGGTTTTTTTCTCTTTTACCTGGAGTTTTCTCCCCATCAAATACGGTTTTAAAGTCTTATAAACAGCAACGGCAGGCGGATGTTTTAATCTCGGGATATATTCTGATCCATAAACCAATTATACTGATCCATGTAACCTGTTTACCATGTCAGCGTCTCCCGCAACCTTTGATTACAAAGAATGTTAATGCGATTTTTCACTGGTCTTTTAATCACAGCTGGTGTCACGGAGGGCCGGGGGTGTCATGGCTCCGCTTCCAGGAAAACAGCCACACATTTGGATATGATCTGTAGCTCATTCCAAATATTTCCATCCAACCCGAACGCCCTGGCTTACATGACTCGGAATCAAGAATGGGCGCACATACAGGTCTTTGGTTTGGAGCGTCCACTGTGTCGACCACGTGCACGAAAACATCGGAGTATTAGGAGAACTCCAGGAGGGCTCCTCTCATCACTCAAATAATCGGATTATTCCAGAAATCCGATAAAGTTGGGACTGTAACGGTCATGAAACGGGCTGGCTGGTCTTGGCTTACAGGAATTTTAACATCAGCTGGAGCCAAATTTGGCCTGTTAGCCTCCCGAAGTCTTCCCAGGCGTTTGCTGTCAATTAACCATGAAAGTAGAATGTTTCTTCCAGTCAAATGCTCCGAAACCCAAATCCAATAGGAACAAGGACGGTTTTGGGATTCACATCAGCTCCCAAAGGTGCGACGACAGCGAAAACCTTGTCAAAACCCTCGGACGCCCCTTCCCTCCGCCGTCGGGCTGGCCTCTGAGCAGGACAACTGATGTTCCAACAAGTGGATCCATGGAAGTTAAACTCAATCGGGAGCGACTGCCGGATATTTGGATTAGCCTATCAATAGAGCATCCGGAAGCTGCACACTGTCGCTTTCACGCTTCCTTGAGCCGTCGGGAGCGGAAAGACGGACGCAGACAGAGAATTGGCATCCTGAGGAGTGAGACTCTGTGTTCACGGTTCCATAAAGGTCGCTCTGAGGACGTGCGCGGGGTGTTCGCACGCCCAGCTGCCGCGCACGCGGAGATCTCAGCTGTTATAGAAATAAACAGGATTATCCGCTATCCCTCGCCCTGTAATGGCAGCACTGTTTTTAAATCCCCCCATCTCTTCCCTCCCATCCCTCCCTTTTCTATTAAACATGGAGGTTAATCCGACCCCCCCACCCCCTCCCCCCGGTCCCTGGTGCTGCGGCCGGGGATAAGCTGTCAGAGTCGCTCTGCCCGATGCTAAGCTTTGCTCTGGCGATCTCGCAGCACATGAGCGTGTGGCAGGTACGTGCGCGCACCCAGGAGGATGCTTGCCGAGCTCAAAAACAGAATCTGCAGCGCTTGGTTTTCCTCCTCTCCAAACAATCTGGCCTCCACCGGATGGGAAAAATCCAACTGTGGAGAACCCTAAAGCTAAAGTGCACTCAGCAGGTCTGACTGAGCGCATCAACAGGCCGACCCGGAGCTCCTGGCACTCAGGAGCGGATTTAATGGTGGTACTGGGAGCTGAAGAACGGCGGCTAATGACTAAGCGCACTCTTCACTGTGTCGGAAAAGTCAATGGATTTCCCCCCTCTTGTTCCTCTTTCACTGAACAGGGATGACAATAGGGCCCGGTCGGAAAAAGGAATCACGGGACCAGATCTGTCCATTCATAGATCGCATCCGGCGTTTTTCCATATGATGTTAATGGATGTTTCCCTTGAGTTCTATAATGGGTTTAGACCCCCTGTAAAGAAATTCAAGCTTTGAGGGACTATAATGAATGATATAAATAATGAGTTATGTGTTATGCTAGCCCAAGGCCACCACCCACGTTGACCCTCATTACGCCAGAACAAAGGTGAGGAGGTGGTGCGGCCTGCCAGGACCGGAAGCTGCTTTGTATTATTCAGCCGGCCAGCGTCGACTTCCTCTGACACCACAGGCCTCTGAAATTCAAATTAGCTGTCCAGTCGTCGCTACGGGCTACGCACATTTTAGCATTCTCAGCAGATTTGAATGCTCGAGCTAGCTAGAGCAGAAGCAGGATCCATGATGATCAAATCCGAAGCATTAAATATTGTTTATATTCTCTTCTGAATTAATTCATCAAGACTTTTCAGGGATCGATCAGCAGGGCTGTGAGCATAGCGGTGCTAGCAAACAGGCTAATGTATGTGTTAATAATACTATCCCGAGGCTAAACAGATGATAAACAATCCAGACAAACAAAACAGGACAAAAAAAACCCAGTGTGTAGCTAAACATTACAAGAGGAAACATCAAAACTGGAAGCTGAAGCAAATGAACACCTCGGAATTTATTTTAGTCTCGTGCGCTCTTTTCACAGGAACGTGACTAAAAATTGCATTTCGGTAGAATAAGTCAGCAGAAGGTGAGCGGAAAAATTCATAACCAAAGCACAACAGCAGACCACTTAGTGAAGATGAATCCCTCTATAGTTAACGCAGCACGTATGCAGGAGACATTCGTTACAGTAATGCCTTTTAAAGCTCTAATGAGAAGCTTTAAGTGCTGCATGGAAGCAATGTTTTAGCTCTAAAAGGTTAGCTGGGGATAGATGTCCACGCGGGCCCACCGCTCTTTATCTCTGCTGCAGGGGTGGTTACCGCATCACTGCTTAATGCACATTTCTCCAATATGTTGCTCTCTTCCTTTGTTTCAGCGCCAACTCAGACCAGGTTGTCTTATTTCCTGTTTGCTGTCCTCCGCCAGTCAATATCCCTTTGAAACATTCTGGAAGATGGAAGATTCTCGACTCACTAAACGCACGGAGTTTTGATATATGGACGGGCAAATTTAAACCTCAGAGCCACCGCTGGGTGGCTATAAGGGGGTGCGAGCCCACTGAGGAGAGTTCGGAACCAAGAAGGAGAGATGGCGCCCTTAATTGGTTTCAGGAAGGTCTGGGAATGTGACAGTGATGCGGGAAGCATGACTGAAGTATTTCAGCCGAGACGGTGGTCATCACGGCGACGGGCATGTTGTCCAACCCTCGCAGGAAGTCAGGTGAGCTATTTGTAATTAGCTGCCATGGGCAACAGCCCCACACGCACGCGGTCGATTCTTCCTCTGCGCTCTTTAATCACGCAGCAGCACTTTTCCCTACAACCTATTTTTAGCGTTGTGACAGCGTCTCAGGACAAGGGCGGACGCGTGCCGCGGCTGGAGCCGGCGCCGTTTGCCTCGTTAGCTGTGCAGACTGAGATCGCACCAGAGTAAACGAGAGCTTTACGCGCCACTATTGAACCATTCCCATTGTTCCCATCAGTCTACTAACCTGGCCCCAGCTTCTCCGCCCCCCCCCCCCCCCCCAAGACAAACAGCATACACGGTCATGTGCGTCAGCCACTCACCGGGTCTTTAGCTTGCTGCGCTAACACAGAGTACGTGGAGATCCGGCTGCACAGGCATTTGGTGTGGACGGTGGTTGACGCGAGGGTTTGGCAGCCTTCGGTGCCCCAGTTCTCCGCGCCAGCTTCCCTGGAGGTGGGGAGAAACATGAGAGAGGTGAGCGACGGCGGTACGGTGGCCAAAATGTGGAGTGTTGGAGAACGCAGGTGGTTTTAAGAAACACACACTCACACACACTCTGCATGCAGAAGGTAACATTACAGGTTGGTTAACAGGGCCGCAATTAGCCACCGGTGCCACCGGCACTTAAGCCGCTCTCCGTGCTCAGCACCTTAAACATTTATTTTCTTACTTTTCCTTAAAGTTATTTTCTTCTCGTTGACCTTAAAAAAATAACCCTCAAGGAAAACGAGCAATTTCAACGCTTGATGCAGATAATTCAGCACTGAATGTGCTGTAGATTTGGCCAGAATCGCACTCAATAGAGGCTTCCCCCACTGCCCCATATCACCCCCCCCCACACACCTTTTTATACCCCTAATCCCCCCTCAAACTTCCCTTTAAATGCCCCCCAGCAGAAGGTTGAATGTGGAGGTCGATCAATACTGGCCTAATTGAAATGATTACTCCTGTAGCTCATACTCCGCATTAACCCCACATTTACCCCCAATATGCTGCAAAATGGGCCACCAGAGAGAAATATGGTCATTATCCGAAACATTAGCAGCTTCCGAGCCGCTTTGAGTGATATAGAAGTGGAAGGTATAGGTTTAAGGATCAAATAATGGCCTTTTTTATAGAAGCTAATGATTTAGCAGCCCTGATACTTTCAGATCTCGCCCCCAGAGGGTAAAAAGTCATTTGACGGGAACAGAGGTGCTCCGGCAGCTGAGTGCAATTTCAAGCAGGGTTGCGTTTAGCTGTTCCAGTGAGTGAAGGAACAGGAATTGGACCTGCGGCGTCGCAACGCTAGCTGCCGGCAACAGAGGCGAAGCCGAGTGTGTACAAGAAAAGCTTCCCTATGAGCTCCGAGTTAATTGACCAACAGGCCTGGCGACGCCCACGCATGTCACAGCTAAACTTGATCCCCATGGCAACGGAATCTAAGAGCCTATACACAATTAGAGAAATAAAGATAGAGGTAAACTGCTTCCCAGACGGATATGTGCTAGAAGAAGCTGCGGTGGAGCAAAGATTTGGTGGGCCGTCGGTTCTAGATCGACTGGATCTGAAAGGATCTGGATCTGGTTTTGTTTCCAGCCCAGAGTTCTAGCGTGAGGACGATTACCTCCGCTGAAGGCCACAAATACTCTCGACAAGAGAAAAAAAGGGAAAGTGTAATTAAGTCTCCATTTTTGGAAGATGTTCTCGCCTGGTGGAATCTCGGTATTTTATTGACCGGCTGTAACACTCCGGTGTCTTTTTATGGCGCCGTTGTGACATTTCAAACACAGCAGGAGCTTCTTGTGATGCCACAGTTCAATAACGTCGATTCTGATATCGTTTTTCTAGAAAGGCGGACACTTCGCGGGATGCTAACGCGGGATCGTGAGTGCACTTGGATGGAAAAGATGTTGGATTTAGAGCGTCGTTGACGGAGCACAAGCGCCCTGATGATCATCATCTTCACAGCGATGCTTCAAACTCCTTGAATCAGAGAAGGATTCAAAGCCTGACAGGCTGAGACGTGTGAGCCAGAAGGGAAAGTAGGCGCGCACGTGCCGCCTTTTCATTTTTACTGGCTAACGTGCTCGCAGAGAGTTGAGTTTGAATCTCGGTCGTGTCATTCGCTCATTCGTCATCTGGTAGCTAGCTTCTAGGGCTAAAGGCTTCTAGGGCGCCACATCTCAGAGGTGGGAGGGAACCGACAGTTTAGCCTCAGGTTAGCCAACACGACCCTCGTCTGACATCCGGGGTTTAATTCCTCACATTGTTGAGGGATAAAGAGCCAGTTGGAAGCTTGGGACAGAAGATAATGGAAGCAGGCTGTGGATGTTGCTCTTATTTGAAGGCTTAGCTGACATGTTAGCATTTCGCCTTTAATCTGATAGATAAAAATATCCGCTAACATCGACATAGATGTGGACAAGAGCGTAATGACACAATGCTAATGGCATCATGCTCTGCATCCAGATTTTGCAGGTAATATCGATTTAAAACCCTTTCTTTGGAAAGTTGGCATGTTTTGGTTGCCAAAATGTAGACACAAATAAACCTGATGCTAACCTCTTTGTAACGTTGACCATGATCAGCAACGATTGCCAGGAACAGCAGCTGTTTCCTGTTCCGCTCTCCTGACATTGCAACATGTCGCTGGGAAAATCTTGTATGGATTGAATGGTTTTCCATCAATAAAAGGATTAAAGGCTCCAGACTGGAAGTTTTAAAAAAAAACAGTCCCACTGTTGAGGTTTTCCTCAGGCGACCTCCACAGGAGACCATTTTCCCATCTTTTCATATGCAAAATAATGTCGTAAATGCAACCAAAATGGAAAAATGCATCGGGAAAAACACCATAAATTGACCTTTTATGTCGACTGAGGATAAATTGGCAGCGTCCCTTCACTGAAAGGGCAAAGCTTTAAAAGCCAGTTGGATCCCATTAAGGAAAAAAAAAGGTTAAACAGGCTTTGAATGCCTAAATCTGAAGAGTTCAACAGCGGCAAAGCACTTTCTTACATGAGGAATTTTGATTTTTAATGGCGTCCGATTGATGGAAAAGGGATTAAAGCTAGCAGCTCATTTCAGATCATATCAAAGTTGTTTTAATCTCTTCTTTCTGAGCAACATGCATCACGTTCAAGACATCAGTGGTCAGAAACGAGGGAATCGGAATAAAAAGCAGGATAGATGAGGGCAGCAATGATAGATGGGCAAAAGCATTGAAGGAGGACAAAAGAATTTCACGCACAGGCGGAGATCAAAAGCTGGTAATTCACTAAAGAAAGCAGCCTCATTACACAGAAATTACTCTCTCGCACAAAAGGGCGGAAAAGTTTGGCAAAGATGGGGTCAGTTTTTGTGTTTTAGAGGAGGACGCTTCAAAGGGACGGCGGCGGCGGCGGCTTCCAGGAAGTTTGATGGTCTTTGTGTGTTGCTTTGAGAGGCAGTAGGAAACGGCGCCACAGATGGGAGGACGCTAAAGCTTCAGATTAGCTGCCCCGTGCTGACACTGTTGCACAGATATCCCGGGGTCAAAGGTCAAAAGAGTTCAGCACCTCCACAATTTTTTTGATGTGTGTCTCCAGTCAGACTTTGTTGCCGTAGCTACGGTGCCATTTGTGCCCCGCTGCCGTGGGATTCAAGCGGTGATAAACGCCGAAATGTGCATGAGCGTAAATTGCTGGCAGTAACTTTCCGTCTGATGTCCAAAGGACAGACAATAATCGTTAAAAGCTCGCAGGCGGGCAGAGTTATGCCGCAGAAATGAGGAGGGAAAACGTCCCTGGGATGATATTTACAGCAGCTGACGGGTGACGGCTCCACCAGAGAGGCAGCGCGCGTCGGCCCTTCGCTACAGCTGAAACCCGCTGAAGCGGATCTCCACGATGTGGACCCCCCCCAACCTTCCCGCAGCAGACTATTGAACAGGGGTGCCCAAATCCGGTCCTCAAGGACCTCAGGCCAGCCGGGTTTTCTGTGCTACCAAACAGGCTTTCTCCAAGTGTACCGGTAGGACAGAGGTCCCAGCTGGACCGCGGCCCCTCAAGGACCGGATGCGGGCACCCCGGTAGAGAACGTTCACAGTCATCATGGTTGCACGCCGTTTCCGCCTCCCTGAGGAGGGAGAAAAGAAAGATGCGACCCAGATATTGACTGTTGGGACTAAGCCTCTCCTTGGATGAGCGATCTTTTGACCGCGAGAACATGCTGCCAGATTACGCAGAGCTCCTCGTGGCGTTTAAGTGCGTGTGCGGCTCACATTCACGAGCCCAACGGCCTCCGTGTTCTTCTCCCGGCACGTCAAAACCCCGACTTGCTCCTCTGTCTCTCGTGTGAGGAGAGCGCTGACACCTTTGACCTCCTCCGCCCTGTTCGGCTCCCTGGGACGGGCACCGGCTAATTTCTAAGCTTCTTTCCCGGGATTAGCTTTCTTCCTGGTGTGCAAGTTAGACCGTGTGCAGGGAGACGACAGGCAGGTTAATGCCCTAATTGAAGACACCAGAGATGAGCTAAACGATGCTATCATTTAAAAATTCAGATTGCATTTGCAGTTACTTCTGTCTCGAAGAAAAATCTTCAGAAAAAAAAAAAATTGACCGCCTCTGTTTGAAAGCTTTTCTGAGCATCATAAAAGCAGGTAAAAGCCAATTACTCTTGAGAGACAGCAGCCAGAGATCCATTTGGGATTAAAAACTATCGCTAAACATGCTCCAGTAAATAGGTTAACGTGTGTTGTCTGTTACATACACAATCCTGGAAGCGTCAAACCGTGTCAGACAGATAAGGAAAAGGGCTAAATTATTACCTACCTACTGATCCTCAAAATCCAGAGTTCTGCTTTTGTGTATTCCGAGTCTTCTTTCTCTACACTCACTACAAATGGCGAAAATCATCTTCAACAATGTCCAAAAGGATCAGGTTTAAAGGCTAACTCGGGTTCGGATGCTCCGCTTGGCTCCACACCCACTGTTCACATGACGGCACGATCGATAAAACAAAAGCTTTCGAAGTGATCCCAACGTTGACACCACCCTGCCACTCAAAACAGGAAGCAGCCCGCGTCCATCGAGGTCCCGGAGCTAAAATAAAATTTAGGCTACGCTTGGGATCGGCAAACGTGACAGTGGCCTCAATAAAAATCAGAGCATTAGAGAATCAAACTAGCAAGTTAGCGCTCTCCCTGACACAGTTGTGACAGCTGGGGAAAACAAGCTAAGAGCCTGGCTGCATCGGAAGTCGGACGGAGTCAGAGCCTGCGTAAGCTCCACTGGCCGGCTCCCTCTTAACGCACCGACTGGATGTTTGACACAGTCTTGATCCCTTCTGTTCTGTCAGATGGAAAAGTAGAGCAAGCCCAATCAGCCCTCCGCCAACACCCCCCCTCCTCCTGCTGGTTGCACCGTGGAGTGTGTCAGTGCGCGTGTACTCCTGTCATCAGGGGAAGATGAGGAAATCCACAGAAATTCTGGAAAGTGCTAAATATAGCAACCCCTTTCAATTGATAGCATGATTCTGAATTGATTAGGTCCAAATCTGCGCCTGTTTTAAAATGTTTAAATATTTCAAGCCGAAGGAAACGATGACGGCGGTTAGCACGCTAATGCTACTGGTTTGCGTTTGTTATTCGAGTTTGGGAAACAGATGATTAAAAATCACACTGCTTCTCTGGCAGTGACGTGACCGACTGGAATCCACAGCATTCTCTCTGTCAGACTTTGGGAGGTGCATGACATCGCTGAGGAAATCGATAGCTTAAATCTTTCCGGTCCGGCGGTTTCCATGGCAACGGATGAGATGAAGAGAAAATTAAAAGGATATAACCGCCAAGATGAAGAGCGTTCGCCTGAGCGCTGGTATGTTGGCGTGGTCAAGCCAAATAAAGACCAACAGAACCCGTGCTAATACCCTTTAGCTTCCCCGACCACATGTCTCACGCAGCCGTTAGAAAGAAGCACAACTGTGCTGTAACTCTCGGAAACTTACATCCAGAGCTTCTCTCGTGTTAATAGACGCAAGTCTGTATCGCACTAATCCAGGTGAACAAAGCCTTCCTTTGTTGCGGATTAGCACAGCGTTGCTACCTAAAGCCTTTCAGTAGGAGGAGTGCAGCATCTATTTATGTGATGTACTTGAATTTTGTACAGGCGCAACCGGCAGCTCCAGTTTTCACCGCTCAGAATAGAAAAAGAGGATTCCTGCTGTGGGCTGAAATCATCCTGGCCCGATGTGACTCCAGGTTAGCGGTCGTCGGTGTCTCCCTACGTTGGAGGTGATGGGACGTGCCCGACCCCGAAGGCTAGCGGTGACGGAGGATCGGTCCCGGACAGAGCGAGCTTTAACCCGCCAGTGTCAGACTGGGCAAGGTGTGCTACACATCAGGACGCTATTACTCCATGGCAACGGCATAGGGTGCTGTGGTCTTTAACCACTGATCTCCGATCAAGCTTAAAACCACTAGGGATTAGAAATGGGATTAAGTTGACTCTCAGCCCATCACAAGCTTAGCGCCATCCATCCATCCACAGCGTGTTTAATACATTTCTCTGTAAATACTGGATCGTATTTAAAAGCCTGCTTTAGAGTCACATCTATAATGTATAGACATAGCTTTTATGCTCATTGGAAATATGCAAGTGATGCGTAGCCGTATGTCAGGTATTGCACATCACGTATGTAATGAAGGAAAGGGCGTCTGTAGCGCTGAAGCTATCGGCGGTGTGAGGAAGGCTAACGTAGCCGCCGCGTTCCAATCATAACGCGATCAGAGTGGAGCGAGGGTCAAAGCGCAGGGACACCAGGGGCAAGGTTAGCCGCCGCGCAAGACGCCCAACAGCTGTCATGCTCATGATTCTCAGCGTGGGGAGAGAGAGAATTGGGGAGGGGGGCCTAGAGTAAAATGCAGAAAACTCAAGGCCGATGAAGGCGAGATGAAGATTTCACTTTTGAAAAATAAAACAAAAAAACAACAAACAAGAAAACGGTCGCAACCTCTGAGTTCGGAGTTTCGGCTGCCGCCCGCGGTTCGTTGGGCTAACCGTGGAAAATAAACGAGGAAACGCGCATGTAGAGGTGGACAGGGAGGGAGGGAGGATGGTGCGCGCAGCATTTTGGGTGGGCAGATGGTGCCAACATATGGGCCTGTTAGGGGCAAAATAAATAAATAAGCTTTCTGGTATAAATACTGGGATAAACCGCGACTGCTACAAACTGTCGGCTAACTTGGCGAGCCGGGAGAGGAGGAGGATGAGCAGAGATACCGCTGGAACAGATTTGTGCTTCCTCTACTTCCCTAATCTCCTCACTGGAGGATATTACCCACATGTGCATTTATAACAATTAAAATTCCTCCGTGCCTCTATCCAGACATCCCCGACATCCCTCGAAGCCTGGCGATGGGCTGCGTCAGAGGCAGCCAGGCTGCAGCAGGTGAGGTCCTGCAGCTAGCTTTCTTTTTTTTCCCTTCCCAGATAGCTGCTGGCCGTCCGGCTCTAAACGCTGAGGCAGGAATCTTTTACTTAGACGTGACAAGAACATGGCAAATTCATTCAGATTCCTCTCTAACTGCGTCGACGTGGTGCGTCGGTTTGCTGGGCCGAGCAGCTTCAACCCTTCAGGAGCGTCTGTGGGGCTGGTAAAACATATTTTAATAACCTGAGGGCGATGGTAGACCTACACGTGCCTCAAAGCTGGATCAGCTCAGCAGCCGCTCTCTTGGTAATTCATGCTTCAGGAACGGATGCGTCTGACCTGTCGGGTCTGTTTCTCCACAAGTCAAACCACCAAAGTCTCGAGTTTTGATCTCATCCATTTTGTTTACATATAAAAATACTTTTTGTCCAGATTCCTAGCGGTTCTGCTACGTTCCTGCCAGGATCCTGATGCCACGTTGCCACTTTATAGTCAGTTTGGCTTGATGCCCTTGTATTATCTGCAATTTAATTTAACTGCAACTGTAATCTTCCTGGCTAGCTAATTAGCTTTGCCGCGCTTTGTTCGTCTCCCACTTTGATAGAAAGGAGCTGGTTTGAAAATGTAGAATGACTTATTCTCTCTGCGTGTGCAGCTATGCTGAGTGCTTCCTCTGCTGGATAATAAAGCCTCAGAAAGTGATCTTCAGATGCTAAAAATGCTAACAGCTCTTTTTATGTCTCACAGACAAGTGTAGGATAAAAAAAGCCTTTGTGAAGATACTCTTCTACGCTGAACTTTGACCTCTGCAGGCTCAAGCAGCATGGCTATGGAGAAAAGAACCAGAAAAATATCACAAAAAGGAGCCAAACTGCTTACAAAATACCCTAAAGATGGGATACAGCGCTAATTTTGACTGAGCCACCTTAAATCATAAAGTGGCAGGATCAGAGAGAATCAGAGAAACCGCCGAAAGAATCCAGAATTGCTGCAATATCGATGCAGATAGACCAGCTTTGAAAATGTGGGCCATCGGAGGAAATTGGCTGGTCACATGAAATCGGTCCGTGACCTGGAACCCAGCTCTGCTGTAATGGCTCCACACCAATCGGAACTCGTATCGACGCACAGGAGTTTGCTCTATGTGGGTTAATAGTTAAAACAGCCAGATCAATGGTGCTGGTTTCCAGTAAGTAGCCCAAATGCCGTTGGCATCGATGACTGAGTGGTGCACGCTAAAGCTGCGCCTCACCGCTCGGTGCGACCCCCATCGTTTGTGTCCCAAAGTCCAGAGCGTGACAGAGCTGCACATTTAAGCTCTCGCATGATTTAAACAAAAGGTACCGAGCCCATAAGGAACACTAGCAGAGGGAGAGATGAGTGGATGGTGTTTGCCCCCGGGGCTGATATACGTAACGCTAGCGTGCTAATATTCATCAGGCTGCTTTCAGTCCATTAATAAAGTCTGACTGGGAACCAGCGCGTGCAAGACAAACAGCAAACAGGAAGCGCAGTCGACACTCACGCACACACACGCACCAGAAAAGATGTAGAATAACTTACGGGTTGCCGTAGTCCCAGACAACGCACTGAGGATCTGATGTACCCTGGAAGACAGGGGGGGGGGAGAAAAGCTGTTATTGCCAGCCGCCAGGACGAGTCAGGGAGGAGGAAGATGGTGGAAAGAGTGATGCTGCACGGACTGATGGAGAGAAGTAAACAGACAATGAAAGAGAGGGATGGAGATGGATGACGGGAGGGAGACGGAGTCATTGTTGGATGGCAAATGGCTGCCGCTGCCAAAGCCCGCGTGAGGAATGGCGCGGCGGGGCTGGAAGACAAAGGGAGAAGGAAAGCCTTTTCAAGGACGGCGAGATCACGCCGGGATTCCAAGACCGACCACAGAGGGAGGGGGGGCGGATTCAAATACGCAGGGCAGAGTCAGCCAGGCGCACTGGCCAGAGAGGCCTGGCCACGTCTTCATCCACGGATGGAGTCATCATCAATGTCATTAACCGATTCAACGTGGCTCGCTGGGGATCCGCATCGATCCGCACATCGATCCCTTTAGAAAAGAAAAGTCGCCCGTGTCCTTTCAACCCTGCACGGTGCAGCTTTCAGGGTCTGTGCGGGGTTTCAGGGGGAACTGGTTGGGATCAAACCTTCTGGCCGCCGCCATTTAAGGTGTGTGTCTGGTCTGAGATCAGCAGGCGGGTCTAAAAGGAGGACCCGGCCAACACTCCCTGGGTCCTTAATGGAGGAGGAAAGAGCAGCCCTTTTATTAAAGTCTGAGACACACAATAGAGGTGTCATTCTTCCTTTGTGGTAATGTAGGAGAAAATGGACCTATTTCTCCACTGATCTCTTTACAGTAGGAACCCCCCCCCCCCCACACACACACACACACACACACTCATCCACACCCCCACCCCTTGCTGAGCACTGCACTGAGCGCTCTGCCTTTGAGCTCCCCCTTATGGTAGCGGGGGTTACAGCAGCCCTGGCGCTCAGCCGATGGGCTCCGTCACCTGTGAGTAAATTGGATTTGCAGCGCGTGAGAGTGATGCTGATGCAGACGCTCCCGCCTCACGTGCAGGGCGGCGAGGGTGACGCAGAGGCGCTCCCACAAAATGCCCCGTCTCCTTAGCATCACCGCGTAGCCAAATGACAGATGCTGCTGACTGATGCCGCTCCCGGAGGAGCAACACTAGTTACCTAAACAGCTCTGCTTTTTTAAAGCTCTCCAGAGATCTGGTCTGGACCGACCCACTGCTCTTGGGAGGTGAATGCAAATGAGGCCGTATTTTCGGTGGTGTATATGTTTTTTAATCGATGTTCTGAGACGTTTAAGTGGATTTAAATCTACATTTAAAGATCTGCCACAGCATTTTCATCAGTCCTCTCTTCTGTCAGAAATAACGCTGGGGAAGGGGGGAATGGGGGGGGGGGAGGGTCGCAGGAAGCCGCAGGCCGAAGCTTATGTAACAGCAGAGGATGAAAAAAACAGGTTTGTGCGTTCATGGTTAACGTAGATGAAGCTAATGCTAAACTGGACGAGGATCGAGAAGGAACGGCCCGTGTAGAAGAGTATGTTTCCGTGACAACAGCTGTTGTCAACAGTGGAGAGGAGCAGACAAACCTGGCAAAGAATAACACCAACTTTTATTCCATTATTGGGATCGAGCTGATTATAACACTTTCATCCTCTGCTGTTACCTTTCTGCCCCTTTGGCCTCTCTCATTTCTGAAGGTAGCTATCATCATAGAAACACACCAAAGGATTCTTTTTTCCATTTTCTTCCAAGTACAGCTGCAACTAGCTGGATTATGCTTTAGTTGTTTTTTATGGACTTAAATCCATCCCAAGGTCTGCTTTTCAAATATAAAACGCCATTCACAAATGAATGACCGTTTTTTTTTAATTAAATGTAAAACCAATATCTATGATTGAAAAACAAATGGCAGAGTGTTCGTTTGGCCTCCCCGGTGACAAAAACTAAGACGTAGGTCTATGATGAGGATCAGCCATTGAACCAAGGGAAGTAAATAGTTGTTAGTTTTGGAAAATACATTAACCAAACTCCAGAAATGAGCAGGATGGAACCACCAGTCACTAAATCTCACTCGGTGGCTGATGCTCTTCATACATCAAGGCCTGCTTATTTTGGAGCATTTACGTCCAGTTGACATGCGCCACCTCCGGGTGTGGAGGCCAAACAACAAGGGACTTGTCGAGGAAATCAACCTGCACTATATCCTGCTGTTGGTAGATTTTAGTTTTGCATTTCATTTTTTTTTTTTTAAATCCACCATTTTATGGATGGTGCGTTACATTTGAGAAATGTTCGGTGTCTTTGCAAGGTTTCGACCTGAATTTGACTCCCTTCCCTCTCTTCTCCAATCAAATCCTTGAAAAATAAATGTTTGGAAATGATCATTTCTGTTTTACAGATGTCCTGAAATAGCCTGGAATATTCTTATCAAGGAAGCTCTAAATCAAATAATCTTAACATATGTGTTCGAAAGCAGGCTGGAGTTGGAAATTAGAGAATTACGACATCATTAAGGCAAAAACTGGAAGATAGTTAACTAAGTACTATAGAAATATCATAATTATGTTGTGAGTACGTGTTTAAAAGCAGGAGAGTGTAATAGAAGCTACCGGATAAACAGTCCTGGCCAATGGTGCCAACGGGCTGATTTGATTAATTAAGGTGTGAGTCTGTCTGTCAGACGGTGTGTACACCATCTCAAGAGAACTGTTAAATATTCCCAATACTTGCGGCTGCCCTTAAAAAGAAGAAAGGCTAATAAAAGAAGCATCTTAGGGAGGTCACTCCAGAAGGCTTTTATTAAACTTGCAGCAGGCCCTCCACGCTGAAGACGTGAGTCATTTATAAGAACACACTCCATTGTTATATAAACTGAATAGGCACCAGGAGACAGAGCGATATGAGTAAGTCAAAAAGGTTTACATTTACTCAGGCAATTCAGTGAGTGCACAACGGCACTTTACAGCATGCAGCAGATTCTATTTCCACCGAAACCAGGAGACATGGGTCAGCTGGGAGACAGGGAATCCTTTAAAGCTTAAACAAATATGCCTGCTTGGCTAAAGCTCGTTCAATATTCAAGCAGCTAATGAAAACTGTAAACCCCTGCGTCACGCTGATTCTTTTTCATTTGCATTGCACATAATGCACTTTGATATTGCTCGTGGAATGTCGGCGCTGAGCGACACTGTCTCTCCTTGGCCCTTTAAATGAAAGAATGGATGCTGCCCTTTTTTTCTTTACTTACATTAATGAGCGGTGAAAGCTCCACCACCACCATCGGCTCGCTGGGCTGTGGTTCTGGCCGCACTGTCACAGTCAGGATTTTAGAGTTTATCACCGCAGGGGCACTGCACACACACACACACACACACACACACACACACACACACAGAATTAGCTTTATGACTAAATAAAAACATGTCACTGTTGCTCCCTTTCTGCTGCTGGTCAAATATATCCATTAACAGTCAGAGAAAGATCCACAGCCCCGGCAGACTGTTAATGGATTCTGAGAATGAATTTAAAAGAAACACAAATGCATGGATGAATAATGAAATGATGTCAACACAAAGTTAATGAGGATGTAACAAAGTCAGTCAAAGATTAGCAAGAACACAGCACCTATTAGCATTCAGCAAAGGTTCGAGGAGGGCGGCTTTCCATCCACAATCATGAGCACCGGCCTTACCGGGCTTATGGGCAGCAAAGGGACCATCTAAATATGGCCTTAAATTTTTCAGTTGCCCACATAACTTTTATTTCTGCAAGTTCCTCGCTAGTTCCAGACCAATTAAGCCCATACACTTCTAAACCCCAGTGTAGGGTTCCAAAAATACACTAAAGAGGTACAAGAAAGAGGGAAGACATCCGGGGAAATGTGCTCGAGACATTTGTCAGAAAACTAGGCAGAAGTGGAAGGATGAGACACTTTAAAAGAGGAGCCAGATGGAGAAAAGGAGGCTGGAATTAAACATAGACAACAAACTGAGTAAGAGAGGAAACAGGAATAGAAAGATAGCAAAGATGGAAAAATATATAAAATCTGACTTGGGGGGATGCAAGGTGGTTGAAGAGACTGGTAGAAAATGTAGGGACATGGAACATGGAATGAATATTGTTAAACTGCTGGAAGTTATGAATTATTAGACTGGGGTTTATGCTGCATGTACTCACTTTGGTGCCGGTAAGATGAGGCCCAACGTCCTGTACAGAATAGCCCCAATGACATAATGCATGGTCGACTCCGACTCGGCTTCAGCTTCTGAAACACAGATAAAGACACGACTGATGAAAGAAAGGACGAGGAAATGAAATCTTTATGTCACTGCATGAATATCAAATGACACTTCTGATAACCAGGATCAGTCTTTTGACTTTCTCTTTAAGTAAATGAGCAGTTATCCACACATCCACCAGCAATTCCAAGTTTTAAACTGCAGATAGAAACCACAGACCTGCGCCCCCTACAGGTGGGGGAAGTAATTCAATGGAACGTGAAAACGATGTGTGTATTAACAAGCAAATACCGAAAAATCTGATAAAAAATAATCAAGATAATTTCCACTTCATTATCATAGAGCTCTTGAACAGGTAATTACTCTGTCCTTCCTGCTCCCCATGCTGCTTTCCTTTTTGCTGTTGTGTCGCAATTCTCAAGCCTCATTTTTCAACTTTTCACCCTTTTCAGTGGCCCCCCCTTACAACAATCCCCCTGCCTGCTCTCCACTCCTGTCAGTGTTCCGCCTCGAAAAAGAGCAGGGGCTCCCGAGGAGATAAACCATCCCTCCGCAAATGTCAGACAGTCTCAAGCGAGGGATGGGGGGCGGGGTAGCAGAAGAGAAATGAGAGAGGAAGAGCCGCCTCTGAGAGGTGCCACTCCCTGCTCTGCCCTTTTGTGCTGGGAAGTTGTGATGGAGGAGCTTCCGCAAAGACCAGCAGGGGAGGAAGGGGGGCAGATCAGGTGACTTATCCAAAGTCAGCCTGTAGCACTCAGAGAGATGCTAATGGAGGTCAGAGAAGTACAGCATGAAGCAGAGGCAAAAACAACTGGGCCCATTACGAGACAATGCGGTGGGCAAAAATAGGACGAAATTCGGCACGAAATGTGTGCGGGGCGGTGTGCTGGCCCCTATGTGTGCTGGCCCCTAATTGGACAGTCCCGGCGTAAAGCATGCAAATGAGTGGGGGTCTGGTAGGTGAAATCAGGAATGGCTGGGAAGGCTACTAAAGGCACTCAGTCACCCACGGAGCTCTGATTTCCTCCAGCTTAACAGCAAAATGTTTGGTGTGCGCAGCTGAAGGGGGCCGATGCCTGTCAGCGGCTCTGAACCATATAGAACACCATTAATCAGAGCAACAAAACACAATCATTCAGTCTGAGTTTAATCTTATTCGTAAATTCAAAAGCGTCTCTCGGATGTTAAAATGGCATCAATCATTTCTACACGGCCGTCTTATTTTCCTCCTAAGATATGAAGTCTTTCTGGATACATGTATGGCTGCCAGACAGATTGATAGCTGCATATGTGTGTGTTTGTGTGGGTAGGGGGCGTGTAGTGGGGGGGCTACGAGTTTGTCAGTTAGAAAGTCAGTGAGTAACAGTCCTAGCCTCTGCCCAGCGAAGCGATTCATGAACCCATCAAGTGGCCGAGTGTGTGCCTCTGTGTACCCTGGTGTGTGCACAAAGGTGCCAGCAGGCCTTTATGAGCGTGTTTAAGCTGTCATTCAGAAAAAAAGGCTTTCATTATGGAGTAAATGAACCAATCAAACCAATAGCAATCAGACAGGAAGACTGGAACTCCCAGACTGCCGGTGGGAAAAGGCGGACTACGCTTGTGGGCCACCGAGCTAATAATGTCCTAATTTGGAAAGGTACGCGATTGATACAATGTATGATATAGCATCTACGTAACAGACAGTGGAGCTTAAAGTAGATGAGAACATTATTGCCAGTTTGTTTTTTAACAGAGAAATCACCTATAAACTACAGGGGTAACGAAAGGAAAAAGACAGAAGGACAGGGAGACAGACTAAGAGCTGAGGCTATTAGCTGGAGGCTCAGCTTCGGAAAATATTTCACTGCGTCATTTCACTACACCAGGAAAAATGAGACGACTCGTTGGCAAATCGTAAAAATGACTCCTATAAAAGCTCAACGGGGAAGAGGCAACTGCACGTCGGGCACCTGTTGAGGTCGATAGAAGCAAAACGCGTGTGTGTGGGTGCCCTGAGGTCACCCCACAGGACCTCTTGAAAGCCATTCAACAAGTATGATTCATCTGCGCGGGTCAGAGGTCAGAGGCAACTCTGCTACCTTTCTCTATACCCTCAGCGAACTTTCATTTGGGCGAGGGTACAGGGTGTGAGACAGAAAGTCTGCCGCTGTTATTTCCTGCAGGGTATGACCTTTGCTTTCAGTGGTAGTGTATGGCAGCTGCCACAGTAATGTCTTGCGAGCAACACCTTCACGGAAATCTCTTCAATCCCCCGCATGGTGTCTCGCTCAAATGCCTGCTAGTGTTTTCTTTCTCTTTATACGCCCTATTTGCGTAATTGTGGTGCTTGTCTTCTGGATTTAGTGAAAAATGCACGGAAAACACTCACAGCTGTTGGCAAGATGTGCAGTTAGCCTCGCATGTCGCTAAAAGCAAGGGGATGAGTTGGTGATGCTCTCAGGAGGAGGCTGCCCTTCCTCACAGATGACAGAGCTGTACCGTCTCGAGGAACCCACCGGGGCCTCTTGCGGTCCGCACTCTTTCAAGAATCACCCACTGACACCCTTGAAAGTCAGTCCAGCTAGGATAGACATTGCCTTGTAAGCAAATTTGTTCTAGAATCGTTTGGCTGGCTGGGGCGATATTAAGGTGAAATTGAAGGGCTGAATGAAGACAAGGTTAACCATCTGCACCCGTCACATCTAAAAACCCTGAATTCAGATTGTCAAAAGAGCTCGGCGAATTACGGTTCAATACATGAATCATTCGATTCCTATTAGAAGTATTCTTGAGAAGAGTCCAACTGATCCTTGTGAAAGGGACAATCGTCTGGTTGAGTGACTGAAAACCCGAATGCGGATGAGCCTGGTCTAGCTAAAGTGCAGTAATTCACTTTTAGAGAGGCTGGAATAGAGAGACTCCATAGAGTGGAGCCGAGTGGTCATTTAGTTTAACGAGACCTCGTCGAGTCGATTGCAGCCGCAAGCGCTCTTGGCTCCGCATTTCTGACTCGTCTTTATGGTGAACTTGCATCAGACAAACCATAATGTATCCACAGAACCATCAAGGACCCATGCCTTTCCCACGTATCCATGGCGTGCAACAGCCGACTTCGTTTGGCCACTGACAGCGTTTTTTTAACGTATCCCTCGCTTTCGTACCGTCTGTCGGATTAGTGAAGACCTCCTTAGGGATGTAGAGCTTATCCTCTGCAGTTCTGGCCCAGTCTTTCATCCCTCTCCGGCCCTTCATGGGAAAGTTGATATCACTGGAAACCGCTGACACAGGCTCTCTCTGGATGGTTATCACTGGACGGGCAAAAGCAAACTGTGAGCGAGATGTCTTGTGTTCCATTTGTGATAGAAAAGTACTGCACGACACTTACTGAGGTTATTGGTAACCACCAGAAAGCTTTGGAAAGGCTTTTGGGCCTCACCAATGAGGTGAATGAAATCCTCTAATATCCTCATCAGCAAAGCAGCGCCGGGAGCGACCTGCGGGGGAGCCAGAAATCAACACTGATGCCGTCAATCTTGTAATCCACTTATCACTGATCCACACATTTTTATTCATTACACTACCTAAACTGCTGATTGACTTCCACGGCACGTGGCATCTGATATTAAATTTGGATGCTTGTTTATTGTGTCCAGATGGGAAGTAAAGACACCTTCACTCAAGGGCATCAAGCCAGGTCGCACACAAACACAAATGAAGCGAAACTAATAGGTTTCAATTATGCTCCGCAAACAGGTGTGTTTTTATGACTGTGGATAAAATGTCTAATGTGGGCTGTGGTCACTCCCACCGCTCACACACACAGCCTCCTGGAAAAACGGGTGATAAATAACAGGAGGCAAACATTTTTGTAGCTAAAATGAGGCACAGATTCAGGACAAAAAGACTTTACCTGGTGCACGTCTTCCCATTTCTCTAAATTTTCCACGTCCAACATATGGCTGACGATCTGGAAGAATTTCTAAACGCAAGATGAGAAGATGCCATGAGGAAAGTCCTAACAAGTGTTATGAGGCCAGCATGCAGCTGCTAAAGGCTTTTAGTCACACACAGTCAATATGTTGGGCAAAAATGAAGGCCGTGAAGGTATTTAGCTTTTTAAATAGAGCAAAAGACCGAAAACAAAATCCTATTTCAAGCCACAGTCACTGTAGTGCTGCGGTAGTTCATCTTTATTCACAATCCGTGCTGTAGAAAATGGAGCTCTTTTCCTTTTTCAGGTGTATTGTGAGTGTGTGACTGAAAGTTTAGTACGGATTGTGGATTAAGGGGGATTAGGAGGACACTGGGCTTACCTGCACGTCGTCGGGAGCTGGGATGTAGGTTGCTCTTTTGAAGGTGTCCGTCACATTTCGTAGAATCTCCGTGGAAAAGAGAAGATCGCCACTGTAGTAGCTCCTCCTCTGCAATAGGTCCAGGAGACTTCTTACGATCTGAGACATGCCCTCCCCAGCCAGGGTCCTCTGACCCTTCGCGAGATGCTCTCGTAACTGTAATGTGAGAAATGAAAGAAAGAAATGTTCTTCCGCTTCTAAAAAATCAGGAATAGGTTTATTGTGAACGCAGCAGTGAGCAGCATGGACGTCACCAGAACTGGAGAGTTGAATAGAGCTTAAAAATGGGCAAAAACGGAATCCATCGAGCAAAAAGTCGAGATCCACAAATCGTGTCCGCATGTGTGGATGTGTGCAATGCAAAATAAATAAATAAATAAAAGTGCTTGCGGGTGGAATCAGAAGATAACAGCAATCACAGAAAATTAATTATCGACTCTTGATGTTAATGGGAGGCTGGAACAAAAGCAATCAGCTCTGTCATGCGTAGTTCCTGACCCCCGTCACCTTCCGCCTTCAGCCGGGAGATGGAAGAGGTCAAGGTTCAAAGATCGGCCTCTGATGATCACATTCATTAGCTACTGTGTGTTCATTAATGGATACGCGTGTGCAGAAAGTGTAACAAAAGCTAATTAGAGATCCCAGCACACAACGTTTGAAGGCAGCATCTGGATTTTGTAAAATAAAACATAAATCAGGTTGAAGCACTGACAAGTATGTTAATTAGACAGAAACATGTCAAATTAGGATGAATAACCAAAGGCATAGAGTCTTTTAAGAAAGAAAGTTTGTGCTAGTTTTCTGTTTTATAGAGCATGTCTTTAAAATGTTTTGTCACACAATATGCACTGATAATGTCAAGAACTTACAGATAAATGTAAATATCTATATTCAAGCGAGACGCATCTGGCGAAGCTCGGAGGACCCCAGAAAGCAACTCCATTATTGTCCAGCATACAACGACGACTAGCAGATCCTGTAAAGAGAGAGCAGTGATCAGTCTGGGATAAACCTAAACTTTGGGAGACTGGCTTTGTTTGCAGCATATCTGCATCATCAGTGTTTTTAGGACTACAAAAAATTGGACACTTGTCACTTGGCTGGCGTATATATCTTATGCAACCTGACTTTCTGTCGATAGCGGTCAAGAAGACGAGACAAGACAAGACTTTCCGTCGACAAAGCAGTTTGCAGTAGCGGCGTTGGCGGTAAGCTACCTCTCCCCGATAGGCGGCCATTTACACTGTTTTACTCTGTTGTTGTTGGGCCTCACCGGTTGACCTTTTATATCACATTGCAAACAATCCATAAGGAAGTTAGCCACAAGGTAGCAGCCACAGCTTAATCAATGGCAGCGGCGAACTGGTTTGTGGCTCAATACTCAGCTACTCTTGACAGGTTTTGCTTTTGGAGCACCAAAGGTATATTGCAGCGGGGCCATGGAAGATATTTGCTTTGCAGTCCCCATTTTGGGTTTTGCGCCCATCCTTGAACATTAAAATATTAAGTTATTTCACAAACTCATCTCGGCACCTTCCCAATAGTGCCTGGTTGTTGTTTGTAAAGCTCCTACAGCCACGTGCATTTTATGTAATTGAACTACCGGAATTCAGGAATTCACGCCAGGCCAAGTCACTAAACCTTTTACTATTTCATTAACTCACACACTGAGGGTTTACCAAGCTTCAATTTTTGACATGTTTGGAGAAAACTTGACCTCTTTTGAAAATATAGAAACTCATTTTCAAGACATCTTTATTCATCTTATAATGCTGCAAACTGCTGTAGAACCTTCATTACCTCAGAGTTCTTTAGAGGTAAATTTTGACAGCTGTACTTTGCATGGCAGTACTTTGTTCTTGGTCCTAGATTTGAAGTTTTATTATGGAGCCTTTTATTTAGGGGAAAACACAATAATTATCCTAATGTAAATCCTGAGGTTAATTTTAAGATGTTGGATCGTGTACAACTTTATGCTAGCTAATATGGTGCTATGGTGCTATTTTTTCAGTTTTTCTTGAAGGTTTTAAACGTTGATTATTGGGACTAGTGATGGTCTGCAGATTCAAGATGCATCACTGACCAGTGGCATTAGTTGGACACTTGTTGTAGACCGTCTCTCCAGCTGAGGCACGTTTCCAGGACATAGCAAGAAGGTGCTCCTCCTTACATATCTCATGAGGAGCTTTAAAAAGGAGACAGAGGCATAAAGAAGTGAAGTTAGACACAGTCCTGCAGGCAAACAGAAACATATCAGCACGTCCACCCTGCCGAGGCGAGAAGAGGGACCCACAAACAAGATACAAATCAATGTCCTTGCGCTCCATCTCATTCTCTTTAACGCTGTTCCCTCTTTTCTGAACGGCATCTCTTCGGCCGACTCCCTTTCTTTATTCCTCCCGTCCCCCGTCCCTCTCTTTCATAACCCTGATGAAAAAAAAGCGCTTTAAAGATATTCTGATGGGACAGACAAGTGCTGGCAGACCACAGAGAGACGGCGAGCGAGGGGAAGGGCAGGCACAGAAAGAGAGAAAACAAGATATGGCGGTCCCTTCTAAAGCCGAGTAAGGAAAGATTCCTCATTCTGTGTAAAAGAATCTTCAGAGCTATCCTAAAACTGATCACACGGAGCCACTCGAGTGCACATGTACACGCCGCCCTCGGGAAAACATGCTTTTATATTCACTTCCACCGTGGCTTCAGTCAACAGGCGCGCTTATTAAAGCGCAGCGCTTCATTCAGTCGATGATGATGAGTACAGACAAAGGAAGAAACTGAAATACAGCCAAGGAAATGAGAGGCACGAGAACAATGTTAAAGAGGAGCGAGTATCTGAGGATGAAAAGAAGCAGCGAAGAGGTGCAGATGACTGGGGACCGAAGCAACGGGAGTTGGGCTCAGACCAAAAGAACCACGTTGTGTGCCGCTTTCGGTCTAGACAAACACTGTGCAGATGCAGTGTGGAAACACGCTCTTTTGTCACTGAAGACAGGGAAAAATGGCAGAAACCTCAATTTAAAAAAAAAAAAAAAGAGTCACTGACCGGGACACTTCTTCTCGTTGCAGGAGCGGACCTCTTCTCCGGAGCCATCGCAGGGGTATCCCTGTAAACCGGTGCCCTCGCACAGCCTGAAGCGGCGCTGCCAGCCAGAGTCGCACGTTTTGCTGCAGAGACTCCAGTGGTTCCAGCTGCCCCAGTTACCTCCACCTGGAACAGGAGCAGAACAGGGGCCATGAGCACTGGGGATCTGAGAGCCCAGACAGACAGAATCTCCCACTCTGACATGGAAACCGTGACAGCAGCACTGAGGGCATGAGGCTGCTGTTGAGTTTTTTGTTGACATGCGTTGGCTGTGGTGGTATTGATTAGTTGCATGGCGCCAACCACACCTGATGAGTTTTAAACGAGGATCAATGTGATTGGGGACTCGGGGAAAGAAAGAAAAAAAAATTGGTTGATTTTAATGGAGGAAGGATATTAAGGCAAACAAGCCCATTCTTGAGTCCAGGTTCATTAAAACACCATTAATTCAGCCTCGCAGGGGTCCTGGTCTGAACCAGGCCGTGAGCCAGACTATGTTCCAACTCAAAAAATTCCGGTGTGCCTGAGCAGATGCCAGCCTCCTATGCTAGCAACGGATTTTAGCTCCTTACCGCTGCAGGACGGGTTGGTGCACTCTCTGCTCTCCTCATGAAGACCCTTGCACTCGGCCCAGCCGTGCACCGACGAACTGCAGCGCCTCTGCCTCTGCTGGGTTCCGGTGTTGCAGGTGACGCTACACTTCGACCACGGCCCCCACTCCAGCCACTGACCCTCCACTGCCAAACCGGCAAATGAGAAAAAAGACACGGAAATGGATGCAGGTGGCGAGAGGGCGCTTTAATAAGAAACCAGGAAAGGTATATAAAATATGGCAATGCAATTCTGTTTTATATCCACCGTGGTATAATGATCAACTGGAGCTTAATTTCCAACTGCATTATTCCTTCTTTTGTCTCCTGGAAAATGTACTTATTTTGACTTAAAGCAGCAATAAACGTTTAACAGCCATTTCATAGAGATAGCACAGCATAACAAGGCCAGCCCAGGCTTCTGTTCGCAAGAATTCTGCTATTTTGTTTGCTGAAATAGACATTTTAGCTATTTATTGTCCCTCTTGCTAATCTCCAAGCACTTGGAAATGAAGATTACACAAACACCTCGACCAGAGTGTGACAGAAATGTGACCCAAGCCTTCAAAATCCAATTATTAATCCACCAGTGTGCAGGCCCTGATATCAGTTTCCTGCATGTTGTTGTTTTTCCATCAAATTACTCTTCAGGTGGACAAGTTTTCCATTTTGCGTTTGTCACAATCAGCAGACGCTGCATTAGATAGTGCGTGCTCCCGTGTCCAGCTATAGCATGTAGCCGTTAAACGGCGCTGATAACCGCTTCGATCCGCCGGCTGTCTGACCTCGGTGTGGTGCTGCGTCCAGCACTCAGACAGAGATAAAGGAAGAAAGACGGCTCACTCATAGTCTCAGAATTGCATCCCTGAATACCTTAAAACTAGACAAGCCTGATCCTGTGTCTGTTGGGAAAGGCTCATTACTTTTATATTCAGAGCAAAACAGGGTTGTCTCGGCGTTAACGACGAAGTGTTACTTTGTTTGGCTGGGAATGATGTATTAAGGGTCTCTTTGCTAACAATGGGGCTTTGAGTCATGGGGGGAAATGAAGCAGAGTGTTGTGAATGTACTCCTCCTGAGTGGTGAAGCACTGCCAACTCTCTTTGGTAACGTGGTCAATCACAGCGTGGGACTCTGACAGACTTCCAGCTAGCTGTGTCAGCGTGGAACCGCAGGGTATGAGCCGCGGATGGGACAAGTTTCGGCCATGCTAACTGGACGCGGCAGGTTAGGAGTCAGCGTCCAGACTGAAGAACAGGTCTCTGGTCGCCTCCATGAAGGGAGTAGAAAGACATGTTGAGGGGATGGTCTTTAGTTGAATGGATAATCTGGAAGTTTTGTTCAATTTTCTAATTAAATCCTGATATAATCTAGTTCTTGCAGGGGTTCACAGCTTGGATGCTGGACCGTCTGGGCTAATCTGATCATGGAAACATCAGGGACTAGAATTAGGACCAGCTCTGGTTGCCATGACATGTTTGTCACGTGCCTACGTGTTCACGTGGAGAAAGAATTCCACAAATCACACAAAGCGTCTCACATGGGATGATCTATTGCAAAGACAGGGTGTTCATTCAGTTTAAGTAGCATTTACACTGTCTAGTTATGGATTACGGTGATGAGTTGAAGTCAGTGTTGCTCAGACAGGATGGAAAATGGAGCAGGACGTGATAGCAGAGGATCTGAGTATTTGCTGTGCAGTGAGATCCAATCACCCACACGCAGACAGAGGCAGGAACGATCCATCAAAGCTCCATTCTTCATGCATGGCTGCTTGTGCCAAAAGGCCTGCGCTGGTGCTCATCATTTCAAAGGGCCGCTGCCTTTGAACTCCAAAGGAGGAAAAAAAAAAACGAGAGAAAACGCAGACCGAATGCATCGCGATCGCATCGCACCAGCCGTACACAAACGCGCGAAGCACTGGAAGACACACACGCACAGATTTCCTTCGGGCTCCTGAAGGATGATTCCCCCCCCCCCCCCCATCGAGCCCTCTTATTCCATAAGTGTTCCCACAACACAAAACATCCCAGCAGTCATGCTTTAGAGGATTCCATTTCTCCATCTTGCTTCGTGATGCAACGCTGCGTCCTCTTTGTTGGGGAGACTTTTTCCTTTATTAACCTTTTCTAAGCGCTGGCTTTTGAACAACCGGAAATAAATAATCAAATGGGGACAAAGCAAAGTACACAAAAGGCTGCACCCAGAGAGTTTCATATGTGTGATTTCCTCTGGGAGAAGAATGCAGAATTGCCATTTTTTTGTGATGCACCTTTGGCCTTTTAATATTTATATTTAACTCTATTTTGTTAGGGTCAATGATTTTAACAAATAATCAGGTGAGACACTCACAGGACACTTTTCTTTAGGTACACCTTCATACTGAGGGGCCCAAAGTGCACCAAGAAAATATCCCCACACCACCACAACACCGTCACCAGCCTGAACCTTTGATACAAAGCAGGATGGATCCACGTGTTCATGTTCTTTATGCCAAATTCTATTCCAATCTTCTGTTGTCCAACTTTGGTGATTCTGTGTGAACTTCAGCCTCACTTTCCTGTCATGGACTGACAGGAGGGGCACCAATGTGCTCTCCTGCTGCTGTAGCTCATCAACTCTCAGGTTTCAGAGACGCTCTTCTGCTTTACTGGGTTGTTACGGGTGGATGTTTTGAGTTGCCCGTTGCCTTTGTATCATCTGGAACCAGTCCGCCCAAGTCTTCAGTCTTGTGGATGATCAAAAGTCTGATTCCTGGACTGTAATCTAACTCCTGATAGATTAAAAACGTGATTAGTTTCAGGACAGGCTTAGCTCTCTGACCTCTCACATCAAGGAGATAATATTGTTCACACAGCTGCCGCTCGCTGGATGTCTTCTTCTTTTTTGGACCTAGTGATGGTTTATCTCTAATAGATCGGCAGTTTTGGAACTGCAGAATGGTGCCAACAACCAGGCCGTGTCACATAAATGCCCTTTATCTCCAACTCCGATGCTCGTCTACCTGCCTAAATACCCTGAGCTGCAGCCACATGAATGGCTGATTAGCTATGTGTGTTAACAAGCAATTGAAGCAACATTAAGGTATAAAGTGCTCAGCGAGTGTGTTTATTTACTGGAATCAATGTTGCGAGCACACATCTTTGTGCCTGGAAAGCTGCTCTGCTCACTGAACCTGCCCCATTACTTCTTTCGCATCTATTGAGACGTTATTGGAGCCACCGGTCAGTTTTAGTCCCCTTCAGCTGCGGCCTGATAAAAACGTTTCGCCTGGACAGTTCGAGCGAGATTGGAATGAAGCGAGAATTAGAGGGGGGGTGCTGGTGAGTTACCGCCGCACTCGACAAAGCGTGAGCCTAACAGGTAATTTCAGAGACAATTGCAGCACGGACAGTTCTGCTATAGGAGTGTGGAGCCCCGAAAGAAGTCACATCAACGACTTTGCGGCGCCGAGACCACTTGAGGTGGTTTTGTTAAATGGGCAAGTGCTTGAGATCCAAAATCAGAAAAGGCACTGTGACACCGGCGCCAAAGCTGAGGCATTAAGACGTTGGTAAAGGTAGGATTAGGGTTGAATCAGTTCCACGGGACAAGGACAATGCGGGGGAAAATGAAGCTGCGAGGAGGGAAAACTCCAACATGTATACCCAATGGAATTAGACTCCACCCCCAAGATACACTGGACGTAAACACAACCCAGCCAAGTGTTGAGACGTTCCAGATATTGTTTTTGCAGAACTGGCACCGTCAAATGTGACAAGAATGCAGCGCTGGGCCACATTTTTGGAAGGAGGCAAATAAGCTCAGTGCAATGTGATGGTGGATCAAAAACTGGATATAACAAGTTGAATTTATTTTTTTTTAAAAAAGACCGTCATGCTGGAAGGGACAGAGAGAGAGAGGCAGGCTGCATTATGTAAATGGGGAATGGTACTAACCAGGACAGACTGCTATGTTGCAGAGTTTGGTCTGAATCTCAGGCCGTCGGCATGCCAGGACCCCGCTCCCGTTCACACAGCTCCGGCTCCGCGTCCTAGAGCCCCGCCCACAGGTCACGGAGCACAGACTCCATGACGACCACTCCTCCCACAGCCCATGCACTGCAAACACCCACGGACACACGCACAAACACAACACATGGATGAGGAATGGGGAACGTACGGGAGGAGCGGAGCATCCCAAAGGCAGGCAAGAGGCTTCAGAGAATGAGAGAAACATGAGATCAATGAGTCTGAGCACATTCCTTCAGAAGAAACATTCAGGAAGTTGGTGACTTTAATGGCTTGGACGAAAAAAACATTCCCGTTATGGAAAAAGCACAGAAAATGAGACTGTACTTACATGTTACTGTATGGAAGAAAATGGAGGTTATTGGGAAATGAACATTCTGACGTCTGGACTCATGCAAATAAGCAGTTTGAGTAATGATAACAGGGAAATGAAGGCAGCGAGTTTGCTTTTGAGAGTATTAACGCTTTCAATAATAAGAAGAATATTGAGCAAATCAAAGGATCCACAGACACGACTGACTTCAAACACTTCAAACGCTAATTAAAGCATTAAGACTTTTTCACTCTTTCGTCTCCTCCCTCCCTTTTCATGGTTGTTGCACATCTCATCCCTATATAGCATCACACACAGTTGAGATAAACCAAAAATCCAATAAATGAGCTCTCTCGCTCTCTCTCCCTCACACACACACACACACACACACACCAATAATTGCTGAAAAGATGGTGAGATGTTGTACCTGAGATAAGACTGAATAATGATGGCGGACAGATAAGAGAGGGGAGAAAACCCCACTGAAGACAATTTAATAGAAAACGGCAACAGAGATGGAAGATTAAGCATAAACAGATCATTTCAAAGAGAAATTAAACGGATCTGCCGGAGAACAAAACAGTTATTTGAAGAAGTGGAAAATAGGAAAAAAATAAAATATCAGAAAGAAAGCAGAGGGGGCTGGGGATGGTTAAAACACAGGGAAAGTCAAAGAAGAGGACGAAGAAAGGAAACTTCCAGGAGGAGGACAGCAAAAAAAGCAGAATCAGAAACAGGGAGGGATGGAGGAAATGGAGGATGGAGAGTGCTGGTTGTGCTGAGCTAAAGCTAAATAAATCATTGCACTAAATAATTAAGTTGCCACTGTGAAGAAAAGAAACACAAGCAGGGAGCGGACAACCGACTGTAAATACTAACGGAGGTGAGTTTCCAGTTGATTCCTGATCTTGATGCCTGAGCAGCTCTGAGCCAAAACTCCACATAGTTCGGACATAAGAGGATGAAGGCATCTGATACTGGCTCCTCGAATGTGTATTATTCAGTTTGATATTCAGATAATTTTACTCCTTATGATCTATAACAACCTATTTGCTCTCAATAGGAACTTGTGCTGTCACACAAATGGATTTTTTTTGTTATCAAAGTCCTAAACTACTCGCAGATTAACTCACATAAATAATAAAATACAGCCGGCATCTTCAAAGCGTTCGGGTCATTTGATTTTAAATTGGGGGGAAAAGAAAAAAACGAGGCGTGACCAAACCCACAAAAACCCTTTTTTTGCTTCTGTTGAAAATGACCCGAAGGTCATTATTTATTCATGCGGACGGCAGTCTCTCAAACCCAGGAAAAGTCCAGGACATCTGAGGAAATCAATCTCTCTGTCCATTCAAATCAAGCCGGGAGCTGCCTCGGGAATAAGATCCGGAGTGCAGAAAATGGAGCTTTGACAGAGGCCGATGACTTCTCACTCCCAACAGGTCCGATAATGAAGTTAGCAACACGCTGCTGCTAATGCGCTAACAAAACAGACGTAAAGAGCAGGATCACAAGTGAATAAACTACAGGGAGGCCGTATATAACAAGGCATTTTTCTCAATCTGTTTGTGTCTTTTTTTACTGAAATTTGCAGAAAACATAACGCAGCATCTCTTATTTTAGCCGAACATGTGAAGAGTTTGGTGCCAGCAGGGTTGCCGTTGCAGCAGGAGGCAGAAAAGCACGTTTAC
The DNA here is from genome assembly GCF_901000725.2 of Takifugu rubripes. NCBI lineage: Eukaryota > Metazoa > Chordata > Actinopteri > Tetraodontiformes > Tetraodontidae > Takifugu > Takifugu rubripes. The sequence goes on along the minus strand of NC_042296.1, from coordinate 4,445,314 downwards.
AGCACACATGAAACAAATTACATTTCAAAGTTAGCCAGAAACACTGAAAGCAAATGCAAGCAAGGTCAAAAGGGCGCCGCGACGCTCGCCGTAACCCCTGTTTAATGAGGATGTAGCATAATTTCCAGTAAATTCCCACCATTTTTAATCCCATTGCCTGCAATCGGACACGTACCGTCCTCATTTTAGCTATTTAATCAGGGATCATAACACAGCAGGGCAGCGTTTGTTGAAACCAGGAGAGCAGATGTACGCTTGGCTCAGCTTCTGCTTTCCACATCTGCATAAATCTGCTTCGGCTTCAACATTTTATCCTCGCAGGCATTGCGGCCGCGTGCTTGAATGATCGTTGAAAGCACGCCATTGCCGCGTTTGACTACACGCTGACCCAGACGTACTGTATTCACGGCGCGCCATATTTCCGCTCCATGTTTGAAATGTCACTGAGTCTAATAAGCAGTGGATAACGAGGAGATGAATTCATTTTGCAGGCACCGGGGCAGGAAAACACAACCCTCGTGCCCATGATTGGTAGTTTCCTTTGTCCAGCGCTGGAATATATTCCAAATTAATGATCTACATAGTCGAAACAGGGAGAAATGTGTTTACATTTCTCCACTACATCACAATTTACGGTAACAGTTTCACTTATTATTGACGTTCTAACAATAAAAACCCCTCAACACATCAGAGTGGTCAGATGATGTGTTAACAGGAAGTGTGTGTGCAAGGAGGAAATAACAGTCATCTATAAGGCTCCTCCAAAGCCCTGTGTAAGTTTACAGTTTTGTGGATGAACAAATGTGACAGTCTTGTCACAGTCTTCAGTCTTGTGGATGATCAAAAGTCTGATTCCTGGACTGTAATCTAACTCCTGATAGATTAAAAACGTGATTAGTTTCAGGACAGGCTTAGCTCTACCTCTGGAAAGGGTTTTGCACAAATATGCCACAAAAATGGTATATTTATAAGGCTTAAAAGAACTGCGTGATACATTTAGTGGCAGGAAATGTAACTGAAGAACTGTCACAAACCTAAACTTTGAGAACATCCTGTGGCTGCCGGAGAACAAAATGTTTGCTTTTCCCCCTCATTATTTTATTCACCATAACGTTTAGTCCTGAGGTTGCTTGTTGAAGCTGTATCTCTGAATGATTTCTCGACTTTTAATTAATACTGTTTTTCCATGACAGGCTATTTTAGGCTAATGCGGCTACATTCAGTTGAAAGAAATCTGGATCATTTTTTGAGGTTCCTTTAAAACCTGAATACGCAGCTAAATCAAGCTTATTCTAGCTAACTGCAGATCTATACATTTAATAAGTGAAGGAGAAGAAAGAAAACGAGCCAATCACATCAAGTCTATTAAACACTTTTATATCCTAGCTATCATCATATTTGCAGTTTACTTTGATTTTAGTGTTTTTCCATTCAGGCAGTCTCTGTAGTGTCTCTATGTCCTCAGGAAATGTGTCCGGAAACATCAAAGGAATTGAACTAAAATGAAATAATAAACAGAACATAACGGAGCAACCAATATTCCATCAAAGGAGCGGCTGAGGATATTAAAATCGACACTGAATGAAAAATGAGGCACTTAGACATACAAATCGTGTCGGTGCATTTGCATGAAAACAAGATTAGCATATGCACTGACAGCGAAAATGGGCCTCTTGCCTTCTCTAGTGCATCAGAGAACCCTGACTGTTGATCTGAGGAACCAGAGAAAAAAGATCTGCAACTGCTTATACAAAGGAATTCTTTGGGAAAAGTCACGTCTTGAATACCGTCGTGAGCCTTAACCAGTCCTCCTCAAGGTGAGGAATCAAAATCAAAGAAATATGTTTGATGTTTACTATTGCTACTGCAGAGGTCAGCTAGCCAACTGTGGAAGGTGCTATGGCAAAGAGAGTATCGGAAACGGTTACGTCACTCTTGAGGAGGTAAAACTGCATCATTTAAAGAGGGACGGAAAGCTCCTCCTCATATCAAAACATCCCTTTCCGACAACACCATTACTGGTGTGACTCTACTTCAAAACTAGCGAGGGGCCCGACTCTTAGCAACTTTCTTTTAATTCAATCCGCAGACCTCTTCATGATCGATGATGCTACTTGAGCTAATCAATCTCAAACTTTATGGAGCCGCCTTTTCAGCCACGCAACTTTGATCACTTATTCGGCGGTAATCCCCGAGACCTACAAACAGACTTTGATGTGCCAGATCAGCGGAGCTCCGATTTTAGCGATTCCGCACCGCTGCAGATGTCCTGGATCTGGAAGGGCGGGATATGCTTAGCGGAAGTGGCTGGTAACGGCCGGGGATATGAGCTCGGTATAGAGATGCCGGTTTGTGGAAATGCACTGAAACAATTACACACTTCGCCCACTGATGAGAAGAGCTGTGGATTATGGGAGGGATATGAAGTGGGCAGGTGGGAGTCGCTGGACATTTCAATTCGGAGCTGAGGAGGATACGCTGTACTTCACATTTTAATCTCCTAAAAACCCACCCTGGCAATCTCCCCGGGCAACATTAATTGTAGAGACCCACAGGTTCCAAACATCAACCTGATCCGGTCTGATTGTGTTGTGAATGTGGAGTAGAAACGGATAATTTGCTGCTCATTTTCCCTCCCCGCGCGCTTCGACGTGGCAGGAGGACGGCGGCGAAAACGCGGCGTTTGGCAGGGGGACTTCATTTAAAATGAAAACCAAAATCCTCTAAAGCAGAAGCAAAAGCTTTACAGTCATCATGATTTGGAATAATTTTGAAGCCTTATCACTGTCACCTGGGCCCAGGTTGGATTTGCATAAAATATTTCATATCGGCGCTTGGGCAGATATTAAATTTCCCCATAAATTACACAATCCTAGGTAGAAAGCTTCCTTTCACACCTACGTCTTAGATAAACAGCACGTGAAGAGAGATTTGCTGGCGATAAAGACAAGGAAAACGAGAGAGGAAGATTATTGTTTCACCGCGGCTGAGCGGGGGACTGGTGGCGCGTTTGATTCCGCGTTCTTCATCCTGAGTGACACTTTTCCCGTTTTTTTCATGACACATTTTGAGGGGACGTAAATGAAACGGGAGTGGGAAACTGTCAAGGTTCTGTTGTTTGAATTTCAAAAACCACGCTGTGGGGAAAAAGGCGCTCAAAAAAAAAACAACCCAAAAGGTTAACACGTACCCGAGCCCACGATTCCAGGTTCACCGGGACAGGAGGACGTGTTGTTGCACATGCGCGTTTCCCGCAGGGCACCGCTGCAAAGCGTCCCATATGGGGAGGAAACGCATGAGCGCGTCCTCACTTGCCAACCTTGGCCACACGTGAGGGAGCACACGCTCCACTGTGACCACTCCTCGGCCGCGGGGTCACCTGTGGGGCGGGGAGGAATCATTAAAAGCAATAAAAGAGAGATTAATAATTGTAGCATCATCACAGGAGCCTCTGTGGGCTCTTCTCGCTGACGCACCATGAGTGCACTTTCTCGGTATCCCAAAGTGTCTTGTTTACTTTTGACGCCTTAGCTACCAAGTGTGCCACTAAAGACCACATGAGCATCCTAACACTGGCTGCTCGGATGTGTCTGAAAACAGGAAGCACTTCCTGTTTTGTGGGTTGAAGCTGTTTTATCAAATCGTGAACCTTTAACCCTTTTAGCTACTGTGCAGCGGCCAACACGAAGGACATTTGTCCGTCCTCAACGGTCGCAAAGAGAATTATTAAGGGTTAAATGGAGTACCTGTTGTCAGATGAAAACGAGCTAGTTGATATTACAGGCCACTGAACCTTGATGGAAGCTATCGTTTGTGGACGGTCAAACGATTAAGTAAATGTCCTTTGGGGTTGTTTTATTGAACTTTCTTCCAGACAAATCCACATTTGTATGTGGTTCATCCTGGAACTCTGCTTCAGTCCCGGGAATTAAACTGTAGCCATTAATCTCTTCAAATAACGCGAGCCAATGATTGCAATCATGCGTTTTGGGTCTACATCCGAGCTGGGGGAAATTGTCAAACTGGTCGTGCTGCCGACGCGACGAGTCGTAGCCTCCGTCCTCCTGTTATGTGAAAGGACAATGAGGCAAATGTCTTTGATACAATGTCAACAGGTTTTCCTTCAGCTGATGAGTACTTTTTAACTTCCTCATCAGGCCCAAGAGGTGGGAAAAGGTGGGAAAACAATGAATGAGTATCAGGAGGAGCAAAACGGGGACTTTCTGCCCTCTAACAGGAGGTTCTTCCTCAGCTCTCTTGCTGGAACTTTGGGTCATTCTGGACTTAATAACAGTTTAATAACAATGCTTTTGAAACACTCTATGATGGACACAAGTGATTTCTTTTTTTATCAAGCGTGGGGGTTTAAATTGTTCCTACATCATGCTAACATGACTGTGATTTAGACAGGATATATTTAATACATAATGCATCCAATAAATGTTTCATTTTACAGCGGCTCTCAGACACTTGCTCAAGGGTTACTTTGACTTATCTTGGCAGCTGTGGAGACTCTTCCATTGCCCCCCCCTTCCCCAGTTACTCCCTCGAGAACAAAAACAGCAGGGTTAAATCAGCCCTCTTGTTTCGCTCCCCCTCTCTCCCCCCATCTAAATTATTTACGAGCGCCGTGTCCTTTGATGAAGGCGTCATCACATGGCAACGAAGGAAATCAAATTAATTGCATGTCCGCTAATCGCATTACATCTTCATTAACACGCCATGAGTCAGGGCTTAAGCTCATCACACATGCCTGGAAGAATGGAAGACTTTTGGAGGGGAGGCGGGATAGAGCCGGGGGTTCCCCTCACGGAGGGGACTCCCTCCTACACGCACCCATCAATGCGCGAGTCGTCGTGCACGCGAGCTTTATTTAGCCTGTGACCTGAGATGTCATTAACATGTTGTTCTGTGTATCAGGCAGTCTTAACATGACATGAACTGAAATGTTACATGTTGCATCTATTGAATGATTCAGCCTTATTTTCAGATTAACCATGAACATTTTCTGATGCATGGAGGTCAGTGGTCAACCGCAGCAGTTGGCCTGGTCACCATGCAGGAAGTGTCCAACAAAAGGACCTTCTTCTTATCATTAACCAGCTCCGTGGCTCATGGAGACTCACCTGTCTGTGCCTGAAACACGCCCGGCTGGTCAGCGGATCTCGGTCTTTGGGTCTTTACCTTCAGGTCGTCATCGTATGGGTCTGAAAAAGAGAATAAAGCAAAAGATAAAGACAAATACTGCGTCCTCTGTTAGAAATAGGGATGTCTTGATCCATTCCCCCCCCATATCCCAGTCATCTGATACTAAAATCAAATTCCACGTACCCCTTAAGATTTTTATTATTATTCAACATGTGAACAGATCTGTCACCGATGGGTCGTACTTACAGCGCCGCCTACTGGTGACATGAAGGTACCTGCATTGAGCTACTTGTAGTGACGCTTTGCACATAGGTCAGAACTGGTGAAAATTTTAATAACATTGGATCAGTCACCAGCAGAGCAGATGTTTTCAGTGTGCCAAAGCCCAGTGTGCATGTGAGGGCTGCTCAGAGCTGCTGAAGCTTTAACTAGTATTGAAACACGGTTTAACGTCACCATTTTTCCTTCCCACTGTGTGAAATCCCCACCTTGCAGACCTGTTGCTGCGCCAAAAATATTGAAATATTTCCAAACAGGTGGACATTTGATTCGCTCTTCTGATCTTTCCAGCTTTAGATGTGCGCTCCCCTAGCCTACCAGCTCACTGCTCAGCTCCCTGCCTCTCATACGCTACCAGAATCCTCATTGCTGGCGTGGATGGACAATGGAACCCTACATGTTTGATCCATCAGGCATCCGGATCCTTTTCCACAAACATTCCTTCACATTTACGTGTGGGGGCCCCCCATTTGGAATCGTGGGATCGTAACGGGTACAAGTTCTAAAGAGAAAATTCTGACAGACACCTACTCTTTTTTTATACATGCAGAAAGATCAGAACGTACTGGTACATTCTAATCACGACTCTGGCTCCTCAAAAAAATCAAATAAAAATATATACCCGCCTACGTTTGCTTGGCTTGCTTCTGGTAGCCAATTTTTTAATGAACACAGAGCACACAATGTACTAAAACTGCTGACAAGTTGGCGATATAATCCCAAAGTCAATTTTTGATCAACGGGGATATATTAAAATAAAATACTCGCATGCATGTCCTGAAAGTCACAATTCAGCACGCAGCAAAGTCTTTGAAAACAAATGAACATCCACATCAGAGCAGAGATGAAATTAAAATGAAGAAACCCATCGGTTGGTTTTATCCACTTTCAAACACAGGGAGGCATAAATTCAGGCTGTTGTGAGCTCTGTAAATGGATTTATACTGTAACACTCTGGCAGGGAAACCAATCTTTGATTTAACAGATCTCTTCTCCTGGAGTGGATATATTGCTAATCTGTCTTCTTGAGTGCAGACTCTTAATCCTAATCTCCAGAGAACTGATTGATTAGACTGAAATGAATGAATGAATAAATGGATACAAATGAATCTGCAGTGAATCAGTGGGAATATTTACAGTGTTGAGGAGAGCGGGAGTGGCAGCGCTCGGGCACAGTTATATCCTGCTTGGGGACTTTTGCATGTTCCGTGCCCTTGATTGTGGCATTGAAGCTAGATCTCGATCCACCCCCTCTGAGACCGCAGAGTGACCCCTCACCTCTCCTCTCAGATGGGTTAAAGTGGGCGTGGCTTGTCAGGCGGTGCGATAAAACAGATCCTGCGCATTAAAATGCGCTCAAACACCAATTTTTGTTGGACACCAGGTGGATTTGGTCACTTGATCAACACCTGCAGCTAAAAAGATAACAGCGCAATCGAAGACAGCCCTTCTGAAATCTAACAATCAAAAAGGTTACTGTTGCCGGGCAACTGTTGACTGTGGACATTTCTTACCCTGGTGATATGATATTCGTTTTTAACCATAAAATCCTGGCCCTGACTGAACGGACACCTCGGAATAATTGCCAAACTGAGAACTTTTAAGACACGAGCAAGCCTTTAAGGGGGCAATAAAAGGATTTAATTGAGCCTAAACTCTCCCGGCACACTTCCTTCAGCCTGTCCATGATTTCCCAGCACTCATCATCCTCCTAACTAATCAATACTCATTAGCTAAAAAACAAAAATGCAAATGAAAATTCCCAGCTGCCCAATTATCCTCTTCCTCTGACGCAGAAGCTCCACTAACAGCACGGGCTGGTATAAAAAAAACGAAGAGATTAGCGCCAAAGAATCAATAAGTACCTGCAGCAAAGATGTTGAAATATCATTTTATACTGTTAAACTGATTAGAGTATTGTACTGTGGAAACCTTATAAAACAATATTTATAGAAATGTGGTTATTATAAAGGTATTACATGGTATAAATCCCTATCTGCATATATTTCTGAAATGCGAAAGAATCCCTCAAATCCCTTCCAAATGGTATCACAAAAGATTTTTTAAAAGTGTCCTAATTTTCCGTCTCTTTGTGAGAGTCTCTCGCCTCGATGCTGCACTAGTGAACGTTCCCTGGCTGAATAATCACGTGGGCATAAACGCTCTTTTTCCCTCCCTGCGTGTCTTCACCCATCCCTGGTAGGTGTGTGCTTTACAGGGCGGAGGTTTGAAAGAACAGCGCCGCACGGGCCGGCAAAATTGAAAGGCAAGATCAATAAATAAACCCCCCAAGGGCACTGACCTTTGCACTACCCCGCTAGAGCATTTAATGCTCTCAACTGCACTTTAACGGTTATTTCATCAAATCACCGGCCCTTCTACGGCCAACATCAGAGGCACCTTCACGTCTAGAAATACTATTTTCCACCTTTGGAAGGACTACTTCCTGTCTAAAGTACGGTCAATAATCCCAATGCTGCAGAAGAGAGGTGCTAATATCTGTACTCACCTCTGAGCGTGCAAGCAGGGTAGCAATTATACCTGTAAAACGCTTCTTTTGTTTTGCAGCACAAGGATATCCTAGATGCAATGCAAGTGGTGAATAGACCCTTTTTAAAGCACTCTTTTCAGAGATTTACCAATGTCAATCATCCTACAGGTCGATCTTTCAAATGTGAGCGTACGAAAAAAAAAATGATGGCAATGGCTTTGTGTACGGTTTGCAGAGTTCTGACTGGCTGCCCCGACCAAGATTTGGAACGATTTTTTTTTTTTTTGTCCTTGCGGAAAACACAGCGAGCCACCCTGATGCTCGCAGTGTGAGCGCCTGTTTTGATACGCAGCTAAAGCACATCTTGGCTTCAAAAGTCTCTGAAAACCCACAGAACATCCTCACACTGAAGAACAGAGAGAGTAAAAAAAGAGCCCGTTGGGCAGAAAAATCCCAAATATGGAAAAGGATTTGGCTGTGGGGGTTCAGCGCAGCGCTGAGAGCTCTGGTTAGCAAAAACCACTGATGAGTTTACTGCTTTTTGGAGGAGATGATGGTTCATACGTGCTCCTGCACGTCACCATCTCAGCCTTTCTCCAACTGTGGTCTTCAATGGTTGCAGCCTCCACCGCGATCTGTCGTTGACAGCGCGTGATGCTACCGTGCAGAAGATGCTGACGAACAACAGCGGGCTACCAAGTCGCTGAACATCTCGGTAAACACTTTAGCACTGGTGTGAACCCAAACACCCCTCGAAGAGGCAAAGCGGTCATAGATCTGCTCGATAAACACGGTTAAATGTCGTGCAAGGGGAATTGGGAAACAGCCAGCCAGAGCTGGAGGCTGCTTCTGACCAAGTTGGGACTCATGCCTGCTGGTGTGGGTGTGTGTTTTGCACCAGAACACATATGGAAGCCCTGTAAGTAAATGTGCAGAATTAGGAGAGGTGACGTTTCTGCTCATGGTCTGCTTCATCAGTCCTGCGATGTTGCCAACATAAAGACAGTCTGCCATCAATCAAATCAGAGTTTATGGCTTTCTGCTGATGTCTGTTCACTCCGCGCCCCCATTGGGAGAGTCCAAACGGATAGAAGAGCTCCATAATGGACTTTTTATAAGCTGACCGGACTGACAGGTCCAATCCTGGACTGTCTGTTTGATATGAAGGCAGTGGTGGAATCAGGTTGGAGCAGGGCAGCCTCTGTGTGAAAACGGGGGCCTCAAGGTCATTTCGCTGCCTTCAAAATGAATTCAGAATCTAGTTTACCGAGCCCCCAAAGGCTGCTGTTTTTCATCTAATACTCGCACACACTCACACAGATCAACACAAGGCCTTGCTACACTTTCCAGCTGCCAAAATTGGCTGTTTCAGTCTCAATCTGGACTTGGCTTTTCCTCCTATTTTTCTTTCTATCATTAATGACTTTTAAATTTTCCAACTCCTACGCCATAGAGTCATCTGTCTGTGCCCTTTGCCCCCCCCCATCTCAGCATTTGTTTTGCCCTGTTCCACGGCGGGAGGAGAGGCTCAGCTGATGCATTCAGGGACAGGCTGCAGAAAGGCGACGCCATCGACAAGCGATCGATCCCAAAATGACCGGAACTGCTCATTAACCCCCGAGCAGACACCTGTTGTTAAGGCTATAGACAATTACCCCCCCCCCCCCACCCCCTTCCCCACCGGTTTAGTGTGTTTGTTTACAATGGGCAGATCAGCTTCCCAGGTGCTTCCCAACTGCTGCAGCTATTGATTCATATTCATATTTATGAGGACACGTGCGCGTTTTCATGTCCCACCTCAAGAAGGTTTAAACGTATGAAGACTCAGATCAGGATCTGGCCTCTGCGTTAGCTGCAACAGATGTGATGGAGAGTCCAGGAAGACCGAAAAAATCACAGTGGAGAGACAAAGAAAATGGCAACCGCGGAATTTTCGCCTCGAGGTTTCTCTCTGGGCTTTTCGGGTGAAGGGCAGTTGTGTCTCACGTGACCAGATGAAAAGATTGATCAGGTCACTTGCTTTTGCGGAGGGGGTGGTCGCCCTAGCAACACGACCACGCGGACACCGTGATGGAAAGGTAGAGAGGCGGGTGGTGGTGGGGCGGGCGGATTATGTATTAGCATCCATGTCAGCAGGCTTATCATGTGTGACGCGGAGGCAGGTAGCACGGTCAGGGGACGGCGGCGGAGAGGAGCAGCTGTTGTGATGGTGTTGCTTGTGGGGTGTTGATTTTTCTTTGCCTTTGCTGTATTTCTGTCATCTGTACATTGTAATTCCAGACATGTACGATCAGTCACACCGTGGTTCCACTTTATGCTAATGAACGATGAAAGCCGTGCGCGCATCCTTCTAAAAAGGCAAATGTGGGCACTTAATAGACGCAATGAATAATTAGCCATACCTGCTTCAAATGATGCACTTTTCTTGAACCAAATGCATTTCCTGTTGTTTTTTTTTTCTCCTACAGACCATAGAAATCATTACAGATGTTACAGATGGAAAAAAAGTAGATCCCCCTCCTCCGGATAGGAAAAAGGATTGCAAATTATGTTTTCGGCTCCTCTTAACTACAAAGTGGTAATGTCTTGGAATCGGACGTGAACTCTGGGAACACCTCGTTTTCAGCTGCCTGTTGGAGGGAGTCATTCCAAAACCCAACTTATTTGTGATCGGGTTCTTACCTTAAAAAAGAAAAACCCTGAGTGTTTTCAATTAGGAATGCGGAAGAAAACTTTCTTGTCTTTTTCCCTGCGGAACTAAAGTTGTCGCATTTGCTTCATTTACTCAGACAAAGTCGGCCGCTTCACAACAACAGCGGGAGAGGTTGAACACGTCAAAACAAGTTGCAAAGAGCCTCTTGCCACTTTTGATTCCAATTCAGCTGCTGCACACTTCGCTGCGGCGATAATGCCTAAAAACTAAAATGTCACAAGCCAGAAATGCGTTGAGGGATTTTATTTCCCTTCTTTGTTTCCAGAGATTTTATTTTTTTCTATTTCAGTCACAAAACAAATGGACATGAGTTGATTTCAAACTGGCAGCACGCCACGTCCTTAAATTGGTACAAGCTAATCCAGATGGGGTTTTATTTAGAAGATTGTATGTTTGTGTGATATTTACTAGGTTTATACGCAAGTTAGTCAGTTGAACACCCTTATTTTAATGATTTATTTTTATTGCCTACTTTTAGATTAATTAATTACTTAATTCATGATAAACTGACATGCATTAACACCATTCTCGCCTGTGTATCATTTCTCATTTTGAGCTAATTTTTCCGTTAATTTAAAACCTGCCTGTCACAGTGATTTTTTCCCCCTCTACAAACCTGAATCAAGCTAAAAACCTTTCAAAGAATGTCAGTACAGATGAATGTCGTCAGCTCGCCAGCATGTAGTGGGAGGAACGTACAAGTGATGCTAACAGCCCAATTCATACGGTGAATTGCAGCCTTGGCTAGCACACTTTATTAGTGGCATAGTTCTAAAGATGTTCTCTTGCTCTAATTCCATAAGAGAACCAGATAAAGATATTTGGTGAGTTCTTTATATTTCAGCCGTGATTTTTTTTTCATTCAGCCTGATATCTATGTACCTTTTTAGCCAGGTCATTTACACAATATGCAAGTTTGTGCTTTTTAAATGTAATCACCTGCAGTTAAATAAGTCCTTATATAATCACGAGAACACGATCTCTCTTCTATTTGCATGATCTTGACTCCAGTTGTCAAGGCAAGGATCTGCCTTTGGAGTATTTTACAAAGAGCAAACACATCAATAAACTCAGCGTGCACGTCCACATAAACACACAATCCTGACTCCGCCGTAACAGACATATACTCGCTCATATGTGGGCTCACATCCACCCACATGATAGCCACTCTCGCCTGGAGAGAGCGAGACTTTAAAGGTTCATGCAGAAGAGTCCGATACAGTCAGAGCTGAGGCAGTTTGCCTCCTCGGGTAATTGACACCAAGAGAGTTGAAGGTAAAGTCCAAACCAAAACATCTTCTGTCACACAGCGAAAGTTATACACATATTTAAAAAAATAAAATAAAACAACAACTGTTGCTTTATAAAAAGAAATGAAGCTCAACCCAACAGATGGCACTAAGAAAGCACTTCCTTGCTTTTGTGTAGCATCAGCTGCTGCTTTTATTCATCACAACTGCAGTTGGCTCAGTCAGTGTTGTGATTAATCGCCTCCACTCGTGTTTATCCAGCACAAATTTGGTGGTACAGTTCATTTAAATGTAAATTACGGCTCACGTACAGTGAGCGGCGTTCCTCGCTGTTGCTTCAACTCATTGGGAGCCACTTTCGCACAGCTTTATCTGGAGCATGAGCGTCACCGTTTGGACGCCGTGCTCTGTTCTCGCTCTCCGTCTCGATTGAGCCAAGATTAGCCGAGGCTATTTTGACAGTTTGAGAGATGTGGGGAATGACATCTCGACTCGATGACAGCCATCTGGTGTTCAACTTGAGCTTTAAAAAAATAAACCCTAATGTGGTTTTTAAGCAGAGGGAGCTAGCTTTGGTTGTGATGACCGCAGCCCATCTGATAGTTGTATCCTGGCACACATGGTGGTGCCCGGTACCTGCTGGGTTAGGGTCAAATGTGTGTTATGTTTGGAGAATGAATCACAGCCCACAATGATTCACTTTGATAGAGGATTAACACACATTACCAATAATGACCCCGCGTTTTGCCTCTTTTTTTTGACAAAATAAGAGGCACATGTGGAGAACATTGCAGTCACGCCAATTTAATCAAAACTTACTTAGTGCAGAGTGAAAATGAAATACCAGCGTAAAAACTATGTTTAGGCTTGAATTAGCTCCAAAATTTTAATTGCGATAGACTTGAGGTTAGACTTACATTTTCTTTCACGAAATCGGAAAACAAACCAGTCACAGAACCGACAGTTTGGGGTTTTAACGAGAATTTGGAAAGATTAGCAAAATCAAATCCCCACTCTGTGCGATGAGCACACTTGGAAAGTCTGCCCGGCATCTCAATCGCAACCCTCCCGTTTATATCGCCAACTACTTCCTCAAAGACGTCCAAGGGTAAAACAAAATAGCATAAATGCAGAGAAACACAGCCTTGACCAGGAGCAAAACACTTTCACTCGGACTTGGCTTGATTGATTCCGCTCGTGATGCACAACACAGAGCGTACGCGGCTTAAAAACCCTCTCACCCCAGACCCAAGGACTGCCAGGGCCTCATCATTTCTTGAAATAAGACTTCTCTGCTTGTTCTTTCCCACTTCTGTGCTGCAAAATGTTCCGGGCAATTTAATCCAAGGAGAGAGAAAGGTGTTGATCGCCAGGATAAATAACTGAATGCCGTCCCTCTAAAGTCCCAGTCATGAGGTTAATCAAGAGAGCAGCAAAATCGTGCAGCCGTGCGGAAGCGTCGCGCCAGAGGGTTGATTTCAGCCGTGGAGTTCAACATTTTTCCCGGGGGAAAAGAAAGAAAAAAGCGCTGTGCAGTTTGCACCAACCACTGTGGCTGTTGCAGCGATTTTGACACGGTGCTCAGCTAAACGATTCTGCCTTGAATAATCAAAACAAGGCTGTGTCCTAGATTTCTGGGGTTAGCTTGGCGGAAGTGTACCAGCGATAAACCTCTTTTAATGACATGTCTAGGGTTTCTCCCCTCAAGACAAGTGAAGAATTCTGGTAACGGTTTCCCTCCTGGAGGGATGGAGCGCCATGGAGATTCACCATGGGGGTGACGGAAGTGCAACACGGGTTCTGAATGTGAAGCTCGAGAGTATGATGTTTTTTTGTTCTACATTAAACTCCAAAGATTGCAGACTGTTTTTTACAACGGTAAAATACATGATAATTACAATATTTTAAGAAGCAGAGCTGAAACATAATTGGATGTTTTGTTAAAAAAATACCTTATAGGATTGGTTCCTCTGATGGGAGCGGTGTGCATGTAGCCAGCGGCTCTGCATCTTGCGCACCTCCATTATATTTACAATGGCAACGTTACCATCTTTTACAGGTAATTGTGATTTCTACCAAGTCACAGAGGTTAGGAGAGACACTGAAAGGACACTCAGAATATCAAAAATCTTTTTTTTAAACTGTCATTAGTCGTTTTTCTCACTGGCCCTCACCGCCGTTGATGGCGTCTTTGAACTACAGTCGCACACAAGTAGGTGCTTATCAAAACTGGGGTGAGTTTTGTGTGGAAAAAAAAGGATTTTGAAATAGCAAGAATAAATTCTGTTCCAGTGAGAAGGTGGCGGCTCCTGCAGAACACCAGCTCTGAATCCTGGTTTGGTCCCAAACGTCTTTATCAATTCATCATAACAGCGGCGGCCTCGGAGGACACAAATGTACTCCTGTTGGATTTTGACACTGCATCTGAAGAAAGATGATCTGTAGCTTGATTCAATATGTTGGGATTCGTTTCAGCTGTGCTTCTTCCCAACCTTAAAACTGGAGCTTTACCTCTATTCCCATGGCAGAACTTTCAATATGATTTTAAAAACCTTTACCTGGACTTCCTTTAGTTATTTGAAGTTGTCTCACCTCTTATCCAAGAGGCTTCTTCAGTTTTATATGTATCTTATATATGTATATTTATTATATATGTATCTTATCTTTTATATATATCTTTTACATCCCAGAACTATATGTACTGTGTTTACTGAATGTCATTAGTGGTCGTTAGCGTAATGGTTGTTTGTGCTCAACAGAGGTGATTTGCATTATTAAAAGAGCGTGGATCCTTTCGGTCCCCATGTGATGTTGGGTGTGAACCATTGTGAAACCTTGTGAGAAGGGATCCCAGAACAGCTGGCAACTGCTGTCATAGGCCGCCTCCTCTGAACGGTGATGGTTTTTCCAGTTTAATAAAGATGGCTTCCTTTACTCCTGAACATTGTCTTCTAATGAGTGTCCCATATCCTCGAGGTGTAGATGGACGGCTGAAACCCATCTGGGGTTGGGACTCTTGTTGTGATATATGAAACTAATGGTTTTTCTTGTTTATTCACAGACAGTTGGAGGATATGAATGAACAGTAAGACAACTGGAAAAAAAAAAGTATTCCAGGAGCTGCAACACAAGTGTGACGAGCTGGGGAGGAAACTGTTTTCTGCCCAACAAAATTGAAGGACAGCATCATTGATTCTCTCAAATGTGAACTCTCTGGTATCTCCAAGAGGTCAGAAGGACACAAGAGCTGCAGAGCTTTGAAAAGAGCTGACGAGAAGAGGTCGGATAACTCGGAGACCTGGAGGAAACAGACCAGGAGATCCAGGGCAAGAAAGACAACGGAGAACCACAGCCCTCATCGACACCTTGGCCCTGCTGACCACCATGAAGCTGCTGTGAAAGAGTGTAAACAGAGGAGTTCCAGTCTGGAGGAAGAACTCCACATGAAGCTGAAGAGGAACAACAGAGGTGTCAGAAAGATGAGAGTTCCAGGAAGGAGTCATTTGAAGTGAAATCTAAAATACTCTCCTTTTCGCTCTCTTTCACCATCATGGAGCAGCAGAGGATGAAGAAATGGAAAATCTGCCAAATGAGCCCAAAATTGTTCTCTTAATAATGTCCTCCTTCCTCCTCGGGTGGGTATAATACACACTTCTGTCCCCTGCCTGATATCAAATCATCAAAAACAGTGAAAAATCATGTTTTCTTGCAGATGCATTCACATTACACATGAGGTCAAAGTCCCAGGGTGAATTTATGGGTGCAATGCATTTAAGGAAATGTAAAAATTAAGAATTTGAAGGAGATATACTGCTGAAGAAGTAACAGTTTACTCTCTACAGCCTCTCCTGAAATCTGTCTACACTGATTACTTGATGAACTTTGTAAAACTCTGCCAGTCAGCTGTGGATGCACGAGCCTCCCTCTGGACAGAGATCACAAACAGAAGTCCTGGCCTGCAGGATGAAAGTGGAACCAAATCAGAGTGAATTGCACAGCTATCTGATTTAAGTAACAGTAGCTCCTTTAGACAAGCCAAACTGCAGCACTTGCCGCTTAATACCCTTCCACTGTGGTGTGTTGAAGACAGTTTGTTGTGGAGTGTGTTGAAAATAGCCTTTTCTGGGACACTACACAAGATTACTGAGACAAGTATGGAGATAACAAAGAGGACAGGAGTCAATAATGCCACAGTTTAACCAAAAACCTCACCTCTGCTGATAAAACGTAACCACGGGAGTGGACACACTAACTATTGATAGAATCCTCAACTCAACTCTAGCCCCTGAGGTGCCAAGATTAGAAAGCCCGCTCAAAAATTGAAGTCACATTCTGCAACAATTCTTTATACTTTTTAATTTAACTTAATATTGTTTTTTTCAGTCATTTTGTTTGTTTAAATGATCCATTTTCACTTCACTTTGTAGCCACTGCAGCCGTTAGACTTTCTCCAGGATTTCCCGCATCAGCATAAATGTCAAGCTGATAAATCACTTGATTGCTTCTCGCTGATAATCACATCGATTACTTGATGGTCATCTGTTTCACTCCCGAGAATATGATGGCTATTCTATCTTTAGATTAGCGATGAGAGGCAAACAATGGCTGCAGTGTGTCCCTGCAAGACCCTGACGAGGCCGTCCAGATGACTCATGAGTCAACGCAGAAAAAAAAATTAACTAGGCAGTTAAACGTTTTGAAAACAAGTTTATAATAACTAAAGACATGTACAAAAACTGTTGTTATTCAATGTGACCAGGGCAGCAGAAGAGGCAACTCCAGGAATATCCAAGGACCACTTTAGCTTAATGCTGAAGGTTCTATTGTGGTAAATTTCTTCTGGAGATTGTTCAGATGTGCTGAATGTGCTGAAAAAAGAATCTTTGTAGACACCGACTTGGTTATGAGAGATGTTTATTGGAGAGAACAGTCAGGTATCAATCGGACGCTGCAGCTTGTCCGAGGGAGGTTTAGTGGTCCCGATGGTGAAGATCTCCGAAGTGCTTTGTTCGGTAGACCCTTATATATGATCAAGTAAACACATTCCTTTCTTGTGACAGGACAGGACAGATGGAACATATTTGAGATGGTGCCCAAGTGTCTGAAAAACAAGTTAAGATCTTACAGAGGTAAAGGCCTGCTGAGGAGCAATACACAGGCTTCAGATACTACACTATCAAAACCTCATTGAATGCTTATGAAGAGTGCTCAATATTCCACTCACCAATGAGCACATACAAGTCAATACAGACAATAAGGCCCGACTCATCTCTGTCTCCATAGGTGGTATCTGTTGGAGAAGGATGTCAAGAGAAAAATGAAAGCACAGGGACAAATGGAAAAGATGATGAGCTTGGAGATGAGACGCCACAGCTTTTCCACATTTTTTTTCTTCCCCCAGTGGAGAAGTGCCTACTGGTGTGCAGCCAAGCGCATAGATGGTTAATTTGACTCATGGTAGAACAATGGCTTTCAAAGAACATATGATGGTAGACAGTGAGAGACGGAAAAACCTAAAGGAGACAAGCGACTGGATCGCCTCACCTGAGATGCTTTTTTGACATGGACCGAAAAAATGTCCACAGTTCCTGCCCAGTTGCTTTATTAGGTTACAAATAATGATGACAGAAATAATGATGCAGGCAGGATATCCAAAAAATAAAAATCTTACAATAGGTTTTGCAGGAAGTGGAGAGCAGTAAGTGGAAATGATGGACAGTGAATATACAAAAGAAGCAACAGGTATTATACAAAAGTAGTAAAACATATCAGATATGAGCCATACATACCAAATAGAAGGGATTTTCCCTCCCTCTTGTCAGAACAAGTACCTACATTTGAGAACCACTGGCCATGGTAGCCACACTTCAAAACATGAGGTGTGGAACAAGCTACACAGGATGTTATCACAGTTGGGTTTTTTCCAGCAATATTGTACACATTGGTCTGTAAGGTTGACAGTTTCAGCCAGCTATACAGTACAAGTGGTTTCTTTACTGTAGCGTCACACTTCACAGAGTGGTCACTGCATATATGAGCATTGCTCCTCCTCATTTGAGTCAGAGGCTTTTAACTAACATTTGCTGCCATTTTTCGACAATGTCTCTCCTTGGTGAGTGACTACAGGATGCAGAAGCAGATTTTGTTTCTTTCCCTTAATTCGATTGGTTGGTACAGCCACAGACAACACAAAACTTTGGCATGATCTCAGCCTTTTCCCTCTGGGCGAATCACTTCCTGGTCCTCCCACCTGTAGTCACAAAGTCACCTGCAAACCACCTCTACGCTCATGTATTACATTTCACTCACAGTGGGTCATCTTCGAGAACATCTGATTAAATCAAAAGACCAACAGGCTTTGGTCAGTTAAGACATGGGATATAAGGAGTGCTTTAAAAGAAGCATTATTTTGGATTCAACCTCCAGATAAGCCAGGCATCATCACCACTGAAACACTTCCTTAAAACACGATGTTGAAAAGATAAGGCGGCCGTCCATAGAGCCTATTACAAACTGGCAGTAACCAGCGCCTCACCAAAGCTGACAGATGAGTGCGACTGTTTTTTTCCACCCTCCACTTGCACTGGTGTACTTCCACACATGCACAGCAACGTGTTGTGTGCTGTGTGAGAGCGCGCCCAGGGAATGGGTAATGAGGACCGCTGGGGCTCGTTTAAAGAGCCGGGGTTCACTAACAGAGAAGTGAGCTGAAGCTCCAACTCTCCCTGCAGCCTCAGGAAGGCAGAGCTGCTCCAGTGCTTGGCAGCCTCGTAATCTTCAGGCCGCCCTAAAAGATTCGGCCACATGCAATGGAGATTTCATGCCTTGACACCCTGACCAACCAGTACCAGCGGCCAGAACACTCAGACACATCCCATGGGTGCCTAAAACGCTGAGCCATCTTGATGCAAGAATCTATATTCAAAAGCCTTTGAAAGTAAACCGGGCCAATACCAGTAAAACCCAGGAAGCTGTTGAATCTTCCAACGGGAAATGACAAAAACAAAAGAAAAATCATTTATAATCCCTGGCCATAGTTCAGAAAGTTGCCACAAGGATCAACATGAAATGCAGAATGCCTGCGTCTTAGTTAAAAATATCCCAAAAATATAACAACATGTTCTGTGGGGACCCTTGTGCATCGCGCAAATCTAAAATTGAACGTTTAACGTTCAGCGAGGCGTGTGTTGTGCTGCCCTAATTGCCTTCTAGCTTTTCATTGACGTGATATGTGGTCCCAATTTATTTGTTCTCCCTCAATCTTTATGCTGTGAGTAAAAGAAATAAAGTGAAATTAATCAAAATAAACAAGAGCACGCGTACACACAGACACCCCAACATGCACACAAGCCTCATCACCTTACATTGATTTCCTGCTGCTTAGCTGTCTTTGTGGTGACAGGTTGACCCATGAGGCCTGTTCAGTGACACACACACACACACACACACACACACACACACGCACAGAGGGAGCTATCTTGCAGCCTTTAGGGAACCCCCTGAAGCATTTATCAACAATAAGGAGAAAGTAACCATATCTGGCCAAAGCCTTAAAAGCCCATAACATGCTTCCATGTTCCTTTTCCTCCATTTAATGTGATATGTGTCTTTAGTATTAGTTTTAATTAACATATTTGAAAACATCAGTTTTTAAAATGAGGTCAATTATACAGGACAAGGTTTAGCATGGTATACACGCAGCACTGTGAACTATATAAAACTGATTCACATGCATGCAGATGTCTCGTCAAAAAGATGGCAGGTAGGGCATATACACCATTAACACAAATAAAGATAAATGATGCATCCTTTTTGCAATGGCTGAGCTCTAGAGCAGAGCTGCTCTGGTGGTCAAAAACCTTCTAAGGGGAACACATGCCTGGACACAGATTGGTTCCTATTTATAGGATCAGTCATTAGGTGGCTCATAGACCCTCATTATCCAAAAATGAAATTGAAAT
Organism: Takifugu rubripes; assembly: GCF_901000725.2. Taxonomy (NCBI): domain Eukaryota; kingdom Metazoa; phylum Chordata; class Actinopteri; order Tetraodontiformes; family Tetraodontidae; genus Takifugu; species Takifugu rubripes. The sequence goes on along the minus strand of NC_042296.1, from coordinate 4,425,472 downwards.
ACCCCAGACAAGCAAGACCATCTGTGTGACTTCCATGGAGTCACAATGTGCACAACAGCAACCAGGAACCCTGCCAACCAGTTCCCGCCAAAAACGACCCAAAAACGTTCAACCAACTTTCAGTTGTCAATCTAGAACCTTTTAAAGTTTATTAGCAAACCAAAAAACAAGCATCAGGAAAACTCAATACCCGGAAAGTAGATTGCCTGCCTGTTGCTTTTATTTTTTAAAGTTAAGTCAGTGTTTTGAACTCAGAACCTTTTACTGTGCTGTGACTGTGCTAACCACAACGCCCAGTGCTGCCAAATGTAGTACATAATTAATCGTTTTGTCAAAGGTCTGCACTCATGACACTTTTTGAAAAGCAAGATGAGACCGCCTGGCCTTCCATTCCAGTAAATTACCATCACACTCTTGCGCTGGTTCAACACCCCAGAGGTAAACCTGCAGGGCTGTCACAGCAACACGCTAATGAGAGGAAGGACGGAGGAAGAGAGACAGCCAACCCCAAGAAGCCAAAGAAAGACTGACAGCTCCGCAATGGGACAGAAATAACTGTATATGTTTTTCGAGCAATTTCTATCCGTCAAAATCGTAAGATTTAGATTAAGACTTTCTACTCTGGCATGTGATGACACAAGCGAATGATGAAACCAAACCAAAAAGTCTAACCTTCAGGAAAAGAGTCGTGCTGTTAGGTCAGAGTTGGCAAGGGAGAAAAAGATGTTTTATTTTACTGCTTCTGTCTGCCAAGACTGTCAGCTTACAGAAGGCTATCTCCAGAGCCTCGTTACTGTTGACTCAAATATAGTGCCTGTTGTGCACTTAAGCGTCATACCAAAAGAATGACAAGCAAACACAAACTTGTTGACAACTCAGTTGATTAGCAGATTGCACAAAGCAACAACGTGTCGTTACGCGTCAGCTCGTCCTCCTTCTGTGCACGCATGTGCGTAAGGGGGCTTGTTGCCGGGCTGCATGCGCCTTTGGCATGTCCTCTGTGAGTGATGGCTTTGCTTAAGTGCTGCGAAGAGAAATATTAGTTTGATTCATTGCTGGTGTGAAAAAGAAATTTGCATAGCGGGCAGACTCGGGGCAGATCCGGGCTCTCGTTAGCTGAATGGCTAGGTGCTTTATCATCATCATGGTCGTGCTGGTTCTTCGCTTTTAGCCACTCTGCCCTTGCTCACAGGCAAAACATAACAAAAAAATAATATTTTATGATGCTTTACCTTGTGGCAATGCACTGTGGGTAAAGGCGATGATATCTTGGGATAATGGCATTTGTCAGTGGATTGCAAGCAAACGATGCTCGGTCGGTTTCACCTAGAAACCCCTCTCTCGCAGTCTTTCCCTCAGACAGTTTATTTGCTGGTGCACGTTCAGAGGCGAGTGTTGTTGTGGAGGACCTGCTGACGCGTGCCAATCGATACTTGCTCGAAAACCGCAGCGTTTGTCTGGCGGCGTGCGAGGGCGGAATCTTGTGTTTAGGGGTAGACACGAGCCGGGGCGGCTGTCATTCACTCCATTGTGCCCTTGAGCCTGTCAGCTCTTATTGTACGCTTGTGTTTGTGTTTTCGTGTGGGGACATGATGGATTTAGCTATCAGTTTATGGGAGATTATATGGACAGCTTCCACAGCTATTTTTCGCCATGAATATTTTATCATCATATAAACAAAAAACTATTTCAAGGCCGCTACGCATGCGTGGCCAATGGGAGAGGACAGAGGGGTGCTGTGGCAGTCTTCCATGGATATTTTTATCAGCAGAAATGACTCTTAAGGCAGTGAAAGATGTACCTGAGCTGAATTTGACTAAATGGGGATTTCTGTGCTGGATACAGCCCCACTTTAAGTCAGACTTGACATTAAATTACTTGCACCAATGTGCAAAATAAAAAAGAATTTCAGACTGAGATGAAGACTAAGAGCTTTTTGGTCTTTGTTGACTCTTAAATCCACCATGGGGGAACTGCTGTAGTGCGACATCAAGGCTTCTGAAAGCCGGTGCATCAGAATAGGAAAAAAAAGGAGCCCAATTTGAGAGGATTTCTCTTCCTCTCCACTTATTTTTTGTGCTCTCATATTGTTTCATATTAATAGATTCACATATGCATCACATATCACGCCTTTCGTCAGAGGACATATATTATGCATGTATTGTCTTTTTGTTGTGTGGGCTCTGTGATGAGATTTGTCTCTATTTGCATGAATGCAAGCCCCCCGTGTTAGTGGGTCGACTCTGGACTGCGCTGTAAGTAATTAGATTTGCTCCAAACATCACACTGCACATGCAAATTATCGTATTGTCCAAAAGAGCAATGCAACACTAATGGTCGACTAGCGATGATTAAAACAAAGCCTGATGGGATTGTTAAATCGACGCTGCTCAGAGAACTGAGCTAAATATGTTTATTTAGGGTTAAAGAAAAGAGAGTTGCAGACCCAACTAAAGATATCTGGAAAGGTGTGGAAGTGTCTCTAAAGACTGGTCGATAACACTCTTTCTTTTGTTATATCCCCTGCATCGCTCTACCATCAGCTGTTCTCTGCCAACACGGCAAAACTGGGAAATAGGGCAGGACAGAACCCCGAATGTGACTTTATTACAGTTTTTGGAATAGGCTCCCTAGTTTTGCTGTAACGCCTTCGACGTTGCTGGACATGAATCCAATTGCGCTCACCTCGCCCTTTCCTAAACTTACCGACTGTCATTCGGGATTAACAACAGGTTGGGGCCAAATCCCCGTGCCACTTTAATCTTGAGACATACAACATATCACACTTTCCAGAATAACCCCTTCCGCCTCCAATCCCATAAAAGGGGGCACAATACGTGTTACAGCGCCGCTGGAGTCCATCCGAGAGGGAAGACGTCCTGGGAAGAAGAGCCAGAGAGTCGCGGATGAGTGAAGGATGACTCATGTGGATGCGAGGGAACACACACGTATGGAGGCAGGCGGGCCTTCCCGTGTGTTTTTGCTAAACTCACGGGACAAGTTTCCTTGCCTTGTAATGATTTCTAAATAGGGTCTCATTGCCCAGGGATACATTTAATTGCCACACACCGGCTGGTGATGCTAATGCACGCTGACAAAAAGAGAGCGAGAGGCGGAAGGAGGCAGGGGGAGGGAGAGGAACAGACAAAGGCGGTCATACTTGTTCCAAAGCGACATTGACTTTGCATGGGCGAATATTGCTCGCTGGTCAGAGTTAAACATCCTCTCCGCTCAAATGAGAGTGGGGGGGGGGGTTTAGTCGTGGCTCATGGGAGCGGCTGCTGTCACGTCCGCGCACTCATCCATACCACTCTCCCATCCCACACGTGTCAGCCTCCATGCCAAGTTATTATGTCCTTCCCGCACTGCATTGCCAGGAGTCTTTCCTCGCAGTTAGCACCACGTGTCCCGCCACGATGTGCACTCGCATGTGACGATGTTTTTCACGCCCCGGGTTTGCGGCTCGCGTCTGTGATCATTTCATATTTAACTGGGTGCCACATACTCAGCCTCAGAATGGACGATGCATTGTTCTCCCCCTCCCCTCCCCTCCCCGACACATACACACACACACACACAATTTGGAAAATGTGTGTGTGACAGTGTCCAATCAGCTGGAAACAAAAAGCACAGTCACACTTCATGATTGTGGTTTATTAAATTGATAAAACTGTAAAGAAAATCTCACTGTGGTGGCTTTTCTGTGGAATCAGATGTTAGTCTTATCTGGGCCCAACATTTGGTTTTGTAAATTTAGGAAAATTTCCATTCCTGTATTAAGATAAATAGCCCTGTCCATCATGTTAAGCTGTGTCTGGCAAACAGATTCCCCAGGCATCAAACTAGATGAACACAAATGAGCTCCCGGAGGAGACGTTTCAGGGAGAAGAGCGTCCCTGTGACACTTATCGTGAAGGACATCTTAACAGGTAACTGGAGGGTTTGTTGGAGGAGCCAGAAGGTAAGCACGGCTACATCATGCATCATTCATGGGCTCACCCACTGACGTGCCTAAATCATATTTGCTTTTATGCTGAACTGTCAACACCATGGCGATGATGTTAATCTCCACTTAATGCAGTGGCGCACCCCCCCTCCCCCCGAAAGAACAGCAGGCGATCTGTCAAACCCCTCCTGCATGACGGTGTCAATAACTCTCAACTGTCTTGCAATGTATCTCAAGGCACCGCAGGCCGTGGCGCCCTCGGGGTTGTTTCAACCCGGCGAGGCACGCCCTCGCGACCGACCCTAATGGCCCGCCACATCGGCTCGGCAGCCAGGTCCGCGTGCATGTCATATTTGCGCATGGCATCGTCTCCGCTCTGGGCTCAGGTGCTCGGTTGTTTGCCACATGGGGAACAACGTGGTCGCATCGTCAATGGGGTGGATGCACTGCGTTTAGTTGTGAGCGATGCGCTCGGGTCCCGTTCTTGTTGCATTTGTGCATCCTTCTATTGCCGAACTGTCCATGTTCACGCTGGGGCGTTGCGTCAATCACAAACTGCGAAGCTTCGAATCAAAGTTCAGCTGTCTGAACTGACCGCTTCCACTTGTGCCATCCTCTTGTGTCCATCCCTTCATCTCCTGTTCTGTGGTCTTGGGTCTGGCCGTAGTGCACAGCTGTTTGCCCTCGCAAAGCAGTGAACTAAAATGATCCTTTCATGCAGCCGAGCTATCATTTTGTCCTTGCAAACAGAGGACGCTCATCTCCACAGCGTCGAGCCGTTCGCACAAAATGTCACTTCTGCCTGAACAAACGGCTGCTGGAGGATGAAGTACAGCGTTTATAGCAGACCACGGATACGGCTGTTAGAGCCTTTCATGGTTGGTGTTGCTTCCACATTACTTTCTAGGGCGTCATGCGGCTCATTCTGCGGATGCATAAGTCCGTGCCACATATGAGTGGTCGGGCCTACAGGGACCGTACCACATGGTTTCAGACACAGCTGCCTTTCTATCCTCCGCAATTAATCGATCACATGAAACCAGTGAATCTTGACTGGGAATCGCTCGGGAAGAAAGTGATATAGATTTACTGTGTGTAGCTGTGCGTGTGTGTGTGTGTTACCACCACTCTAGACTCTATTATTCTATAATTGTTCTACTATCACATGGCTGAGCCTTATAAGACAGTCGGTAGCATCCCCTCTCTCACACACACATGCACACACTTGTGCCCTCTCCCTGCTGACATACATACTGTATCTCCCACTGTGGTTTGACAACGCGGGAATCTCGAGAGGCTGGCTAATTTGGCCCACTGGTGCCTTCTCCACATCTCCCTCGGTTCACTCCTTTTCAACCGGCTTGACGGGTCGCTCGTGATTCTTGAGCTCAAAGGATCTGTAGAAATGCACTCTCCCCTTAATGCATACTGCAAGTTTCATTAAATGCATCCAGAATGATGGTGCTGATTCAGTTACCGACTCTGGCCCTCATTCCATGGCCAGAGACATCGGCTGGTTTTCGATTTTCCCTCCCGTCTGTTGTACATGTAGTTTATATTCGACTTTAAATGATGCTCATTGACCTTCAGAGTAGTTTCTGTTTTTCCCTCCTCAACCAGAACTCAAAAATTGCAGATTTAAACTCTAAATGGACTTTTGCCAGGGGGAAATTATTGTTCGGAGATGTGTTTTCTACTTTGAAATGTCATTTCTCAAAGAGTTTAATTGTCAATTTCTGATATTTTTTTTTACAAGCAACAGGAAGGAAGTCAATGTTCCAATGCATCTGAGATAGGGCTGAAGCCAGCCAGCCTAAACTATCGGCACTGATCTGCAGAGAAAAACAGGAACGGATCCAAACGAAAAGGTGTGTATGTATGTGTGTGTGTGTCTGTGTGCCTGGCACATTTGCTGGAGTATAAAGGGGCTCAGTGCTCTCGGGAAGAGAAAGCCAGAGCTCATGTGCACAGAATACTAATCCTTTCGCCAGAGCCGACCTGAGCAGATAGTCCTTCACACGCGCATTTGATCTGATCCGTTTTATGTTAAAAAAAAAAAAAAGGAAAAATCACAGAACCACACACAACAACAACACACACAACCAACACAGTGTGCAATTAATTCTTGTGGTGTGTGTGTGCATTCTTCACAGTAGGAGTTGGTGGAACTGAGAGTTATTAAAACACCTGTACAGTATGTGCTCTAAGCCAGCGCAGTGTGAATATAAACACCTCCCTCACCTGTGCAGCCAGCATAACACACACACGAAAACATTTCTCTCTGCTCTAATTACCAGCAAGTGGATAGTATTCCAGGAGGAAGGGATAAGCCATCTTCAGTGTGTGTGTGTTTTATAAGTAATGGACCACTGGCTCCTGCTCAATGCAAGGGCGATCAGGTCCCAAGAGGCCCTGCCAAATCCCAGTCTTCCCGGCAGGTTTTGCTAAACCCGTACACACTTGAGCGGTTTTAGACGCGGGGAATCGTTCTTAACCCTGCGTGTGCCTGCAGGTGTGTCACAGGAAGGTATGAGGCAGGTGTCCATCTATGGACAACAATGAAAGATGGGGGTCAAGCATGGATAAATGGAAACAACAGGTGGAAGTTAGTAGCATAGCAGGCTAATGCTCGAATCGAGGTCTCATACCTATGACACTGCAATAATGTTTAAATAAAGGACAAAAACTCATATTTTGCCACAGAAACTCGGCATTTTGTCTTTTATTTTGAAGGCTAAAAAGCATACTTTGGTGATAAGTCTCATATTTATTTCAGTCTGTTTTCCCAGTCCAAGTGATGCAAAAAAAAAAGAAATAGAATCACTCTTTAGGCTGCAGCTAACATTAACGCTAAAGCCTGGTGCCCAGCGCTAATGGAGTGCTCAGATTCAGCAGAACAACACATAAAGCGACATTAACTGATTGGAAACAACACTCAGGGTTCACGTTGCTATCACCACAACACGCAATCAGTCTAATTTCAGAATTTGTCAACATTACTATGCTGCAGCTGAGTTGACCTTTTGGATACGAAACCATAATTTCATTATTTTGCCCATTTTAACATCTGAACGAATTTGTGGTTATAATTAACATCAAACAGGACACTACCACGGTGATGAATGCTTCAGGCACACTTGACAGATGAAACTTATATTATTGATATTTATCTGTATTTTCCAACAAAACTCAATCCAGAAAACACAAAACACTGCAAGAATGAACTAGCTGTAACAGAATATTTGAATCATGCCATGCAGGCAATAAAGGACATTTGAAATAGTGCCTGGAACCGCCATAGACTGGCCTTTTTTTTTTTGCCATGTTTGAGTTTAGAGCCCCGGGGTTTCTCATCATGGACTCGTCTGTGTTGTTTTAATTGGTCAAATGATATCCCCATGATTTTACAAATGATTTATTTTCTCCACAGAAGACAAGCAAATTAAATTTACGAAGGGGACAAGTTCAAGATTAAAGAATTATTACACCTACAATTGCATTCAATCAACGAGCAAAACCCATCAGTCCTCCAAACGCCAGCACAATGTGATGAGTGCAAAGCAACTAATTCAATTAATGCGTGGAAACGGCGCCTACATCCGCATGATGGATGAACTGCCAAACCGAGGAGGGTGTCATTTTTCCATCAATGATTAAAAACGCGGCGTTCACTTTTAATTCTGACAATATACTTGGTGCAAACGAGGCGGCTCGTCTTTGTCATGTCCAGCAGCTGGAGACATTTAGAAGATCTGAGCTGAGTGCAATAACGACATAGGGAGCGCCGTACTGTGAACTGAACACTAAACACCCCCCACCCCATCTGTAGTGCAGCCCATCATTGTACCAGGCAGGCTACGCCTGATGTTTGATGGCAACGCAGGCAAACGTCTGAAAGAACTGTTACGGAACGCATCTGCACCTGGAATGATGTTACAGGTGGGCATTGAAATATGGAGAAAACCAATGCGGATTTTCCAGGTGCGACCCTGTAAATGCTGCGAAAGGCTTTCCACAATCCAGGCTGTCAAAAGCTAATATCTGCATGCCTGTCTGCTAGCCAAAACACGAACCCCTAAAATGGCTGCAGCTAAATGTGCTGTAGGGGAGGGGAAGGCGGGAGTGGTGTCCTCCGATGCTCTGGCGACCTTCCCGGGGCTCCGTTGACTAAAAAGCGAGTTGAAAAAAACAATAAACTAGATGGATGCTTAAAATGCTGCTACTATACGAGGATTTAAAGCAAAAACGCAATCGCCCGTCCATGTCACTGTGAGAGTAAACCTGAAAACCTGCTGTTACCTGGATGACTTGGCAACAGAGGTTTCTTAAATCTCCTTACCTTGCAGCTCACAGCTCTGATTGAGGCATCTGTATTTATGCCTTCTGTTTACCAATTGCCAAAATCTGATCAATTTCTCATCTGCCTGAAAACCCAAATGCACTGCCTGACTAAAGAGTCGTGTTAGCTTCTCTTGGGGCTGCGGTGATTCAGAGAAGTTTGAATTTTCTGGCACACGCGCCGCCAGGCTGAGCTGTTTGGCGGCAAATCAGCTGCCAGAAAAAAAAAAAAAAAGTGTGTCTGTCACGCCTAATCACAGCATTGGCCAAATGGAAATCATAAAAAAAAAAACATTGCTTCTGGAACAATTTCAGCCAATGTGGTGCACAGCACGAACCGGTAGCTTCAACCTAGGACAAGCACAAGCTATTCGCTGTAGTTAGAGACACAATAACTTTGTGGCCATTCTAGTGAAAAGACCCCGTCTTTGTTTTCACCGGGTCACCTGTTGCTGCACAGTTGGAACTGCAGGTTGAAATATAACAGCCTCAACAGCCCCGATTTGTAAATCCAGGAACAGAGCTATCTTCAGTGATGGTCGGCTGATGAAAAAATCTATTTTCTTCAGTCTATTTTCACCACCTTTACGACTGAGGGGGAAGCAAAGTGAATGTGGGGCACTGAAATGTCAGTGATGGGTCCTGAGAAAGTATCAAGGTGATCGACAGCCTCCATCCCGAAGCTATTTATTCCCATTCTCAGAGAAATGTCACACATTCTTACATCAGTTCAGCAATTAGCGCCCACGTATCACATCGGCCAACAGTTTTGTTTCTTTTTTCCCCCAGCGTATTAACATGCCTGAATCTCTGTATATTTACCGTATTTCCGAGTGATTTTAAGTGCACAAGAACAAATGTCAAAATCATTAGCCTCAAGCAGATCAATCTAAGAGGTGAAACCTGCAAATCAATGCGAGCCTCTCCAAACACCACCCTGGAGAACTAAATTACATAAAGGGCATGTATACGGATGAAGTAATACATGTATGTAAAGTTAAAAAAAAAATCTATATATTTATACACTGGGAATTTATTCAGCCAAAATATTGGCTTTCAAGGGGGTAATTTCTGAAAATAATCTCATATTCTTTGGTTATTGAGATGTGTGCCAGCCGCGTGCGTGTTAAGGAAGGATCGGGGTCACGTCTGTGTCGTCGCTGAAGAAATTAAAATTCCGAAATGACCATTACCCAATTATTTCAGCCTCCGTGGGAAATGGAACTCCTCGGGTTGCCCACTGCGCCCGCTGACTCCGGAGGGTAAATTTAAGTATGTGTTTTTTCTGGAATAGGGAAACTAATCATCCGAGGAAACTGCTGAGTCAGCACCTGGACGCCGCAAAGGTATGGAGCAAGTCACTGATCTTTAAACTTGTTATCTACTAGCAGCCGCTACCTGGGAAACACACAAACTGGACCAAGACCCCCTACTTTTGAAAACCTAATGTCTTTTACTATTTCAGTGCTATTGAGGCTTTTTTTCTTCTCTGTAAACACATTTTTGGAAAAACCGCTAATAGGACCTGAAAATGAGGATGAACTTTGTGCACATGATGTGTTTTCCTGTGCTTCGGTCTTGGCGACATGATGTCAGAGATGTGAGAGACAAATTTTCACAGACGAAAACACACACACTGGATAGTAAGTGCATAATGAGCCGTAAAGCTGAGGCGGCACACCTCTCAGCGTGCCGCATGGGGAGTCTCTAAAATATAGATCAGAAGACTGAATTTCATTTGTAAATCTTTTGAAGGAAGGTATAAAGAGCCCCTTTTGAACCGCCTCATTTTTTTAAATTAGCGACCAACAAACAAAATTCAGATAATAAATTCTCTGTCAAGCAGAGGCATTTTCTTCCCTTAGGGTTTATAGAAAGTTTGGATAATGAGGTAAAATGTTCTTGTGGCAGGTTTGAGTATGACTGTAAAGCCAGGGTCTCCAGATTTAGCCCTTGAGGGCCACCATCCAGCCTGGTTTGCTGTCCTAGCATGAGGAAAATGCTTTTCACCAAGGAACGTGGAATCCCAGGTCTACCAGGTAGGACAGAAATCCCAGCTGCATTGTGGCCCTGGATAAGTTGACCTTTAGACCCCTACTGTAATGCTAGCTCCATTTATATTTGTACAACCTCAAACAAGGTAAGGTTGTTGTGTGTGGCATATTCCTACCTTGTCGGACGTCTCTGGGTGCGATGGCGATGGCTTCATTGGAATGCAGCCCAGTGACGCAGCAGTCATCAGGAAGCAGTGACCCGTTGCCGGAGCTGTGCGGCGTTGCGGGGAGGAGGGGAATAGGTGGCGCCATGATGTTGTGATTTGGACAGATACATCCTGTCTGGGTCATCCCGCATCCGTCCCTGTCGGACTCCCCCTGATCTCCATGGTGACCCGTGCGTAAACACTCCTCAAACCACCTGCAGAGCACGCCGCAGGTGAACTGGCTGGAGTTCTCGTTGTTGATGAGTAACACCTCGACCAGCCGCAGTTCCAGCAGTTCCTTTGTTACCTGAGGCTCATTTGGAGCTGGGTGTCTGGTCAAACACAACTGGACAAAGTTCTTATCAAACTGGAGGAAGGAATAAGGTGCCTCTGAACTGGGCTGGTCACTGCAAAGACTAATAATGTCCTGGTCCCTCGCAGTGGCTGACTGCATGTTAAGGGGACAGCTTTGATTAGCAAGGTGGTGGTCGAGGGAGAGAAGCATGGGGACGTGTGTCTGGCAGATGATGGGGTTGCGGGTAAAGCGGAGGTAGAGGGAGTACTTTGTAGGATCGGGGTTCTCCAGGGACCAGGAGCAGCCTGGCGACCTGGAAGGAAAGAGCTCCCTTAGGGAGAAAGAGCCGTAGAGCACCCCAGCCACCAGGCTGGAGCATGACGAGAAGGCAGGGGCGTGGACCTCTTCTGCCCTGGCGCCGGGGACGCCGTCGGGGGCTCCATACGCAACCTCAGCCAGGGCAGAGAGAGGAGCTAAGGCGAGGGCGGACGCTGCGGCCAGGGCTCCGGCCACGGCCAGGAGAGAGGACAGCACATACAGACACACCCCACCAGCAGTGTTCATCCTATGACATTCGTCCTGTACTGGAAGACAAAGGGAGGATGGGAGAAAAACAGAGGGGGGGGTTAGCAAACATCACATGGAACAAAAGAAAAAAACAACTTTTAATGTTCACATTCAAAGATTCTCATTTTTTTGGAACTATCTTTGAGCCTCATCTCAAGTTAATGACAGCCGTTCTCCAAAAACTTCTTCAAACGTCTAAACACACAAACACATCCCCGCCGCGTCGGATTAAAAGGTTTGATGACTCGGCTGTTGAGAGGCGCTCGGTGGGACCTGCTCCATGCTCCTCCTGCTGTGTGCACACGTACACACACGCACGGCTACACGCTGAGCGGCACCCCCCCGAGGCTCTGGCTAACTATTACCATCACCGACACAGTGAGGGTCTGCCAACAGCTTGATTTTGACACACACCATACACACAGTACAGACAAAAGCCCTATATATAGCAGACGGCGTTTCAGCGCGCTCTGCTTGAGACTACTTCAACATCCAGTCTGCTTTGTTTTGTCTGACTGTGCCACCACTTTCGGCTGCTTCTTAAGGAGGTGGATGTGTACCAACAGCGCCGGGGGTCGGATATTTAGCCTTGCTAATATTATTTGTCTGATTTGAACATGGAACAACACAACAACTCAACAGCCGTTGCTGTAGATGCTCATATGCGACGGGCGCATCGGTTTACAGGTTGAGTTTTAAAATGTGGGGCGTGGAACATTAATCCCCAGGCATTTAAAAATCATCAGGATTCCAGATTTGTAATGTTGGAAAATCAGGCTGGACAGGTACTGGTGGCATCTGTGACAGGCCTGAATGTTTAATGATCGGGGACCAACAGACACAACAAATCCCAGAATGCATTTCTCCTAACTCTGGAGCTCAAATGTCTTGTTTGCTGCACATCAGCTAAGCTTGAAACAGGTGTCATTTATTGTATCAAAAATGTATCATTTCTCTTTTTTTTTGACATACTTAAAAAAAAAAAAAAAAACTTTAGAGTTTTTATTCCTGCATGGTTAAAGTTAAAGTTAACCAGAACCATCCATCTGGTGTCCATGGTTCCAACCAAAAATCATTATATGCACAGACCTTTATTTTTTTTTAAAGTCTCTGTATAAAGCACACTTGTGAAGTGCTCCACATCCCTAAGGCCCGGGTTAATGAAACGCAGCGGTATCCAACACTTCACACGGTTCATGTTAAAGAAGTGCAGCGGCGGCTCTGGAGTCCACAGGCCGACGCTAACAGGCTGCAAACTTCAATGTCAAGAGGTGACCCCCACCCCCAAAGTATTTGGGGGAAAAGTAAATAAGTTTCTGAGAAAAACTTTCTTGTCAGCTCTTTCTGAAGAATATAAGATTCCCTTGTAAGCATGAGCTGAGTAACACATTTTAAAGATACGTGTTGATAAATGGCCATAATGGTCCAAAACCTACATATTACTAAGGTGACGCCTGTGCACATCAGCTTACAGCAGCAGACAGCACGTAATGCCATCTTGCTTTCATTTCAACATCAGGCACTATACACTTTAAGCCTGGTAGTGTGGAGAAAAGTAACCATGGCAACGTCTTATGTCGTGACCTGGAAATGTGGGGTTTTTTTTGCTAAATGGATTCTGATATTTTCCTTTGGCTCTTTCTCCTGTTTGCACAGAAGATCTGACATGGAGCGTTTTGAACAACTCAGAGTTGACTTGTCACAAACATGCAGCGCTCAGAGGGGCTAAAGGGGGCTCAAGTAGCACGCTGGGAAACAAGAGTGCCGATATCCATCTGCCAGCTATGTGAGGGCCCATCCCAAGAACATATACGTAAACCTAAACAGCATGCTTTGACACCGTTGATGCTGTAAAACCCTAAGACTGACGTAAAACTGATGATCTTTGATGCTTTATAAACCTTGATCTGAGTCGTCAAATTTGGGAAAAGGTCACTAAAAGCACATTTCACAGACGAGGGGACGTCACCTCGGCGAGGCAAATAGTTTTTACAACAATGAACACTGAATATTCATGGGGGTGCTGTCTGTGCAAAAGCAGACCCTGAAGTGCTGTCTTCACGGGGGCCGCTCTGGCCCACTTCACTCAAGACAGCGTATTACTGTGGGCACCCATAAATATTCATCTGCTTTGATATGTTCTGTTCCTCCCCCCACCTTGACATGACTGTTATCATCAAAGTTGACAAAATACCAAATTCCCCCTCCGTCTCTCTCTCTGTTTCTGCTCTACACCTCAGTCAGGTGACAAGGGCTCATTTCTGATTCTTCTCTCTTAAACTCTTAACACCAGAACTCGTCCCATTTTCCATCACTGTGCTGCGGGACATTTTCTATTGTCCTGTAAACAGCGTGGCAGCGCCCCCTTGCTAAAACAGGAAGATGACAGGAAGTGAATAATTTTTATTGCGTTAACTACAATCAAACGTGGGATTGTCACTCCACTGTTACCAACAATAAAACAACATGTAAAATAAAGTTTACATCTCTTAGGTTTGTCCCTCATGAGACCTTTCCCACTGAATCCATTAGTCTTTAATTTATAGGCTGGAACCAATTTCTTGCCCCCAAATGTGAACAAATAAATGTGTTCTGATGTTTCACAGATTCAATTATAGGTGAAAATGAAACCGTACTTCCAAGTTTAAGCACTTTAAATGAAAAAACCCAAATGTTTCCCACTGAGACAATGACACTTGAATCATATTTGCGGTTTCTTATGCACAAAAGTCAGTGGCTGACGTCAAGCTCACGCTAACAGTTTAAAGTTGTCATTAATCCCAACAGGGAGTGTCTGGACCTTAGCTGGAACTACCTAATTATTGTAGCAGCAGTCGCGAACACTTAGTTTGATGGATAACTTGAATAGGTTCTTGTTTGAATTTCATCTGGTGTCACCCTGAAGAGTCGTGGGTGCTCACAAGCGCTGGCAGCAGTGGGAACACTGACTAGACTTTTATCAACGAACGGTCTCTATGTGGACGAGAGGAGCGGAAGCATTTTGTCTCACAACAGGAGAGGGCAACCCAGTCCTGAAGAATTTTCTGTCCTACCAGGAAGCCAACTGGTTTTATGAAGGGAACTGGGGTCCAGTTAAAATCAGAGAGAAAAATGTCAGCACGATACATAAATATTACTGTTAAAGACGCCTTTCTGTCAGCTCCTCAGTTATCATGTGTGGTTTACATGAATAACACTGCGGGCGACTTTGAGCGATGCTATTTGTGCGCTGAGGGTGTGCTAGCAGGTTTTTTTTTACATTAACGCACCACAGTGTCTCCTGAATCACACCTACATTCACTGTGAAACATAATCATCAGTATATTTGCATGACCTTCGCACTTCTCCTCTGTCCCTGAAGCTGTGGTTGTTTACCTGTCACTTCTGCTCTCTATTTTTTGACTCGCTCCGTCCGCCATCGACTACAACGGCGCTAAGTGTTGCTGACGCAAATGACGCAGGGAGCGGGTTGTTATTGATCTGCCTTCAGACGCTCGCCGTTAGCAGTAGCTCCACTCGAAATTTGACTCTGATGTTGTTTCGGATGGTTTAATGACTCATTTGCCCGCGAGGAGCTGGTGTGAGCCGCAATCCTTGTAGTCAATTAAGAAAGGGAAAGGAAAAGCAAGCAGGGAGCCGTTCCCTCCCTTACTGCCCAGCCCCCTTTGAGAATCACCCATGGTCGGAAAGCCAGAAACTTTTCTTCTGCGTTTCAAAGGCGTTGTTGAAAGATTTATGGCGGTCACTCCTACACAGCGCTGTCTTTGCTGGTGAAAGCAAAAAGGAACATGACCAATTACTGCGTCTGGTTCTCTGCTATAGACAGTAGCATTGTTCTAACACCAACAGGGCTTTAGGCCTCACTAGGAAGCGCAGCTCAAAGCAGGATTCATTTACACCGGGGATTAATTTAGTCCATGTTCCCTCTCACAACTCATCAGATAATGAAGTGTTGGCCAATATTCCACATACAGGCTGCTGAATAAACTCTACACGTGTAGGCTAACTTATATAACCTAAAGGAAATTCTATCATTAGCAAAACTGCATTATGGCGCTAGTTATACTTGTAAAATAGTTGGTCCTGCATATGTATTGCTGCAAATTACTGTGAAATTCACAAAATACTCAACAAATGTGAGTGTCATTGATGTGAAAGGTACGATTTTGACAGCTAAACATTGAAAAACCATTAAAATAAGTAGAAGGTTGATGGAAAAGCAGGAATGGTGGGAAATAAAAAAAACAAAAAAAACACAAGTGTCCACTTGAGTGCCCACGACTATCCCTCCTGGATGATTCTTGCTTGGGGGCAAACCAAGAAAATAAAAATTTGTTTGGGTTGACATTTAAAATCGTTATGGTGACACACCGCCCACATGCTGAGGGCGGGGAAAATAAGTGTACGGAGGTGGCGAGGAAGCAAAATGACGTAAAAGATGACACTAGACAAGAAATAACACATTGGCTTTGTAAATCTCCGACTTTGGGAGCATCACAAACTAAGTCTATAAAGCCCGATGCCAAGCTCGTTCTGCTGTTGTTGGAGTGAAAACACTGGCTTTGTGTTTGTTAGCCTATAAATTGTGGTGTTTACAACAGTGTGTAAAAGTGATTTGCGACAAGCCGTGCAGAGTATAGCTTTAGAGTTGTAAGATCGCGTCATTAGGCCAATAATCACGGACATAATAATAATAATAATAAAAAAAGTTTAAAGTAATAATGGGCAACAATTAAAGCTCAGGGAAGTGAAAATGAATCATTAAAGAAATACTGAATCAGAGTATGTTGACACATTTTCACCTTACTTTATAAGTCATGATGTTGATCATATATTTTACTGTTAACAAAACATCCCCCTCTAATCGGGCACTTTTGCTACAGTCGTGGCTTACGTATTAAGAAGCTAAACCCCACCTCTCCACAGTTCACAACTCTGTCCTCACTTGTCTTCAGACAACCCCCAAGCTACGACCATTAGTCCTCAAGGACGTAAATTGTAAAGCAATTTGGATAATTCACCACAAAAAAAAGAAAAAAGAAATACATTTATCTTGGAAAAAGATTCATTCTTTTAAAAGCAACTGGTTCATAATGTTTTCAATAAAATCCAGATTAGGATCCCAGACTGAGCAGGGAGGACATTGTCTTGGAATACTTAGATAGTCATCCAAAAATTAGTGTCGGGCGAATCCTTTTAAATCCCAAAATCATAACATTGCTGTTGTAAATTAATGGAAGAGCGCCTGGCACCCTCCAAAAGCCCTTCTCCTTACTCGCGGCTGAATTTACGAGAGCTAGCAAGGCAAGCGCGGCTTCTGGCAACCTTTGAGTGGAGGTTTAGCAAAAGCAACAGTCCTGCAGCGAAGTATTGTACATATCTGGTAAACTTTAATGAGCAATGTCAAGAAGAACTGTCAGTGAAAAAACCTTCACTGTTAGCAACTCTCGCAACACATAGCAACTGGTTGCTATGGTGTAAACCTTTCTGTTTTTTTTTAATCTATTTATTCTCTCCTGGAACAAAATCACCCAGTGTTTGTCTGTCTTTGACATCCTTCCCTTTAAACACCACCCCCCTTAAGTGTAACACTTCACCAATGTCTCCACGACATAAAAGCCCTGAAGGATTGATTTTGAGACACTGATAAGCCCTTTTGGTGTTTAATTTTTTTGTTGCTTTTTTTTAACTTCAACTGACATCTTAGAAGCGCTCTGTTTGTCCTTTGAAGTAGCCCACTCTACCACCAGAAGTATTTTCATTTCACCTTATCTGTGAATAAAATATGGCAGGCAGAAATTCATGCTGCAGATGGAGACGGCCGTATCGCAGCCTTGGATCAGGGGAAAGGGCGTTTTCTTTTTAGAGAC
This sequence comes from Takifugu rubripes, assembly GCF_901000725.2. Taxonomy (NCBI): domain Eukaryota; kingdom Metazoa; phylum Chordata; class Actinopteri; order Tetraodontiformes; family Tetraodontidae; genus Takifugu; species Takifugu rubripes. Next base: position 4,408,256 of record NC_042296.1, on the reverse strand, counting down.
ATGATGCTAAATTTATATTTCTACAGAGTGATGGGTATGTGTTGTTTAATCAGGTCAGCGTGGGACATTGATGCTAATGAAAAAGAAGCCACGAGTCGACAGGAAAGCTAATAATTAAAGAATCATGCAAGGCTAACGTCTTTACATGTTATATAGAACTCACAGAAAGGTTATTTTATTTCCTCTAATTTGAACTGGCATGTCAAATACAGATGCCCTTTTGAAAAATGTTATTAGAATTTTGCAGGAAATGTTATGGACTAACAGAAACCATGAAGAAAGGAAGATTATGTTTATTCATAAAATTCTCAGCTGGTGAACTACTTAAAATGGTGCTGGGGGAGAAAATCTGGCGTCTTTTGTGGCAAAAGTTTTTCAGGCAAAAACAGGAACAAATCAACAAATACAACAGAAAGGAAAGTCGAAGAGAAGCTAAAGAAGAAAGAAAACTACAAAGAAAACCGACCTGCAAAAAAAGAGATACATGCGCATAATGCTCGACTCCTGAGAGTTTCTAGAAATACAAGGTGAGTAATGTCCATTCAGAGCACTTAAATATGACCCTGCGGCCCATCCGCCATGATCTAAAGTAGCCACTTTAACGTTTCGGCGGGACGTGACAGTTGCAGCGCAGTTGAACCATTTGTCTTCACTGTTTGATTCAACACTGGCACAAAAGACCACCGTTATCCATCAGTACCCTCATTCAACAACCCGGCAAATGAACGGATCACTGCGGGAATCTGAAACGACCACAACACCGGGGAACAGCGAAAGTCCTCCAGAGGTTAGCGACAAAAGCAATTGTTGACGTACGCACTGTATGATTTATATAGAATGCTTGAACAAAGAATTTCAGCTATAATCGGAGCTGTATGGAGATAACGACGGCCATTCATTTAACATGCTTAAATGGAAGTTTGGTAAGGTCGAGGAATTGAGGTGTCACGGGGAAACTGCAAGGATGATCGGCTTTACTCCGCAGCGCTTCCCTGCCAACATATCAGCTTACATCAGCACCCCCCCCACCTCGGAACAACACAGGCTTATTGCATCGTAGAGAGAGTAAAAAAGGAAGAGTTGCAGAGAGAGAGGGAAAGAGCAGGACTCATCAACTTGTCACTCCACCAAAATCCTGCCTCTAATAACGCGACAACGGTGCATCGCTGTTGCGTGAAACTGGCATAATTCATTCATAGTTGTGGCCTAAGTACCTGCCCATCTCATGAATAGGCAGGATCAGATTTAGCTCTGTCATGCTAACATATAGTATAGATGATAAAAATGAATAAGTTACAGTATGGCGAAATACGAGCATTTTTACCTTTTCAATTACCACGACTGGACAAACCGGGGTCATGGTTGGATTTAAAAAAACAAAACAAAAAAACAGCTGATGAGAAACACCTTTGAAAGTGAACGTGAATCCCCCAAGCTGTTGCTCCCGCGTGCAGCAGGTGATTGACTGAAGGTATCATTCCTCAACATCCATGAAATGGTAGCCACTGGAATAATTGACAATTCCAGGTATTTGTCCGACAGAATCAAGGGAGAAAATACCTTTAACTGCTCTGTTAATTCACCACATATCTCCAGTCTGACCAGCTGTTGTAACGCAGCGTGCACACATAAAAACAATGTGGCTGTTTTTGCGCCAAGTTTCCCCCTTCCCGACCAAGGACGACAATCCTCCCCCACAGTTAATTTATGTCTTAAAAGGTTATTGTATGAGATTATCCGTTGGTCTGAGGTGTGTAAAGAGTAAATTTGTCCCAATAAGTAGCTCCAAAAAATAGTCAGGGCTGACAATCATAAAAATTTTACCTCAATTTTTACATTGACGACAAATATCTTTATGTGTGGGGAATGCCGACAACTCCCAAGTCAATTCCCCTCGATCCCAAACTTTCCAGGAACAGAGTAGCTTGTGGAGGACTTTTCAGGTTCCTTGGAATTCTTGAGGGATTGGTGGACCGACTGGCGGAAGGCACTACGTTTAAGCCTGCGTGCGGCTGCAGACTTGCTTATTTAATTTCTACAAGCTTCACTTCAAATGGAGCAAAAGAGAAGCTAATGGGCTGATGACAAGTTTCAGGATATCTGCGGGGGGCTAATGACAATGCATGATGTCACAGGCGTGATCCTGATGAACTACTAGTGCCTGTTGACATACACGTACAAGGACACGTTAAAAAACATCACATTGGCCTGGTTCAGTTGCTACTCTTGATGTTTACCAGATCAGTATAAGGAGGAACACAGAAAAGGGCGGTATGTATGAATCGAATATGTGTGAAGATAAAGTACATGTAGGAAAAACATTTTTGAAGAAAGAAAGCAAGTCCCTGACTGCCAGAACAAGAGTGCATCAACTTTCCTGCAGCAACATTCATGCTGCATTTGATTAGAACTATTCAAACATCACTACAGTGTTTTTTCATAAAATCCTGAAACACCAAATTTGGACATGTATAGAGCAGATGATTTTGCCATGAAAACTTCAAAAGAGAAAAATGGAGAAAGTGTTCATTTAAAAAAGAACGGGAAATTGCTGTGGCCTCCAGATGATTAAAAACAAGCAAACAATACCACATCTGAGTCCAGAAAAGTGAGTAAAAAAAAAACCAAATTTAACAAATATACTTAAATTCATTTTTAGTAAGACAACAGACTTTCAGATCGCTTAGCATTGACACGCTAGTATTGATTGCTATATTTAAATGCATTTCTATGGTCAAGTATATGACCGAGATGGAGAGCATCAGTATCCCAGAGTCACGTATTTCCTTAAAGCAGCAGGTTTTCCGGAACCTCCTGTAAACATCTTGATCTTTTTGCTGTCTAAGTAACATCTCTCCCGCTGTAGCCGCAGAGCCCTCCAGGCTCCGCCTCTTCTCTTTGAAGCGTTGCCAGCCAGGGTATTTATTTCATTATCTCCTCTCCCTCTCTATTTCCCCTTCTTGTTTTTAGGGCTTGCTATCAAGGATAATGCAAGACCCGAGGCGCAGAGCGCTGACACTGCAGATAGTCGGCAGCTCGCGCCGGTGTTCGGCTAAACACTTCGCACAATTCTATGTGGCCTTTCTGTCCTTTAAGGAGATGAAAATGCTGGCAAAACATATTTACTGTTACTATTACAGGCATTGTTACATTGGCCATGTGACAGCTATATTTTACAACATTGACGACAGGCATGGAGAGAGGCCTTATGGGTAAGTCAAGATGATACGAGGCAGGGGTGATACATCTTGTCAAACGGAAATTCAAAGACCTTGACAGCACCATCAATTTAACCCAGCTCCTGCGCACGTGAGTCCTCTCGGCTCATGTCCCCCTGACTCATGTCGCACCTCACATTGAGGGTTAGGGGTTGAAGTGGACCTCATCCCCGCGTGGCACTGAACCGTGCATTGGGTCGCAGATTGCCAAATGACCTTTCACACACATCTGTCGACTGGGATAAAGATGTTTCGGAATTTAAATTTCACTGCGGTACCTCCAATCGTATCAGGGAGGGAAGATCGTGGGGAAACGCCATTGCCTTTTTGCGCGGACTGTCCAGGTCGCTCTGTCAGATGCGGTGTCATTCGTAAATTCATTTGGAGTCTTATACCAGTGAGTGGCCACATTGAAAATATGACGCTGACCACAGCCCGCCTGATCATGGCGTGCTGTCACCAGGAATGAGGGCTCAGGGTGGCGAGGCAGGACAACAGGTGGTGTCTAGGAACATGTCGTAGCACATGCCGCACAAGGTGGGAAAACCAAAAATTTCGGACACACCAGACATTCAGGAAGCGTCCCAGACACCAGATCTACAATCTTTGATGATGCACATGTTGCACTTCAAGCTAAATAGAGCTAAATTTATGTAGCCTGATCCTGGAATAACATAGCAGTAATCTTTGAAGTTGATATTTAAGATGATCTGTTGTATACCTTTAGGACATAATGTCAGTATGAAAGCTAAAATATAGGTTTTGCAATGCAGTGTGGAACATATAGATCTGAGGGTGAATTGAGACCCTCTTTTTCTCTGTCAAAACTAGGCAAGAAAGTGTCCACATCAGAAACAACAAGGCTTCTTCCTTAAAGAGCAGTCGCTTTGAAAAGTGTGTGGTTTTTAACGCAAAAGGAGGTTGCGGTTGGGTGCATAAAGGAGGGAGGGCGTCGTGCAATTTCCCAGCGGGAAACATTGTGGAAGGGTATTGCTGCAGATGGAGTCAAAACACTTCACCATGCAGCAATTCTGGGATGAACGCTGGGGGCTCGGGTGAAAAGCCACATATTAATATTCTAAGTAACTGCAAGCAGACTTAATAATGTGCCAAAATATGCTTCAAAAAAGCATTTTAAATATGCTGGTCCTCAGTCGTTAGGCAGGCTCGAACGGCTTTTTAAGCTCCCGTTGGGTCCCAGCTATTTAACCTTTAGTACGGCTGCTACCTCGAAAGTGATCTTGAATGTCGCTGACCCAGATCTCCATCAGGTGCAAATGGGGCTCAGGCTGTCCATAAGACTCCATTACAGGTGTCTGATAGTTGGTGTCAGGAGCCACCGCCTCTACTAAGTGCTGATTGTTCCAGTTTGACATGAATGACCCCCTTCATTCGTTACACTCCCTCTCAATCTTCTCTTCAGGTGTAGGTGTTGTCCTGATGAGCATTCATCGTTTCGTCGATTATTCTCAGGAGAGTCTCTCCCCTCTGAATCCCTGAATTTTGTCTGTAGGTTTTTTCTGAATTTTGCAGAAAAAAGACAGATGTTGTAGAATCACCAGAACTCCAGGAGGCAGCTGGAACTGACGATGGAATGATCCAAACAGGAGCAGAGAAATACAACAAAACCAGACCTGCATGCGCATCCGACCTGATCAACTTTAATCACATTATCTGGGCGCGTAGCTTGACTTGCTAACCTCCTTTTCAGGCAAGCTAACATGTTTGCGTGCCCTTTGAGAGTCTAGTCTTAGTCGGACTAACACAAAAACTCAGTCATTTGATGTGTTGCGTACACTTACTGACTGGTGTGTTCAGCAGAAGTTGAGCGGGCCAAGATCACACTTTGCTGACGTTGGTACTTGACCTCCGTGTCACAAATCTGTATCATGTATCACTACCGTAGCGTGTATTGCATATATTTTTACGTTGTTTGTACCCCTTGGGAGGGAAAAAGGTGCTTCACTTTTCTGTTAAGAGCATTCTTTCTCTGCAAATGTGGTCATTTAATATTCAGTGTAATAAAAGATAACATCTGATGAAAGGTAGGAATTAAGCCGTTGAAAGGAGCTCAAAATGATATTCCCTTTTAAGACACAAACTTGTAGCAAAGGAATTACGATTGGAGTCAGAAAAAGGAAACATGCAGTTTTAATCATGTGATGTGGCGCTGAAAGCTACAAAGTTAAAAGTGTAAGGCTGGTGGTTGATCCAATGTTGTTGCTACAGGGAAAACATGAAAATGAACCTAGTGAGGAAGATTCATAAAATTTTATGATGATATTAAGTAGCTAGCATATGTCAGTGTGGACAGAGCAACACATGGCCATGCCGCCGGCCTTCCTATATGAGATTATGTGGTTAAAAGAACAGCAAGAGGTTGAAAAGGATTTTAGAATCAAAGACAGAAAATGGAATTAAAGAACATACTGAAAAGAGGACGGAGAGACTGAAAAATGGACTGATTCATGTAGCATTTTCCGGCAGGTGAATCAAAGCAGCGAGCAACGTCTGAGTCCTGTTTCTGATGAACACAAACATCAATATGTATGGCTGTTTGTTTTGAAGCTGAAAGGAAATTGCTGTGCCAAACCACTTATCCTGCTGTTGCTGTTCAATCAGGCGAGGACAACTGAAATGCAAATGTTAATGATAGCGGCGAGAGACGATCTTTCTCAGACGTACACGTTGTCGCTCAATAATCTCTGCTCGCCAGATGAAACTGAACATTTCTGCCAGATCTGATCGTTTTCGCGTGGCCGAATTGTGGGGGGGTGGGATTTGTTCTGACACGTCACAAACCGAAAGATTGTCATTAAGATTAAAAATTTCTGCATGCCCTGCCTGCTCAAGCTAATGAGACATCCTGGCAAACCTCCGATCACCCTGAACTTAAAGAGTGCCAAAAGCCAGAGAGCCGGGTTCACTGGGAGGTCAGACAGAACTGTCGATGTCAGTTAACTCATTAATACCAGTGTGCCTAAAGTAACCACGATTAAAGAACACTCTGCATCGCACGCTTTTCATCTCTTTAATGCAAAATACATCTTTTAGGGCTCCTGTGACCATAAGAAGGCATAAGCGCTCTCTAGCATGGCACTTCAGTAACTAAAAACCTTTGATGTCAATGATGTAATGATGTAATGATTTCTATTTACGTTATTTGTTGGGGGGGGAGGTTTAGCACCTGGTGCTGAATACCAAAAGGCGTACCGCATTACGAGCATAAGAATGGATAGGCTTGTTAGGTAAATAAAACTAGCCATTATTTTCATTGCTTGAATAAGTAAACTATTATTTTTATCAGCTGCTAATTTGTGAGACAGATGAATAGAGGATAGAGACAGAACGACATCTGCAGCTACTACTACTGATGACATGGCACCTATGGGGTCATTAGGACCCTTAGAAATCACTTCAGTAAGGTTCAGCAAAGTAATTACAAGAGAATTGTAAGCAAATCCATATGAGATCTTAAAGGTCTTTAAATGCCAAGGTCTTTGGGTCCTTTAGGTCTTTAAATGTCAAGATTATCTGACAAAAAACAAAAGCTCAAGGTTGTCGCTCAACACTTCTGTTCATTAGCTGCTGAGATGCATGCTAAAATGATGCACAAGTGGTAAAAACAAAAAATAAATGAAATCTGTAGATGTAGAAGAGGCAAAAGGAAATTATTGGAGGGCAAGGAGAATAGTGAGTGTATTGAAAGACAGGTCAGAGAGGTAGTTGATGTGGGGTGGGCAGGTGGTGCGAGATATGCAGAGAGAAGGCTGATGTGGAACGGCCTCTCGCCTTTAGGCCAGAACTTTATCTGTAGCTGCAGACTGGCAGAATAGCGCCACAGAGCCCCGGCAACCGCGCAATTGAGGAGCTAAGCAGCGTATGAAAACACACATTGCCGATCGCGAGGATCCGATAGCACGAGCGCAAACCCTTGAGCGGAGGCGACTCTACAACCCGAATGAAACTGTTGACAATATATTGAAATTTTACGAAAAACAAATACAGCAGAGACGCAGAGCTAGACAGAGCTTCCAAGATATCAACATGTTTTCCTAAGCTAATTACCATTAAGCTAATTTCTGTGCAAACACCCCAGCTTACACAGCCAGAGTAACTGCATTTGTTTTGACAACGTACCGTTTGCTCATGAGTGGAACGCATAAATCGGATGCAACATAATCAGACATTAAAGCTGTTTGAAATCCCCGAGCGTTTGCGCAGACATGCACACACAGGAGGAGGAATTGAATTATGCTCAATTGTGAAGGTCACACAGGATGCGATTGCCAATTCAGAAGGAGTAACAGAGTGCTAATATGAAGAGAAGTGTTGAACGTGCTCCTCCCAGGAAGACGTAGCTTTTAAACTATGTTGAATTGAGTAATGGCAAACAAGTCGCAGTTCTAAAATCCTGAGCCCCCCCTTGCGGCCTGGTCATGGGCCTAAGACCCCAGAAGCTCCGTGGCATTGCTGAAAACCTTCATCTGGGGTTCAGAGGTTGCCGCGTCAGCAACTGACTGACAGGGGTCCTTATTCGGCTGAGGATTTATTCACTATCTTGAAGAGCTCTCCAGGCACTGACAGGCAGGCTGTCGATACCACATCCTGGCAGAATTGGAGGTGGGGGTGGAGGCTAATCCAGCAGCCAATCAATGATGAGATAAGGAGACATTAATGCGGTAGTGGGAGGGGGTCAGTTAGCTGAAGCTAATGCTTCCTTTTCTAGTTTGCGATGGTAACAGCAGGTGCGATAAAGCTGTGTGAGTGTCGCTGTGTAAGCTAAAGTGTGACTCCTTTGTCTTGTTGATGAATAAAGCAAAAAATAAAACATAAAAGGAAATGATGCGAACCTTTTACCGTTAGCCAAACGACCAAGTGTTGTCAGCTTTTTGTCTGATCTTTTTTTGCGATATATCCTGATGTAGCACATGAGCTAAAGTTTAGAGATCGCCAAAGGAAAAAAAAAAATAAAGGAGCTTTTTAGGCAGCAATATTATCGCACGTGTAATCGTAATCAGCCCAAACTGCCGATCTCACAACTCCCGCATTTATGTCGGTCGGAATCACTGCAGAAACACACCCACCGCTCCCTTCAAATTGTCTTCACCCCGATAACCCGTAAACATACTGGGTTGTATTATTTTCACACTGTGCAATCATTTTATTTCTTTAACAGCTGCACAGTTGTGGCAGTTTAGTCCCCACGACTCGGAGGCAGGCACACACTTTTATTCGTTATTCAGTTCCTTTGGGACAACTTAATCTTCAGGAATTCAGCCCAAAATGGCCATTTACGACGATGCAACCTGGAGACAGACATCGATGGCAAATATGGTCAATTTTATACACTCCACATCCCGCAGTCTGTTGCTAACTTCAGGATAAATGCCATCACTGTCAGATACATAACTGTGCTGGCGGAATTTCCGAGCGGCTGTTCTTGGGATATTTGAGGGTTTGGAAGAGCGACCGTGTCCATCGTCCACCGAGCGATTCTTCTCTGTCCAAAGCGTTTCCAATCATCAATCACCGAAGAGAATGCACATTTATTTAATCCCAAATTTGACTCGAGTGTAGCGCCACAGGCAAACATCTGCCACTCAAGCTGCACAACACAGCAAGAGCGGAGGGAAAATTGGAAGATTGGTTCAGCAGAGATATTTGTTTTTTAACCAGAATCCAATGACGTCGGCCTGAAGCCCTGGTGTGATTCTTGCTGTGACTATTCCTTTTTTTTGGTGAATGTTTTCAATGCTGCATTGAAGATGCACACAACTTTATGTTGGACTCTAAGTAATTTTCAAAACGTATTTCCCATAGCTCCCATAACTGAGGATCAGAAAGAAACGTATAACCAGTAAATTTTCACCTCACGAGCTAATGAAAATACTATCGGCCCTTCTAATTGAACATTAAAACTAAATAAATGCGGATAGAAATTGTGACTAGTCATTGTTTGGGCAATTTTTCTCTCATCTCATTAAACCCACTCCCAATATTAGTGCGCTTTTCCTTCTCTTTTCTTACCTTGCAACCGGCAGCAGAAACAGCAGACTGGGGCAGCTAAGAGGTGGGTCCCAGTGGGCTTGGCCCCTGCCACTGCCATTACCCGTCATCAGTCCATGAAAAGCACCATGCTAATAGACTGCCCCCACTGTTTTCCTGTCAAACAAATAGCCCGATCATGGCTCCAGTGGGAGGAGGACCGTGTCATAATCGATGCAGCGTTGCACATATGGTATATCACCCCCTCCCTGTCCCGTTTTGAACATGGAGTTGCTTGCGGGAGAATAGCGCACGCAGTGAAAACAATAAGTTAAAGCCTGTATACAACTGCTTACAATCCCTAGAGTAGGCCTCACACTAATTGTAAAATGACAAATACCTACACTAATTAACTTTGCCCACTTTCCTCAAACCACTAATCACCACAGAACCTCACTTTGGGCTCCATGTCAGTCTTTCAGCCAGGAATGGTTTTGCGCTCAGTGGCAGAGACCCTTAATTAAACACAGGCAAAAAGTGCAGAACACAAAATCAAATCCAATTACAGGCATGGCGAACCACATGCGTCCCCTGGTTAGAAGTCTTTGCCAGGTCCCCCAAAAGACAACAACAGCTGAACAACAACCCTGATTGAAATGGCAGGGCTTCAAACAACACCAGCTCCCACTGGAACGGAGCTAAACAAACTCAGCTTCCACTGGGCTGGCCTGTGACGACCGGAGCCGAGTGTCGTTTACAAAGTCAAGGAGGTGGCTGACGCACATACCAATGCTTTATTCATCCCTGTTGAGCGTACACGACGCACTCCAATGTCAAGTTGAGGTTTTGAGGACACCCCGCACAAAAATTACATTTGCTTTTTTCTGAACAAAGTGCAAATTGAAAGTAACTACAGTTCTCAAGTGACCAAAATGTTCTACTAGATGAATCACAAGGTCGCCGTGGATTATTTTAGATAAATTAGTTCCAAATCTTTTTAAATTGAGCTTCATTTTCTTGGGGCAAAAAGGCTCATGACAGAAGGCAATTTGACCAATTAACATGTTTTTGTTTTTATTTAAACTGTAAAACCTGTGGTGTCTAGATGTCTAAATTAAAAGAAACAACAATGATCTTCCCTAGAGACTGAAAAAAAACTGGCTCTAACTGAAACTGGCTCTAGGGACATGGAATGTCACCTCTCTGGTGGGAAAGGAGCCTGAGTTGGTGCGCGAGGTTGAGAAGTTCCGACTAGATATAGTTGGCCTCACCTCGACGCACAGCAAGGGCTCTGGAACCAGTCTTCTCGAGAGGGGTTGGACTCTCTACCACTCTGGAGTTGCCGATGGTGAGAAGCGACGGGCAGGGGTGACAATTCTCGTTGCTCCCCAGCTCAGTGCCTGTAATCTTCAGGAATTCAGCGTGCCTGAACCCGAGTGGTGTTTTGTTACTGGACTTCTGTGCTCGTCTCAGATTGTCCATAACGAACTCCTTGTTCAGACATAAAGGCGTCCACATGTGCACTTGGCACCAGGATGCCTTAGGCCGCAGATCGATGATCGACTTTGTGGTTGTGTCATCGGATTTGCGGCCGCATGTTCTGGACACTCGGGTGAAGAGAGGGGCGGAGCTGTCAACTGATCACCACCTGGTGGTGAGTTGGCTCCGATGGTGGGGAAGGATGCCGGACAGACCTGGCAGGCCCAAACGTGTTGTGAGGGTCTGCTGGGAACGCCTGGCAGAGTCCCCTGTCAGAAGGAGCTTCAACTCACGCCTCCAGGAGAGCTTTGACCATGTCCCGGGGGAGGCGGGGGACATTGAGTCCGAGTGGACCATGTTCCGTGCCTCCATTGTTGAGGCAGCTGACCGGTGCTGTGGCCACAAGGTGGTCGGTGCCTGTCGTGGCGGCAATGCAGCGGTGAGGGATGCCGTCAAGCTGAAGAAGGAGTCGTATCGGGCCTTACTGGCCTGTGGGACTCCTGAGGCAGCAGATGGGTACCGGCGTGCCAAGCGGAGTGCAGCTACGGCTGTTGCCGAGGCAAAGACCCGGGCATGGGAAGAGTTCGGTGAGGCCATGGAGAACGACTTTCGGATGGCCTCGAAAAGGTTCTGGACCACCATCCGGCGTCTGAGGAAGGGGAAGCAGTGCACTGTCAACACTGTGTATAGTGGTGATGGTGTGCTGCTGACCTCAACTCGGGATGTTGTGGATCGGTGGAAGGAATACTTCGAGGACCTCCTCAATCCCACCAACATGCCTTCCAGTGAGGAAGTAGGGCCTGGGGACCTGGAGATGGGCTCTCATATCTCCGGGGCTGAAGTTGCTGAGGTAGTCAAAAAACTCCTCGGTGGCAAGGCCCTGGGGGTGGATGAGATCCGCCCGGAGTTCCTTAAGGCTCTGGATGTTGTAGGGCTGTCATGGTTGACTCGACTCTGCAACATCGCGTGGACATCGGGGGCAGTGCCGCTGGATTGGCAGACCGGGGTGGTAGTCCCTCTTTTTAAGAAGGGGGACCGGAGGGTGTGTTCCAACTATAGGGGGATCACACTCCTCAGCCTCTCTGGTAAGGTCTATTCAGGGGTACTGGAGAGGAGGGTCCACCAGATAGTCGAACCTCAGATTCAGGAGGAGCAATGTGGTTTTCATCCTGGCCGTGGAACAGTGGACCAGTTCTACACCCTCAGCAGGGTCTTCGAGGGTGCATGGGAGTTTGCCCAACCAGTCCACATGTGTTTTGTGGACTTGGAGAAGGCATTCGACCGTGTCCCTCGGGGAGTCCTGTGGGGGGTTCTCCGAGAGTATGGGGTGTCCGGCCCGCTTATACGGGCCGTCCGCTCCCTGTACGATCGGTGCCAGAGTTTGGTCCGAATTGCTGGCAGTAAGTCGAACTCGTTTCCGGTGAGGGTTGGTCTCTGCCAGGGCTGCCCTTTGTCACCGATTCTGTTCATAATTTTTATGGACAGAATTTCTAGGTGCAGTCATGGTGTTGAGGGGATCCGGTTTGGTGACCTCAGGATCGGGTCTCTGCTTTTTGCGGATGATGTGGTCCTGTTGGCGTCATCGGCCCGTGACCTCCAACTAACACTGGAGGGAGGGAAGGGAAGTCTGGGCTTCTCTCCTTAGGCTGCTGCCCCTGCGACCCGACCCCGGATAAGCGGTAGAGAATGGATGGATGGAACAATGATCTTACTCCTCAATTTCTTGTTAAATCTCCTGTCCATGAAGGTTTTCATCTGGCCTCAGTTTTTTGTGATCCACTTAGCAAACAAAGGGACAGTGGTAGCTTCATCTGTTGGGAACTGGGCTAAGAAGTGGAGGGTTCTCAGTTCGAGCACATAGTGCACACAAAACATTGAAGTTGTTCTGGCACCTTCCACTACTACCAGAACACCTTCAGAGCACTACCAAGGTATCCTTTAGCAAGGTGCTGAACCCACAATTGCTCACATAGGTCCCTATGATGACCTGGCAAGTTATCCGGTGGTGGCCCCTGTTTTCCCCCATTGTGTACTCTGCCTGTGACCCCGAATCAGATAAAGTGGCAAAGAAGACTTGACTCAACAATTTTTATCTGTTTTTCAGAAGTTGCATTGTGACGTTTCACACAAGCTGGTTATCACCAATGTACGAAAGTTTGGTACATCTTGGGCAAAGTTGTTGCTTTGAGTGATCTTAATCGAGTTGTCTTGCAGTGAAAGTTGGAAGAGTAACCTCCTTCTGACACTGTCCTGTAGCCTCCACAGCATCAGGAAACACTAAACGTGAATATGTTTATCGATTTGCAAGTCAGTATGTATAGTCAATACGAATTCCCTTTTTAATCACAGCTGGTGCAGATTTGCACGTTCGCCTTCAGCCTTGAGCAGTTAAGGAGATGTGACTTGATCCATTCTTCCGTCACGGGCAACTGTAAGTTTAATAACGAAAAATAAATGAATCAAATGTACATTTCCATCAGCAAAGCTATCTTCAATTACCGAGATAAGACCTGCCCCGACTCCTGATCATGGGTTGATTGTTAGAATTATTTCGAGCAGCTGAATATGTCAACGGAAGATGTGTCTACATTCAGCCTATCTGAAAAAGAATTGGAAACTGTCTGCCTCTGGGGAGCCCATATGCACATGTGTGTGTGTGTGTGACGACTCACCGCGGGGAGGTGTTTGTGGAAGGCTTCATTCTCTAATTTAACCACCAATTATATCATCGCCTGTGCTCCTCTGAGTGCTACATTGCTAGCAAGACGGCCTCAAACCCAACATGAATAATGCTCCCAGAGGGAGGACGCAGAGGCTGGAAAACAGCAGAGGGGGAGATGACAAGAGTCGCGAAATAAAGGGGAACATTTTTGATTATTGATGACAGTAAATCATGCCTACACTCACCTGTTGTGATGCCAAAGCGCCGACAGAGAACGACAATATCAGAGATGCAGAGGAGGGCAAGAACAAAAGCAATGCAAATGGGGTAAGTTTGCGAGGTATTCTATATGAACAACCCACAGGAAGCCTTTGTGTTTGCCTTTGTGTCACATAACCCGCCTCCACACCAAGGAAGAAGATGAAAAGCATAAAAATACTTTATTTATAATTCATAACCATAGTTGTCAGAAAGAAGGAACCAGTAAATGATGGGTACATTCAAGTCCAGGCTGTCCAGGATTTCAGAAGGAGCCCCATCCAAGTTTAGAGACTTAAGAAGTTTGTTTCAAAGTGGTGACAGTGAGTCAGTATCAAACTTCCCAGAAAAAGGGGGCCTGAAGGTCAGAGGAAAAACAGTTCCTCCAAAACACCCGGTCCTCTTGGTCACGTGCTGCTACTGATAGAATATGGTGCCAAAATAAAATAGAATCAGTAAAGTAATCCTCAGAAAATCTGAACCCTTGTGGTTGAAGGGGCTGTCAGGTAAGGCGATTACATTTTTAAAAATATGGCAATATCTGAAATGACAGATTGTCAACCCTTCCATTGTCCCCCCCCCCCCCCCCCCCCCCCACACATGCTTCTCAGGGAAAATGCGAGGTCAGAAGTCATTGGTTTTCATTCCTATTTGGCTTTATTAATGAAGAAAAACCAAGCAGGAAAGCAAAAGAGATCTCTGAATTAAAATGAGGCCACTGACGTCTTCTGCTCCAAGGCACTTTTTTTCCCCTGAACTCAACATTTATAAAAAATAAAAAAAAACACTTAGAAAATTAATTTAAGGGCCACAAGAAACTGGAGAACAGGAGAAGACCAAAGGAGAAAATAAAGTCCTGGCGGTAGCAGAACGCTTGAGAGGCATCAAGATGAAACACAAGAAAAGTCTTGCATGTGGAACACGAAGAAGAGAGAAGTGGGAAATTATCTTCTATCAAGGCATCCCTATCAAACAAAGGATTGGGAAAAAAAAACTAATGAAAGCAGCCCTTTAAAATCACCCGATTGAGCTCTAATCTGGGCTGACTGACAAAAGCACAGCAGGGAGGACACGGAGGCGACCGCAGATAATTGTTACTAATGCCGCGTTGATGTACGTGAACAGAGGTAAATGATGTTCTCAGTGCTTTAGATTGGTTTCCTTGGACCCCCACCTGTGCCTGTGCACCAACGTTTTCACTTGTCCCCTCACACACATGGTTTTATGTAAACTGCAAATCCCCGGCCCACGCTGATAGCGGTGACCGCAGACGTAGCGAGAGCGAGAAGGGTAATTTCATCCACTGTCCTGCAAGCGAATACTGATAAGGCTGAGCCCTCTCCTCCTTTTATCGTCTTCTTATTTTTCCCCGCTTTGACCGCCTTTCACTCCCGTCTCGCGGTAAAGCCGCAGGAGTCGCTATCTCCCGCTCCCGTGCCGTCCTCTTCGGGCGCACGTTTCTGAGATTTCCCGATAGGCCGGCTGAGACAGCAACAGGTGACTGAAGTGTGCCTGGATGTAAATGTGCATGAAAGTCAAAGGAAGGAAATCAGGAATGTGAAGAGCTCCACACAAGCAGGAGCAAATGTATTACTGGAAAGGGATTATGCACACAAACACACACACACACACACACACACACACACACACACTACTGAAAAGAAAATACAATGTTACAGAGCCACGTGATATCAGCTTATAATGAAAAACCCAACAGCTTAGAGCGATAAGATCAAGCCGAGTTATTATTATTTTTTATTAATTCCTCTTTTTTTCGGCACTGGGCACTAAAATGCAGACTTGATTTCACACAGAGAGATAACAGTGTTAACCTTCGGCCTCCCACGGCAGCTTTAATGCATTTTGCCCCCATATTTATGTCCCTTCTTTCTGCTCTAAAAACCCGATACTCAACTCAGTCTCACGAAAATTCGTCACACTCTCGCAAATCTTAATCTATTGGTTCCTCTCACAGGGAAAAGAAAAAAAAACACAATTCAAAGTGCTGCCATTTATCTTTTCCCAATTAATTTTCTCTCAAAATAAGGCTGCTCTGATAATTTGATTTAATTTTGTCTCGGGAGATCACTGTTATTTACTTTATTCAGAGCCGAGAAGCCTGTGGTTGTAAAAACTGTGTTCGTAACACAAGTTGAGTTCATGATACTGGTGTGATCTGTTTCTTTTGTCTGAAATGAATTAGTTGTAAAATTGTCCTGTGCGAGACTGGGCTGTGATACACCCCCCCTTTTTCTCCTCCTTTTCATCTACATCCCTACCTCTGACCCAGTCTTGGTGGGATCTGTCAGCAAAGAAATTTCTCTCTTCACACAAACTGTCAGGTCCGCTCTCCCCTTGCTTCTCTTCCCCCCACCCCGCTCGGTTTTACCCCACTCAGCTCACTCCTAAGAGGCAGCAGAATGTTTCTGCACTTCACTTTCATGTCCGTGCTCCTGATAATAATCTGAACGCCGTTCTTACTGGCCACTGGGAGGTCATTTCTGCAACTTGCTGCATATTGGTTGCCAATGGCGTTTACCATCCCATCAAAAGATGATAAAACATCTTTTGCTTGTAATAGGGATGAATTCCTCCCATCACAAGGGAGATGGCTCTTCACAGGTAAAACTAGTCGTTCAGATGTACGGTTATCAGAGATAATGGCAGTAACCAGCGTTATCTGACAAAAAGAGCTGATCTGCTCATTCTGATTCTGGTATATCGGTATAATTTTCAAGGATTAGTTAGGATTAACAGTGGAGCAAGTGTCAGGTGAAGGCACTTGAATGTGACTGAATATTTGTCAGGAAGGATTTATTTTTGCTCTTAGAAGAACAAACAACACTGGAAATGTCGTGTCTCCTACAAACCGATTACCGGTGACTTGATCAAGGGGTAATTTGAAGATTTTCCAGCACAGTGTGGACTGTTGAAGGCTCCCCACTTCCTGACCTACAAGCTTCAGAACCTCAATTACTGAAACTGCTAATAGCTAAATCAAAGCTGTCTACACTGAAAAATGTTGAGCAACATTTCAAGGAGGTTTTTTTGGAACCTTCATTGATTTCTTTCTCTCCACATGAGTTGCTGTTGTCTCAAACTCATCAAATCTAACCCAAATTTCAGCTTGGATACTTGCATTATTGTAGCAATGCCCTTTATCCAATAAGCTAGATAGGTGGAGGATGATGATGGAGATGGACCTCAAGTTTCAGTTATCAAGTGTTTTGAAACAAGATCAGCAGAACCCTCATCCTGAATTGGATAAACACCCTTTAGAGTTTCACCTGGAAAAGCAAAATGATTTACTCTGGCCTATTACTCTATTGGGTTTTCACGACACCACTAGTTGGTGTGATGCAACAATGCACAAGCGCAGCTACCTCACAGAAGAAAAATAAATGTTTTCCTCATTTACACGGAGACTGGAGTATTTCGAGCACTCTGAATCCCATTAAATGCCATTTCCAAATGAATGGACAGCGAAAATGTAATAAAAGTTCAACGGACTTGTGTAAATGGGGCAACAGGCTCCTACCAAGAGGTCCAGTAATAGATGCATTCAGCCTCCCCCTCTGGGAGCTACACAGATACTCTGGAGACATTGAGAGTCTCCAAATAGAAATCAGTGCAAGTCAAAAAAAAAAAAAAAAAACCCTTCAAGGTATACCTACAGAACACCTGCACACACATTAGAGTACATAAATGTGATTTTACACGCTAATTCTCCCTTCCAGCTGTAACAGTAACAGCTACATTAACATGCCGCGAACACACCACAACTACACACGCCCCCATACTGGTGAGCATTGATAATGATGCAATTATGGTTCCTAGTACTAAAAAAAAACTGGTTGAATCAGAAGGTAATCGGAGTAATTGTTTGGAATTGATTCATTAATTTGATAGCCGTCTCCACCGTTGCCTGAAAACGGAACTTCTCACAATCCTGAGGTTTACGGGAAAGGTAAATGGAGCTTATTTTCTTATTTGTGATCTTCTGTTAAGGTACTAATGAACTCTATTTGTCATTGAAAGTAAATTTAAAATGAAAGCACAGCTAACAACCAGAGCGGACACTCCACTGCAATTGAACACAAGCAAACACACATTATTTTAGAACGTTTGTGGGGTCCTAAATGACTTTTTTCCCGTCACACAACATTTCAGAGCAGAAATAGTCAACGTGAGCTTCAATTGGCTCCACTACTAGGGTCCAGCATTAGGGCGACATTATCCTGAGGATGATTCACTGAACAGATGGAGGAAATGATAAATATTCATCTGTGAGTTCCTCATAAAGTCGACCCGGTGCATGACACGCTTCGCTAAACCACCAGGCTCATCAGCGCATTAATGCCAGAGAGTGTTTGCAGATGAGGACATTAAAAATACTACCTGACAGAGAAAGAAGAAAGAATCCTAAATTAAAAGGGCAAGTGAATTTCACTTCCTGTGAATATCACATGACACAATACTGCGGGTGGGTGCCTCGATGGACTGATTACGTTGAGGAGAGCATGATAAAAGGAAACTGATGGGATGTTACAATCGATTTTGTATAGTTTGGACTGAGACAGGAATTAATAAAAAAAAGTCGACATCAAAGTTTGGCGCATAAATACGGAGCGTGAAAAAAGATAAGTGTCTGTACACACAGGGACACCAAAGCAAGCAGCATTAATTTTGTAGCACCCAACAGAGAGGATATTTCCCTTTCCTTGTGTCAGCACCAACAAAAGGCTTTCAGATGTAGTGCATCACCAGTCCCCTGTAACCATTACGGGTCAATTCCATTGAATTCTACCCCACAATAAAAACCAAGGTGAGTCAGATAATAAAGAGAATGCAAAGCGCGTGTAACACACGCCACAATGCATGGCCACCCCTCCAGAACCACCAGTCAATCCAGCAGACATTTTAACAAGCGTGTGCATTAACTTTACATCGGACATGTCTTATGGAGCTGGGCATAAAAGCCAGCGCAGTTCTGGATCAATATTGACACCCCTGCGTTCCTTTTGACGGAAAAAAGAAAATGAAGAAGACGTTGTCGTATCTCACATCTCAGCGTGACCTGTGCATTCAAGCACATCTGCCAGGAGAGGCCAAGCAAATCAATGAGCAGAGTTCTGACCTTCGTGCATGCTGAGGGAAGGTGTAAAAATCAAGCCCGGAATGTTAAAAAAAAAAGACATCTTGTTTTTATAGCGAGAACATTGCTGGCGTTATTGTTACATCTGTAAATGCACGTGCAGCGTTCTGAACCCCGCTCTGCTTTTGTTTCCCATCCTGGCTCACAGCGGTATCCCAACACGAAGGCCCCGCGAAGAGGGATTAAAACCAAAATAACATCTGCGTTTGAAAAACATCCCACGCCGCCCTGCTGGGGCGCCCTGGCGACGGAGCGCCATGTCAGATCTGACGCATCGCGGCTACAGTCTTCCTCTGCGGCAGGTACACGAAGAGATCCTCCGTTTTCAATAAACAGGCGAGTGATTGAGCCACCAGATGTTGAGATCACTGAGTGGGAGGGATACGGAACAGTGACGGGTTGGAAATAGACACGAACAGAATGGAGGACAGTGCGCGTGTGTTTTATGTTAATACCCTTTTTCAGGTGAAGGGAAAGCCACGCAGACTTCCAAATCTCATTATTCCAGGCTGTCATAGACTCTTTTTGTCTCCTCTTCCAGATGGGTTGGCTTCTTCCTCTCCTGTTCTCTCTCTCTCTCTGTCTCCCTCTCCCTTTTTTGGTGTCGTTCTCTCCCAGCGCCCCTCCCCTCCCGCCCCATTTCCAATCTCTGGCTTTAAATAACTTGTTTCTGCATGGGTAGACTGAAATCATACCCGAGCTGACGCGTCGCGGATCCCTCTTCCGGGACTCATTTCACTGACAGAACACAGAATCTTTTAATGAGTTTTTATTGCATATTGATCACACATTGATATCGCCAGCCAAGCATTTGGTATACATTATGATCTGACTGGTCCTCTCTGACAGCTGCTGTCTGCGTGGAGGGCTGCCGGAGCTGCCGGAGCATGTCGTCTGAGGCCGGATATTCATTTAGCTAAATTGGATCGTACAGCACTGGTATGCTGGATTATAATGGGCACAGGCAGCTGAAGCTGCATTCAGGAGCTGAGGTTTCCAGATCCAATAGTGTTCGAGCAATTAGAAGTTGTTGCCTATTTTCTTTCTATTTTACTTTTATGCTCAGTTTAGACTCAATGGTGGGCCTATCGTCTCCTGTTCTGGCCTTATTTGATTATTACAGGCTGAAAAGCCTTTGATAGGAAAGGAAAGGATTCATTCTGAAGCCTGACAGTGAGAGTTTAACTGGAGAGTGTGACCCAAAAGCACTTTCATATCTTACACAAAGCAATATAAATCACTATCGGGCCTTTTTACATGTGGAATCGTGGATATTTGATCAATGAAGCTAAATGTAGCTGCATTCAGAAGGAAAAGAACACTGGAGGGCCCTGCAGTACTGTGAGGATTCGTAGAAATGATTCAAACAGCTAATTTTGACATGTGTAATTGGAAATAAAGAGCAACATTTAAATAATGGTTGCTATCAAAATAGCTGGCGTTGGATGTTGTGTCAGGGAAGAAAGGTCATTCTGGACACTGATGTTGGTGCAAATGGAACTCTTTTAATGGATTTGGGTCTGGAGTTCGTCTTAGTTTGCCTATAATTCAGTGCGGGTCAGAGTAAGACGCTCATCGTGACATCATAAACTTCCTAAGAATAAAAGAATAAACTAGAAAAAATAAAGTCCCTCAGTGTGACCACCAGCTCTGCTCTCAGGACTACACCGGAACACTTCTCCACCAGGCAAAGAGGACCCTCCAAAAGCAGCGGGATTACTTAAAGGAGGAGATTAAAGACAAGTCCTTCACTTCAGATGCTGATCAAACACATCCACCCTATTCTCTCACCCCTACATCCTTTCTCTTAGTTTGTTTATTCTGGATGGAGGAGCTGATAACTGCCGTCTCTCAGCGCAGGTTAAACAGCTCCTACTGGTACCGAGGCAGAGCATGTATGTGGACACAAGGGTGGAAAGAAAGGGTAAAATGCTTTGAAATATGTCTGAAACCCATAGTCCCCTTCCTGTTCTGCAATGTTGTGTGTGCTGCTATGAGTCATGAATCAATAACCTAGTAGCTTATTTATTATTCAGCGCTCTGTTTACATGGATGTTACTCGACTGTTGTTGCTGCCTGTCATTCCACTTTTTTCTCCTGGAAATTGCCTTGATCGTCTGGCTGAAAGGCGGAAAAATGGGTCCAGAGTCTGAACTGAACATTCATATCAGGCCGCTAAGATAGCCTGTCAAGGAAAAAAAGGTCTACAGTCACTCCTGGCCGAACCACAACCCTAAAACCAACCGTAACCCTTGTCTATAGTATCCTATTTCATCCGTCACATATCCCATCCCTCCTACGGTGACTTTCTGTTGAATCTTTCTGGTGACACTGAATCGTTTCATGTTTGATAATTATCATGGCCAAAAGGCTGCAAATCTCAGAGAGCCTATAGACCCATTTAGGTAATGGGGAGCCTGAATGTTAAAAAAAACCTGGCCCTCATTTCAGCGCCATCATACACTCATCACACACGCTGCAGACAAAATTGCGCTTTCCAGCTTCACAAAACCGAGAAAATGGGAATTACAGAGAGAATTGCTGACATTTAACTTCCATCTGATGAACAGAGGTAATTTGGTCGTATCTTAACCCCTCTCTCCCCCCCCGCCCCGTTGGAAAGATCATGATTGTACGGTGCCTGATGGTCCTGAATGAGGTGATGGCGGCGCGTTCCCCGCCGTAAATATCCATCTTTCCGTAACCACATTCTCGTCCCGTCGGCGGGTGGGTAGTGGAGGCAATTCTACCTGGCGATGGATACGAAGAGTGGCTCCTTGGCGCCGTGCTGATGGCAGCATGATCCATCAGCCAGAGCGAGTTCTTAAGTGGAAGCGTTGAGGAAGATTCTGCATCACCCTGAATGCAGCGGGCTGTTATGGGATGATCACGCCATGAGGAGGCTGGATAACATCAGTTAACCAAAACGTTGCTTTGAGGGGAATATTTGTGTAGGATTGTATATTTAGGGCAAATTTTTACTCTTCTTGGCCACTTTTTCCCTTCTGGGGTCAGAAGGAGGGCAAGGTAGATGGGCAGCAATTTGTTGCCAGTTCATCGCAGGGCCCTATACAAGGAGTTGTGGGTTCAGTACCTTGCTCAAAGGTTCCTCTGGAATGTTCTGGCACCTTCCCTAATCCCAGAATACCATCCATGTTTTGTATGCACTGGGGCTTGAACCAGGAACCGTGTGCTTCTCAGAACAATCCCAACAGATTGAGCTACCATTTATACTGTATATGTTAATGCTCATTAATGGAAATTTTAAAAATGACATGCTGAAGTAAACTCATTGACTTTACTAAGACAGAATTATGCTTCTCCTGCCCTTGTGTTCCCACCCCTGGAGCTAAACCCCTGACAGCGATCCGTATTTAGACAACCTGACAAGACGGTTTTATTAACAGCGGAATATTAAGCCGTCTGGTTCTGTGCAGGCCGGTGCAAGTGGCAGCTCTAAAACAAGCATTTGACACTAAAACCGTCACTAATGCTAATTCCTCCCGTTCCTCTAAAAACATTAATCTTCTGCGGTGACACAGGGGTCTGCCGCAGAGGGGACCGCGCCACTTTCTGTCCCCTCAACATCCTTCAGAGCCTCTCGGTCACAAAACTCGGAATTTTCAATTTGGTGTGACACAAAGGACAAAATGGTAATTTTTAGACTGAATGGGAAGAAAAAAACCCAGAATGGAGTGGGAAGAGGAACAGGCTGTATCTGTGAATATTATGGATGTCCAGGAGGGCATCTCTGTTTCTCTTTCTCTGAAAACCATTGTGCTCCGGAATAAAAATTTATTAAAGACAAGATGAGTCGAAGAAAATGTAATAGAGGTCAGCTGCTTAAACGCCGTACCGGAGGAAAGTCTTTTTTCCCCCGTATTCTTGTAGAGACACACAAGCTCATCCTCAGAATAGACACGTCAGGCAGACTTATTGTAATAAATGCCAACATACCAAATATGGTTTGATATTAAAAGGTGAGAGGACATTTTTATGCCAAACTCTGGGGGGCATAAAGGCCTTGACATTGTATAATATAGAAGGATATTTAAACGTTTCCACTTGTAATTTTCAGATAATGAAGCGTGGCGAGATGTCACCATACAGTGCCCTTTTGGCATCATTCCTTAGTCGTGCCCTTCCCGATGCATCCATGTTTGGCTGGGTGATACAGTAAAGGTCGGGACCTCAAAATGCAAAACTAGATTAGTGCCACTTTTGTTGAAAAGCACCCAATCTTTAAAACACAGAGTTTGCATAACGATGATGGCGTTGACATACAGATGCAGCGGTCATATTCTGACCCTCAGACGGTATTCAGGGGACTACTAAATCTGCCAGGCTTCAAATTATTGGCGCGGGAAGAAATTTCCCTGTGTGAACGATGTACGGCAGCATGCCGAAGAGAGATTTAAAGCGAGTGCTTCACACTGCAGTGAAATGAGTCAGAAGGGGGATTAGTGAGAGGTTATAAGCCTGTTGTAGGAGTTAGAGCCTTTTTAGTTGAAGATCAGACAGGAGGCAGCACTACAGCCAAATCAAGCGCTGTCTTCTTCCCACACTCGGCTTCTCCTTATCATTGTTGTAGTACAATAGCAGCAGCTCGGGCCATGGGTTAGAGAGCCAGACTGTGACCACAGAGGGGAAAGTGGGCTCTCGCTGTTGAGCCACTACCTGCATGCTAATATAAAAAAAATGGGGGGGGGGATCAAGGGTGAGGGAGGGCGACTGTGACCCATGTGCAACTCCAAACTGTTGACAACGTTGCTTCAGTAAAAGCACGAGTCCAACTCTGTCCTCCCAAGCGCCTCTGCAAGTTCAATTAGTTGCATTTCCATCCCAAACACGTGCAGGCGGATGCTAATACGGGCACATTCATGCATGTGTTCGCTCATGAAGGCATGCATGAATGCATCTCGCACCTCCTGTTCAAGTATGTAAATGAAATAACCCAGGCAGGATTACCTCCTAGGCCTCCCCGGCCAAACACTCGGCGAGCGTTTCGCGACTGAATTAGACATCCGGTCGGTTTGGCCTTTCCACTCGTATTAGACTTCTTTTAAACATGCACGGGAAAATAAGCGGCAGCGCGGAACGTATTCCAAATAAGCTCGCCTGGTTGCCGAGATAATTTTCATGCCGGGCGTTTAATGCGGTTCCGAAGACGTAGCGTGCTGGAGGGGTCGAGGTCAAAGTGGACGTTGTCCAGTCACGAATGCTGTCTTGGATTTCAGCTTCAGTGTTTTTCTTCTTTTTTTTTTCTTCCCAAATGGATGAGAAATTGTACATCTTTGGGGTTTAACAGGTATAAACAGCAAGGGCAAGTCTGTGAATATGAGCCTGCATGCAGCTCCTCCTGCGAGGCGCACGGAGATGTGATGAAAGGGCATTAGACAGTAAATGCACAATAAAGAGGACACGCACACACACACACATGCACCTCACAAATGCACGGAGACATGAGATTTGGCAGCCAGCCAGCAAGATATTGCTGTAATAATTCAGCACTCGTTGAGGCGAGATTTTACTGGGAGGAATGAATTGTAAAAATAAATATGTTTAATAACTTTCGTAGAGAAAAGAAGCCAGTGGGAAAGGCGGGGGGAATACTGGAAAATAATAAATGTGTCGCGGAGCAAAAATGTGGATCAAACATGCCATGGATAGAGCGGTTAGATTCAGGACATCTACCCATATTTGGGTTCATTTTACATATGCGGATAAGAAAACCTGAAGAAGTTGAACAGTGATGTCCATAGAGATTTTGGGTATAATTCCGCGTCTTAGGGAGAGGCAATTCATGCAAAGGCCATGTTCATCGTGCTTTAATCCAAAACCACATGTTTTTGCTCTTGTTGAGATCAGGAAGTCTGCGCAGCCTCATTTGCGGGCCTGGATTCTCATTAAATTCACATCATTTACTGGCGACAAAAAGAATCAATCACAACAGTTCAGATCGTAACCGTAACTGACGTTTATGATTCATTAAGTGGTGGAAGATGGCGACGGTCTTTTGCCATGAATGGCGGCTGCAGATCCATTTCTGCCTGGATTTGTTTTAAACCCGCCACATGAGAGGTTGTCAATCGAGGTTCTGAATGGAGCAGAAGGATGGGGGGAGGGTGCATCTGACAGCTCGCCCTTTATTGGGTTCATGCTTCAATCGTGTCATTTTTTTTTTTCCCTTGGAGGAAACTTAGAGGAATTCACGTCAAGAGCAAATCGGACAGGGAGGATGAGTGCCAGCAAAGCTAAAAAAAAAGAAAGGATGAGTGGGATAGAAAAATATAATCTCTTCCACCACCACGCCTCCGGAATTGGAGTGCATTTAAGGGCTTCTCATAAATATGTGATGATTGAATCTACAAAGCCGCCACTGAGTCGCTGGGCAAAATCAAAAATGGAAAGCTAGGGAACGAGTGCAGAGAAAAAAACACAT
The DNA here is from genome assembly GCF_901000725.2 of Takifugu rubripes. NCBI lineage: Eukaryota > Metazoa > Chordata > Actinopteri > Tetraodontiformes > Tetraodontidae > Takifugu > Takifugu rubripes. Next base: position 4,383,054 of record NC_042296.1, on the reverse strand, counting down.
GTGGCTGACAATAGCTGCCTAGTCACCTGAGCGGCTCTAACACAACCGTGTTTTTCGTTCCCTTTATTCGGCAGAGGAGCTCCAATTGTCCCCCAGACCAATTACGGCCATTGATGTGGGCGACTCCATTAGCGTGATTTGCTTTTATTGGTACTCAAAGTGGTCTAATTCCATTTAGGAGATGATCCAAATTCAACTTAATCATTTCTTACTTCTTCTTTTGTCAACTTCAGCTACTTTGTGAATTGGAAAATAAAGGAAAGCTAAAGAGGTAACAACTCCCCTCGGGGAAGCAATCCCCTCAAAAAAGGGGCATTATCGCGCGCAAGGGCTGATAGTAAGCACTGATGGGGGTAAAAGAAGCAGCAGCTTAAAACAAGCGATGGTTTTTACTTATTTTTGTCAGGTTCTACACAGAGTTATGCAAAGTGAGATGAGAAAAAGGAGCCGGAAAGAGCCAACTCATCTTTTCAGAGCGTAAACCATTGTAATAGATGGAGGAGGGGGCTGCCGAGTGATAAAAATGGACAGCTATACACAAAGGTATATGTAAAGGGGTAGGATAAACACCCCATTATGCTGATAAAACCTGGCACCCACTGTTCCCTTGTGCTGTAAACCTACTCTAAGACTGTATGAGATGTGTCTTTAAGTGGCAATTCTGTCGGGAACACTGAATAGAGAGGTGAGGACAGATGAGTGACGGACAAACGGGGTCCAGGCAAAACTGGACGGACAAACAGCCAACTTATCGCGCGTCAGCAGAGCGTTAACACGGATGTGAGGGGAAGGTGAGATGGTGGAGCTCCATCACGGCGCCCGCCCGTCATGCTGTGTAGCAGAGCCCTGTCCCTGATCTGTCTCCCCACCCCCTCCTCCCACTAATCTGTCCATCTCACAGAAATGACACTAAACAGGCAGTCGTATCGCCTACCAAGCCGGTCATCATGGAGGGGCCGTTGGATAGGTGGGCATAAAAATGCAATTTGAGTGGTGCTCAGAAGCTTAATGTCCTGGAATATCAAGCAGGAATTAGTGCATGTTGTGGGTGAAAGACTATCAAAGCAAAACTCAGCTGTCGTAGCATATAGAAAGTGCTTTATTTTTCAATACAGGAATGCTTTTGAATGTACTGAACGGTTCATTTTTGCCTATTTTTCCAGACAGACACTCAGATCTTCCTGGTCTCGATGCATACGTTTGCTTCCTTGGAGATAACATGTGCTTCCTACCGGTTTGGCTAGCACATTACATCTCATCCTTCCCCCCTACATTCCGAATAGTTGGAAAAGTGCACAGGATGACGTGACTTACTCACACCGTGTTAACTCTGATTGGCTGTCTTGATACTACAGCCTGCGAGTTTGCCTGAAAGACTATATTTTGATCAACGTAATGGTGAATTTCACTTTTGCTGCCACGTTCACGCTGCTTTTGCTTTAAACATGGAGCACAAACCTTGTCAAACGTGTTCTGCCTTCGACAGAACAATCAAAATGTTGAGAACCTAATCCAAATGGGTGTGTGTGTGCTGAGTCAGGGGGATTTGTGTGTCCTCCCTCTGATGGTACGAGGGCCGCATGACTGGTTGTAATTGCCTCCACTCAGATCAGTCAGGGGTTAATAATGACAGTGGCCTCAGATCCCTGCTGTCACCTTCTGGTGTCCCACGCTCACACACCCCTACACACGTTCAGAGGAGTGTAGACTCGGGATATTGACGAGCACAAGCGATTCCTGTCACTGCGGGTTTGCATACAGTCGTACAGATGGTAAAAGGACGGCCCACACATGCAGAGACGCTGCAGGGAGATGGAGATAATAACGCAGATCGATGATTCCAAATTGAAACTTAAAAAAATAAAAGGCCGCTTGTGTTAGTTACAAAGCAAAATATCAGATTTTGCCTCCAGCTATGATCCGACCCAAATAAACACCACTAACAACTGCAAGATACTGTCAGATTAACCCCCCTCAACGGGTGTGATTCGCTCTGAACAGACATGTGTGCCTCTTGTAGCAAGTAAAGTAGCAGCACGTCCAACGTCACTGAAGCTGTTTCAGCTTTAAAAGTCAGCTTCGAAGGCTAACGTTGGAACACAAATACCTCCAGCTGAGTGTATATTATTCATTTTGCTTTTTTAATAACCGTCCATCAATGACCCCAACAGATGGAGGGTCTTGTTCGAGGTTAATATCCTGCAGCCTCTAGGACCTGTTTGGACTTTATCTTTTGGGAAAAAATCCATAACAACGGGAATGTTAATGTGATACTCTGGTGCGTCACACTTTTTTTTCAACAAGTTCTGTTCCACTTCCATTAAGAGACCCACTGGCCCCACTCCCAAGTGATCACCAGAGATTGGCAGCATCTAATTACATTCTCAGGCAGTATATTCCTTTAAGGTACAAGGGTGCTATTCCACAAAGAGCACTTTTCTGAATGACTCGGGTCTCTAGATTGCTAGTTTTAGGATCACTGGCTAAATTGGGTCCGGGAGACAGGTGCTGATGGAGTAGTGCCGGGAGATTGGTCCGATATGATACCCAAACCGCAGGGGGAATTAAAAACGCTGTCAGGCTGCTAGAAATGAAACCTATCTGGAAATCGCCAGGGATTTTCTTCTTCACTGGAGCACATATAGAAAAATCCATATGCATTAATGGTGGATTTGAATGGTCACCTGCGGGGATCCACTGGAAACCTCCATAGAAGAGGAGATTATTTTGGAAATGAATCCAATGAATGATGTAAATTTAAAGATGGCTTATTCAGCAGCTTTTCATTTATTTTTTGGGAGGGGGGGGGGGGGGGGTTAGCTGTGATTGGCTGGCTAATATATCTATTTCAGTGGACTAACTCTAGAGGATGTATGTCTTTTTTCCTTCAAAGCATCACAGGGTCTTCGACAAATTCATGGGCTTGATGATAAAATGTTGCTGACAGTGCTGGGAGCAAAGCTCTTCCCAGGTGCTCTGACATAAATTGGGTGAAAGTGATGGGAAACCATGTTGATATTCTTTTTTTTTGGCTTTCGACCATTTAACCATACTCTAAAAATGGAGATAGATGCATTAAAAATATAACATACCTTCCTTCTCTCAAGCTCCTACGTAGACTAATCAAGCTGCTGATGCCTCATTCACAACAGTATAGAAAGAAAACCAACATGGAATATTGGGCCATTAACTTGGTTCAATTCATTGCCTATTGGGTAAATCAGCAAGCCAACACTTTGAAGGTCCTGGCAGGGCCGTAACTACAGCAGGTCAGGTGACTAAACCCGCAGCGCTTGCTCATTCATTATTCTCCCTACTGCTGACATCAATGCTGCTTCATTTTCTCCTGGTTTGGGACTTTGATGGTAAATCAAGCACGCCTGCCTGTGCCGCTCTCGTCGCTGACGGGACCAATCCAATGTGGCCGCGGTGACGGAACCTCTCGAAGGATTGTTTGTAAAGGACAGCTTCCCAACGCAACAACCTGTGTATATTATATCACACAGAGAGTCTCTGTTACACAGAGCAGGGGGGTCGATGTGGGGGAACATTGAAGCAACAGTCCCACTGCGAGGCTGTTATAGGCTCGGAGGGAAAGCGTTGTTTCACCATTAAAAATAACTTTAGTTCAGGAATAAGAGGAATACACACTTCTGGTTAGAGAGAAAAATGTGGGCATATTGAGGATCAAATACAAGGATTATTAGCTCAGGTGTAACCTTGTAAAAATAAGGCAGTAAGAAGAGTCGTGTTATTGACTGAATGACGGTGTCGTCAATCAGAACGCCATGACCATGAGTACTGTTCGTGGTTTGGACTGTGAAGTGGATTAAACTGTACTTCAGTCCCTTGAGCAAAACCCTCTCAGACTGATCACTCAGCACGGCGGCTGTGACCCAGGTGCTAGCCGGGTTGATCTTGAACATCGTTTTAAAAGAATGTATTATCTCTTATTATCTCTGTCTTCAAAGAGTTAAAACAACAGATTTTTTTTTTCTGAACACTGGATGTTTCTGCAAAGTCATTATTACATAAGCAGGATGAGGACAGAATGAATAAAACCCGAATGGGCTCTGGGGTCCTGCTGTTCTGCCACTGAGGACTATTGAAAACAACTGGTTTGGTTCTTTTTTCCTCCAGAGAGGCTCAGACCTGCACAAAGATCTAATCCGTGCAATTTCTGGACCATCTGCACCCTAAAGTAACGTTCCACGTTCTACTCTTCACAGCTAACAAGCCTTCTGCCTCTCTTAACAATAGCACCTAAACACTTACATCAGCTCCCCGAGGCCCATTAAAGAGGCCCATCCAGATTTAATTTAATACAGAATAAAATTTAAAAATTCTTTCCCGTGGCCTGGCAGAATAATTGATGTTTTAGTCAGGGACTCACATTTAGAAGTCTAATATGTTCCCAGAAAACGTATGAATTTAAAAGCGTACTCCACGGGGCCACTCTTTTCCCCAGCGCTGTTCATGGGATTGGATGAAGGGGTGGGGGGGGGGGGTCGTCTTCAGTTTATGTGCCTCTCGTGGCCCCCAGCTGAGGGTAAATTCTGCATTGTGTCACTTTCCCTCCCTTCACGACATGAGTGAGATGTCATCTGGTTTGTCAAACTTTGCGCAACTGCGGCACATTTGGAAACAAACTCCCGATTTATCTGTGCTTAGCAACGTTCAAAATGAGCTACAAACGAGTATTTATGAGCTGAATTGGAGACAAGATGAATGTTTATTGTTTACAACCAGCCGGCGTGGATGATAACCCAGGGACCGTCTACAAACTGCAATAAAGAAAAAGCGCCATTACCCACCCTTTCAAGCTATAGCCGATTTCTAATCTCATGTTTGTGTATATTTATTGTAGTTTCTAGCCCTGCCTTAGTGTTTATCACATGCACCAAAGTGATTAAAACGCTAACGGGAAGTCAGTCAACTGCACGTCTATACTTGATATGTGAATGGCCACACACAACCAGGTTTACGTGCACTGGTTGTTGTTTCAGACTCTCAGTTAAGTGTTGATAATTGTTCTCACAGAGAAAGAAAATTTGCCCCGGCGTCGTAGAAAATAGAATCTGTAGCCAATGCTCCACCTCAGTTGCATTACACACACACCATAAAAGCGGACATAAATTGTGACGCACTGGTCCAGATCTGCCGCAGGTGGCAAAAATGGAGACAGGGGATCGTAAACGTGCTTAAGTGCTTTGATCCGGGCAGAATTTTGCGGTTCGCCTGAGAAGCAAAGAACTGGAAGACACGCGGGTTGATAAATGTACAGCGACAGCAGCAAACGTTGACGGTCCAAAGGCACATAAGGGCGACAACTGGTGTTTTTTGTAACATCCTGAAATCAGTCTGTCACAACTGTCTCACTCAGACACTCTGCAAACACGACTTCCTGTTGCTGAAGCAAACATTTGTCCTGCCGCGGCGACATGCTTGATGTTCGGAGCCTGGTGACAAATGCCTGCGAAGGCTAAATAAAAGAAGACAAAATCACTACCTGCGTGCTCTAATGTGCACTCAGACACCCACGTTATCGATATGCTGTAATTACTTATCAGTTTTGAAGCAACATTTAGGTGTCGTGTGTTTCTGTGTACAAAGCTGCCAGAAAGGAGTTACGTGGCAACTAGCAACAGTTAGCAGGGTGACAGGTTTACTCTGGTTATTTGCAGGACTGTATTAAGAATAGGATACAGTAGATTTGTGGTTGCAATTAAATACGCTATATCCAATTTTCTGAGGTAATTTGTTTTTTGTGGCTGCAGCCGGCATCTGCTGGAGCTGGTTAAGACTCTGTCAGGTGCATTTCATTATCCTCCCACCCTCCCCTGATGAACCTGTTTAACAGAATCAAGAACTCCAGAGTGAATCCAGGCAGAATTTTAAAGACTGCAGAGGCGCATTTTCATGCAGTCTGCCTCGCGCGGTCGAAAGTAATTACATTTAAACCTCCGATTATCTCTTGGTTTGTTTATTTTATTTCCTCCCGCTCTTTGTAAAACCGCGTGTGGTTGACTTCAAAGGGAAATTAGGGATTAGACATCGAGCCCAAGGAGCTGCAGAAGATGCAGGCCGATCTGCTTTAATCCATATTTCATATTTTCAATGTTATACAGCATGCGCTACTCGTGTCCATGGTAACCCTCGACCAAACATACAAACCTATATTTGCTGTGTAGGCAGAATGGCCAACATAAGCACCACAGGTGCAACAGTTCTGATCCACTGTCAAAGGGAATTTTTCCAGGTTTTTCCAGCCTATCCCAGCTTCGTATGGGCGAAGGCACCCTGAAAGTGTCACCAGCTTATCTAGGGCCCTATGTAGCCATTCAGGGGTGTTGTACCGCACTGGGCGACGCAGTGGGGCTCTGAAGGTGTCCTCGCACCAGAACAGCTTGCATGTTTTGTGCACACCGGGCTTTGAACCAGGAACGGCCCGGTCCCCTACAAACTGAGCTACCACCATCAGTGAATCTCTTAGATAAAATAAATTAAAACTCTTTCAAATTAAAACGTGCACCAGTTGAAAAACAACAACTTTATTTCTTTTCTTTTGCCACAACAACGAGAATTTTATTTTTCTTTCCGAAACAAGCCCCCGGAGCAAGGGCCCCCACGTTTACGGTACTTTACCCACTAAAAGCACTCAGCTGCATTTACCGAGCATGAACTCGGTGCACTGGACACTTGCACATGCACCCATCAGATGCTATTAGATCACGCAGCCAAAGAGTCCAGACTCCTTCCATCTGCTTCAGCGGAGCAAAGCTTTCCACTTGTTGGCCTGCAAACGCGAAGCGTCCTCCTTTGCGAGGAGCGTTAATGGAGGCCGATGGGTGTCACAGCAGGGGCGCTCTGCTGACGATGAGGCCAATGTGCTGAGGCAGATTAGCTTGTGCCCCACGAGCTCCGAGCGTAGCAGCGAAACACTGCACGTGCAATAGCCCGGCCATGTGTCGGCTAACATACAGGCAGCATTGGGGATTTTAATCCGCGATGCGATCGTGAAAAACGTATTCATGGCACGTCCGCTCTCAGTCAGTATATTCTGCCTTGTCTGACAGAGCACTCCCAAAGGGGTGCACGTTTTGAGATAAATAGAAATTACATAAGCAGGAAACGTTGCTGCTGGAATGCACCAACCACAGACGCATGGACACAACCTCCAACAGCAAAAACTGCCGGTTAATCCTATATGGCTCTTCGTCTCCTCTCCCGATGTGATCAACATTAATCGGAGATGTGGATCATCCATGCAATTTTCATTCCACTAGCCGTTCATTAGCTTCCAAATATCTACTGTACTCCCTAGAAAGTCTTTCCACTCAAACCTGTTTGCCAAAAAACTTAATTGATTATGTAGCGCAGATCTCCCCCCCCCACCCCCCCATTTAGTTCTCCTGTCGGCTTTCCCCTCAGCTTGGCTGGTCCTGGTCCTCAGCCCAGTCGTGCTCATATAGAGCCCCAAAACTAAAATGGTAGCCGCTGCAAATATTGACACAGTCACCCGAATCAGTGCCAAATGAAAGCCGCCCCAGTGACAGCGGCATCTGTGACTCCAAATGGAGCATGGCAGAGAATATTAACTAGGTGGAGAGTGAGAGGGGCAGAAAATGGGTGCAGTGTACTGATGCTTTCAATAATATCTCCTCTCTGGCCTACCCTTGAACCTAAAAAGCCTCAAGCCGTGCAGTTTTTTGCACCCCTCTGCCACGTTCTGGTGGTCTGATGGACTGATCCGGAGGGTGACGAGCACGTGTCATTTGAACCGAGGCACCCACCAATGAGAAAAACGCACCAAGTCCAAACGGGCAAATTATACCCGGAATGGAGCAAGGGTTTACCATCTCGATGGGCGTGAGGAGAGAGAGCGGGTAAGCTTGTTAGCTGAAGAAGAGCAAAGGAGAGGAAGTGTGTGAATGGGAGAAAGGGTGTGTGTGCAGAGGGACAATGGTCCAGCCGGGGTGCAGTGATCCAGGCAGGACCGAGCTGTCGCCTGGCCTAGGCACCATATGCACTGTTTAAGCGGCATGCATGTCGAAGCACAAACGCTTCCAACACTTTGTGTACATTAAGTGTGCACATGTGTGAGTGAGCGAGAGCAAGAGAGTGTGTTATGGGGGTGGATGCTGATGTTATTAGTCTCGCATTTATTGTCCACATAAAATTGGCTGCAGAACTGACAGTTTTCATACATCCTCACTTGATGTGTTTCATGCTGTCGTTTGTGTTGCGTTTCCCGGCTGCTTTAATTATCGTCCAATGAAAGCACTGCCGCGGCCGTGCGCACAGGCGCACCGCTGTCCTCTTTATTTATAGGCTGACACACTTTATGACAAAATAATTTAAATTTCAACAGAAATTATAGGTGTCGTCTTTGAAATGCTTTTCACCACTTTTTTTGCCACCGTTTAACACATTTTTGCAGATCCGCTACTGCGATTGGCACCTGGGGTGTCGAGCTCATTCACTGACTGATGCGTCACGCTTTACTTTTACGGCAAGCAGATGAGAGACTGTGACTGTGGGGAGAAGACATCTGATCTTAGTTTGGGATGGTTTCAAGGACCGGCCAACCTGAATCCATGTGACGGTTGGGTGTGGCATCAAGTTCTTTGTTTGAGCCGCTTTCCCACTGCAGGAGCTTTTATTATTTTGATAAACCCCAGCAGGTTTCTACTGAAACCAAGAGACCTTTCCCTCAACCCCAAACTTTCTGTAAAAGATACCCGGTAGGAGGTACAAGCTTTTAGATTCCCAATAATTTTAGAAGAGTGTTGCACAAGCATCACTCTGACCGGGAATTAGCCAGACTTAGCCAGTGCATTGATTTCTGCAATCTTCACTTTGTATTTTCAACCATTGGTGTAAATAGCACCAAAGTAAGGGATCTGTGGGCTCCCAACACGTTCCAAGCTCTATGAGCCTCTTGAAAGTTCAGTCACTGACTTGGAATGACCAGGGCTGTTTTTGCGCCTCCTGAGTCTTTGGGAGAACAACTGACGTGCTGCCAGAGCTAAATGTTAAGGACACACTGAAACAAATCTGTGAAAAGTTGAAGAAGGGTCAATAGTTTTTGGAATGTTGAGGTCCTGTAGAAGCCACACATTACCAGGTGAATAAACCCCTGATAATACTGGGCTGGTGTGATGTTTGCTTCTTATCCATTCACTTTTGATTTGAACACTACAAAGGTTACATTCACCAAGGACACTGACCAGTTTCCATGGGTAACTGCATCATGGCACTCTCTGGTTGATAATAACCTTTAATTGAGATACAGCAAAGAGCAGAATCTCTTCAGTCTTATCTGCGGGTTGTACTTGAGAAAAAAAAGTTGCAGCGCAGCACTGCAGAACTAATGTCCTCTAAGCTCATTAGTCACAGTTCCACGTTCTCAGAACAGACTTAAAGTAGATCCACTGAATGGATACCCCAAGAAGGGATGCAAGATGGTGTAGATTTGTGAGTATCCAGCTTATCTAGCCTCACTAGTCCCTGTTAAATGAGGACATGGCAGCTTTCTTTCACGTAAGCAACGGTCTCCTAACCTGATGCTTCCAATGAAGACAGACATAAACAAGCCATTGTTCAAGAACTTGCCTGCCTTTGAAACGGCCTTACAGCTACTAGGATGAGTAAAATATAGCCAATTGTTCAACGTGCCACTTGGCCGTGTGCGTAACTTTGCATTATTCAGCGCGATCTGATGTGGAAGTTAGTCTGGAGGTGCGTGCGCAGAGAGCGCAAACTGCACGCTCAACAGATGGGAGCGGGACGATGCTCGGAGGCTCCTTTGCGCTGTCGCCTCCACGGTTGTCATCCCCGCTCAGCGTCACCGGAGCCACCTGCTCGCATCCGAAGGTTGGTCGGGCGAGGCGACGGGGGGGTCCGGTGAGCAAAGCTGTCGGTGCGAAACCAGAATCATTTCACTGGAAGGGAGGTTGTGGCAGCAGGAGTCGGCACTGCGGCAGCCAGAGGCGCGCACAAATTAATCAGTGGCCGATAGGATTTTTTTTTTTGTCTGCAGCACATTCCAACTGCCCAAACGGGGATCGCACAAGCTCCTCTCACCCTCGTAAACGCAGCTCAATCGCGCCTTTGCTACATCTCGGATCTTTAGCATTCAGTGGGAGAAGGCAACGACTCTCTGAGGCGCACAGTACGCGCGAGAGGGTGGGGGTGGGGGGCATCATCTCCATAATCTAACCGGCTCCACGTAATAGACCGAACCACTACACCTGCCAAAAAGCATCTCTGCATTTATCCGATTTATTAATTTAATTCCAAACTCAAAATGGCACCAGCGGAAAATCCTCCTCCCGGCGCGTGTGCGTTGGTCACTGCGCAAAGTTCCAGGTCTGCCACAGGCTTTGGAGACGATCACACAGCTCATTCTTCCACTGAGGGTTGAGCGTTCAAAAGTCCACCTGTGTCTGTCTAACGAGCTGCTTTTCATCTGTTCTAAACCTTCTTTTTGGAGGGGGGGGGGCGATTTCGTGACCAGTACTTCCGTTCAGGTTCACAGATTCATCCTCCGCGCCGACGGCCCCCCCACGTTCACGCTTAAACGAAAAAAAAAAACAGTTTACGTAGTTAAAGCGAGCGTTTTGGCTACGACTACGTATGAAAACGAGCATACAAAGAATACATTTAAAAAATATCACAGATCTGAGACAACCTGGAGCATATTGCGCAAAAAAGAGTGCAGCGGTCTGTGCCAGAGATTTGGAAACGCATACCTGATCGCTGTCAGCTGTAGTTATTTGATGCGGCGGCTATTCCCCGAACGGTTCCGTGGGCACAAATTAAGTTTTCCATCCATGGCACGTCTCAGATGGAGAGGGAGACGGGCATTCATTCACCAACGCTGCTGCGCTGACTCTTCCTCCACAAATGTTCACTGCGAGGCATTCCACTTCTGCGCCTCCGAGACGCGCCAACAAATGGCAAGTGTGGGGGAGAGTAAAAATTAAATCAGAAGCAACTGATTATCCCTAACAGTGTGAATTCAAAGTATCCATGGGTGAAAGGAATGAAGAAAAATGAGGGAAAAGGTGGCCAGTTGGGGGGAGAAGAAGAAGCCGCTTCTGTGGGTGTCCAGCTTTGTTGCAATAATAAATCCAAGTCATAGAATTTCCAGTGTTTGGCGCATTTAGGGACGCTGTTGTATTCCCGTGCAATGTCAGGACGCGCTCGCAGGCAGCAGCGCCGCAGAGTGATAACTGCTTATCTTTTCAGCTGATCCAAGTCACAGGACGCTCATTCATCGCACCGCAGATTTGAAAGGGGCAGAGCGAGATGTTCAGAAAAAAAAAAATTGATCTATACTGAAAAACAAAATCCCTCCTCCGCGCCCCGCTCATGTCCTCTCTTCTCCGTGCGCGTCTGCGGCTCTCGCCTGCTCTGGCAGTCGGGATGGGTATCCACAAGCGAGCGCCTCACAGTCGGGCATCTGGCTCCCCTGCAGTCGCTTCCGAAAGCGGAGAGCTAAGATGCGCGTCCACGCTGCCTCTCCGCTGGGGATCCGTCAGGCGCGCTCACGACACTGCCCCCCCCCCCCCGCCACCAAAACCACCGACGCCCCGCCCACCCGTGCACATCCGTCCGCAGTGACGTCAGGGCGCGCGGTTTTTCCAAATCAAGCGCATGCACACGGTTCAGATCTGTATAACAACTGTAAATTACTCAGAATGGTTTCCATGGCGTTCACATTTAAGTAGCACGACTGGTTGATGTTAACGGGCTCAGCAAATGCTGCACATATATTTATATATGGCCATGTAAGAACTGGAGTACTGAAGCCTTCTCAGAGTGCCTGGTCATCCGTTTTTAGGCATAATTAAAGCCATTAGCATCGAGCATTTGGTGCTCTTAGCCAATCGCTGCCATTTCACCCATGGTTGTGATCTCTCCATCAAAGGTGGTGGTGGTGGGGGGGGGAGTGCGTTCTGGATACTATTATAAGAAAATTGCCTACAGTTTGGTTCTGTGGTGGAAAATCTAAGCAGCTACAGGACTTGCATCCGATAACACTGTAGCAGAGATTGAACAGTGTATTAAACACTGAAGTCCACTTCAAGGACGTTGGCTGGTAATGCCTGAGAAGAGTCACTAAGGATATCTGTTAGGTTCAAACTGTTCATATTACAATGCTGTAACTACTTATTATCACTCCTGACCAGAACCCTGACCTACTTTAGCTGATGTTCTATCACCTCGGGATAGCAGTGGACAACCTGAACATCCTGTGACACTCCATCCCCCATTTTCCTATATGTTCCTTTTGTATATATCATGCGTTGTTGTATCCTGTGACGCTTACGCTTTATCATATGGCGCTAACATTTACGCTTATTGTAATCTTACATGTTCATGTGCTAGTATAAGAATAAACCTCACCGGGGCCCACGCTTGTAGCTCACACTGCAGACGTGTGGTTGTCCTTGCAGCAAGTAAACTGAAGCTTCCATCTCATTCCTCTGATGGCAACAGCACGGGAAGAAAACTGATAACTTTCTCCCTAACAATATCTGAAGGGGGGGTTCTAGAGGGCTGAGTCCTTGCACTGAAAACTACGGGTGTGAGGGACACGGAGCAGATGAGAACGCCATCTGAGAAATATCAGACATATCTGAGCTTTGCTGGAAAGCCCCGACAGGATTCTGTAGCAGGAGTCCAGGCTGGGCGGTATTGATGGGTTTCCTCCAGGATGGGCCGTCTACAAAGAGAACCTGGAGGTGTTTGCTTGTGGTGAAAGAAGGCAGGTTTGGTGATGGATCAAACCGGTTGGAATCCAGGACAGGATGGATTGCAGAGTTTGTGACATGGGGAAATGAAACACCTCTTGGTTTTGAGAGGAAGATCTTCAACCTTTGAGTTAGGTGTCCCAACTGTCGCCTCAGTTTTTTTCCAGAGTGTCACTGATGATGTTGATCGTGATGGGAGAAACAAGGCACCCTGAGGGACATCACTGAGACTGGGGGGATGAAAGAGGTCCCTGGGTCTTGAACTGGGGTGAAGCCAGGAACTATTAAAGGATGGCAGCAATTCTCTCACGCAAAAACTGTCATTGGCGAGGGGACAGTCTCCAGGCCATTGTCAACCCATGGTCGAAAACCGCTCTCTGGGGTGGCTTCCTTGGTTGGCTATCAGATTTTTTCATGTTGTTGCTCATCCAAGTGATGAACACGGGCGAAATTGGTGGTGAAGGAGGGCTTTTTCATGGTGCATTTAGGGCGGCACCTCAGGAAGGGTGGAGGAACAGTCAAGGAAATAGCTTGATGGTCAGAGACGGTGAGGTCCAAGGTAATGCCACCATACATGATTTAAAAATGACCTGTGATTTGAATTTTTTTTCTCTCCAACAAACTTTTCTTTTTCACAACTATTTTCCAGTGATATTATTTCTGCTCTTCCGCAGCTCCTGCGATTTGGACCAAAACTACTCCTGAGAGCTTTCTGGGAGAAAAAAATTGGACCAAAACGAACGCACAAAGCCGATCCGGGGGGGGGGGTGCTGTCTGAGACGGATATAATCAAGCTCATCTATTAGCACTGGGACTCACCATCGCATGTAATGCTGCAGCTACAGTTATTGATGGAAAATTCTCTGCTCGGCACGTTTAATTCACTTACTGACTGATAGGAATCTGACTTTGCATTCCACAATTTGCTGTGACTAATTGGAAAAAAGGAATGAGGTAAAGTATAGTCCGATAGGAAGCGCACAGCACAGATTATTTTCTGTCCTGAGTTTTGCTAAATATCCAGGTGCTCATGTAAACATCCTGTGTTTTGATAAGCAGTGTTCAGTCATCCTAATGTGTTTATTCCATTAAAAGTACAACTCATTCAAATTTGCCGGTTAAATAAGACTGGTGGGGTGGAGCTAGGCAGGAAAAGAAGACTCTTGTTTTATTACTTGTGACATAAGCTGATTGTAATTGTTACTCAATTGTTACTCTAAAACAAGGAAAATGTTAAATTTGGTTTAGAAGAAACTACAACTCTCTCTCTCACACACACACAGACCAACAGACAGACCGACATTAGTTTTCACTTCACCCAAAGGCTTTACACAACCACAACCCCAGAGTCATACCTCACCTTTAGAAGTCCATCATCATGAGTAACCTTTGGCTACATGAAGAAAAGCACACGACTTGGCTGAGTTTTGAACACCAGTGCCCCATATGAGAAGGAAAATAGTGCAGGCACACGCAGAAGAGGGCTCATAGACGCAAATTTCACGGAGAGCTCCATCACCACCAGTAGACGCAACGTCATAACTCTGCCTAGCAGGAGTCTCTCGGTGTTTTTGTCAAAGATATTTATGTGCCTTTGTTCCATTTAACCAAATGGAACATTCTTTAAACATTAATTATGCACTTTTGCTTGACAGCAAAATGAATGGGAAACAAAGCTTTCAAGGAATTATAATCAGACATCAATATTCTCCAAGCACATTGCTGCATTGCACAAATTAATGCTCGTGTGGCATTAAGTCTCTTTTCTTGGGTCTAATTAATGCTTGGATGTTCACACTGAGGACAGGGCCAAACTCAAAAACCCTCCTTGATTAAAGTAAAGGAGTCGAATAATTACCGCCACTTAATCGGTCGATACATTCAAATATCGGCACTTTGCAGCGCTCACAAGACCATCACAGCAAACCTGCAACTTGGCTTGCCATGCTTCACGAGGCAGCTAGGTCAGTCTTTTATATTGCCCACGCCAACTGTTCAGCATACAGTTTTATACACTTTATGCTGTATGTACACATTAGCACAAGTCAATGGGACCTCCTGACCTGATTACCAGACATCTGCTGTAGCCAGCGGGGAGGGAGCTCCTATACAGAGGCGGTAAAAGAACCAGATAAAAGTACTGTAAGACCAAGAGCAGAACGTGAAAACATTGCCTTTTGCACACACGTGTATAGTATGTTTTGCTTTGTGACACATTCAGCATTGTTATGGACTAACGTGCATGAGCCAGGACAATACAGAGTATCCGTAGCCAACATTTTGAAGGTTAATGTGTGAATATTAAGGCCGTTACACTATGTGACCTTCGTAACTCATTACAAGACAAGCTGAAAGCTACGGAGACAAAGTCTCAAATTCCACTCTGCTTAACTTTCTGAGTTTTTTCTTCTCCAGTTTTAACATGGCGGCATGGGCAGGAAAGTACATTTCCTGTGTGAGTAACACTGTCAAGGCCAAACAGCTGTCGAAGAATGGTGCAATTGTAAATGTGCACGTTTTTCAATGGATGCCTGCTTTGAGGTTAAATTACCTTTCTGTGTTTTTTTTTTTATTAAATCCACTACTTTCATCAACGTGCGTAGATGTTATTTCCCAACTGGTACCACAGGAGTTCCACAGTTTTCCTAAAGGATCTGTTGGTAAACTGTGAATTGCTTTCTAAATGTCAGTGCTCATTACAGCCGTTTAAGGTTTATCCTGTGATGCCTGTTGGAAGTTTGATAGAGCAACCTCAGTCAGAAACCGCACAGGCGCAACGGTATCTTTAAAATCTTCCCCATTTTCCATCGCTACGTTCCAGACTTACACTTCAGTAATCTGCTTCTCCGCGTTAACGCACCTTGTCTCTGCTTATATTTCAAATCAAGGGATGGCAGAGCACTGCGCTCTGGGAATATTTTGCAGATAAATGCAAGCATAAGATACCAGTGAAGTGAATCTTTATGGAGCTTGTTTTATTATTATTATTTTTTGCTGTATTTGTTAAAATGTGCATATTCGGATGCTCCCATGTGTGTTTTTGTGTGCAGGGGTATGTACAAGACTCGGATATGCAGAGGGGTCTGGAGCTCGGACAAAAAAAGCAGTGGTCCATGAAGCTAACTACAATTCCTCCCTGATCAAATGTGACAATTATGATAGTGCTTCTTGGTACAAAACTCCCTTCTGGCTGCACCATCCATTCCTCTCCCATGCATTCTCCTCATGCCACCTCCTCTTTCCATCTTTTAGGCTGCTGCCCTTTTTCTGCAAACACGCAAACGCTTTTTCTCAAAAATATGTTTCATCACTTTCCCCCACTTTAGCTTACTTCTACTTTTAAAGGGCATTGATCATGATTTAGAGGTGGACCAACCCAAAATGGGATTAAAAACAGACTGAGGAACCAGAGAAACACAACTACAGTCGGGAGACTATTTTACCGATATTTTACATTGCTGAAATATGCTAAGAAATAGTAAAAAAAATGGAATTTGGTCAGACCCACAGCCAATGGGGCACATCTGTGGAAAAAAAGCAAGCCATTAGGTCCAGAGGACTTCCTCTAGAGCTCAGAGACCACACTGATTGAGGCACAAAAAATCAAGAGCAAAATGTCCTCCATAATTGTGACGTGGAGGAAGTTGGGAAAAGCCAGCACTCCACCCAGAGCTGACCTTCAGACCAAAGTAAACGATGTAGGGAAAAGCATCTTTATGTGACCGTGAGATGTGACAGAGAACCCAATGATTCCTCTGGCTGAGCTCCAGGGATCCAGTGTACAGCACATCACCAGTCCCAGCTTTATGGTAGAGTCCAGACAGAGGCCCTTCTGCGTGAAGAGACACCTGGATGGTGAACCTGGAGTCTGCAAAATGACTCTCTCCTGCTGTTGACAAGAGCATCCAAAGTCACGTCATGCTTGATCCTCTTCTGTCCATTATCATCTCTTTGTTGAGGCACGTTGGGTGTGTCTCTGTGTATGTGTGTGTGTGTGTGTGTGTGCGTGTGGTGGGGGGGGGGGGGAGTTCAGCAGCTGGGAAGCAACTCTTGCTGCTAAAAGGTCTGAATAAACAAAACAGTTTTGCAAGGACTTGATTTTCCTTCTTTAGCATATGCATGTAGCATACATGTGGCCTTAATATGATTATAAAAAGAAAAGGATCCAAAGTAAAAATTAGTTTAAAAAAGTAAAACAAAACACTAGGACCCCCAATAAATATAAGATGTTATGATGAACATTTAATTGAATATAACAGACCGAACTAAAGTAGAGAGCAGCCTGCAGCTACTGTTACTAGCTATAACTACTACTAATTTAGATGAAGTGGTGACATTAAGTTACCCTGTAGGTGTAAATGTCAAGGTATATGGTTGTTTGTCTTGATGTGTCAACCCAGTGACGTACTGCTGGATTGTCCAGGTTCTTTGCTCTTCCCCAACTGGCTTTGTAAACCAGAGAGAGATCCATCAGCATGGTAAAATTCAAAACTTCAACCTCCAATTATAAAGTTAAATCTCTTGCTAAATAAGCACTAATTTGTGTCCATAAATTCAGAGATCCTCCCAGTTTTAGTCTTGAAAGCATGAATACCGTCAAACTGAAATGAGTCGGCAAATTTTTCTCTCCAAATTTCAGGCAAATCTCTCTCACAAATCATCCAAATGGATGTCACCGGTCAGGTGCCGCAAAGCATCACGTCTGCATGCTTCTGCATTCTGATCCTTAAATGATTGGATTTAGATCCCTTCATCCCGCCCTTGTGCTGTGTTTGTCCCAGTCTTCATGTCTTTTGAAGAACATGCGGTCTGCTGGAGTCCTGATGGGTAGTCAACAAAGTCAGCCTCATCATAATGCTCCCAGGCCCCATTTCCCCGCTGCTATAAATCACTCTTAGATCTGCTACCACGTGGCGAATGGGGCATTTCCACAGCCCCTCAGCCTAAGTTGGAATATTTCAGGTTTATCTGAAGGAGGGATGGCTTTTGTTCATCCGACAGTGACGGATCATGCGCTGACCACGACACCCCCCCCCCCCCCCCCCCCCCACTAACAGGCCCACCTACAGTCTATGGTCATCTCAACCCTCCTTCGAGGGTTCCTTCTGAGGCATCTATCACCTCACGCCGGCCTTCTTCTCATATACCTTCATCTTATCTCTGTCTAGGCCCGTTCGTCCCATCTCCTCACCCCCCTGCCCATACATCTAAGAGCAGCTGAAGCCCACAGAACACCACAATGTTTTGCCTCATCCATCATAACTGACTGTTGGCCAAACAGGTCTGGAGGGAAAAGAGGAGCTATGATTTAAGGCCACCTCGGTGTTGCTCTAAGGTGCACCAGCTGGAGCTTTGCTCCGAGAGATCATTTTGTTATCTTCGCTTCTGCCATGGTCATTTTGTTAAGAGTTCCTCAACTAATTAGCGATGACCAATACAATAATGTGCTTTTAGAAAACACTTGTGACTTGTTCTGTTCCCTAGGCAACAGGATACACGCACCGCTGTATGTAAAGTTGCAAACTGGGGCTAAATAAACAATCATAATCCCATCATGCATCTGACTGGCCTGCATATACTGCATGTGGTTTATTTTTAAGAGGAATGGGGGCTAGGAAACTGTGAACATCGCCCGCATGGTGTGCAAGCTTCAAGCACGATCAACTCTACGCCACGAACGCAAGGTCTCGTATGAAGCGCAGAACGCTGGGAAGGGAAAAAAATGGAGCTGAATACCAAGAAGCAACTTAACATTTTATTTTAGGTTCAGCACATCGTCTTCACAGGATCAAAAAATTCCTCCGAATTCTTGTTTTTGAGTTCACGGGACTCAGCCGACATCGATAAACATAAAAGATGCATCTCCGCCTCCATCTGCTGCCCAAAAATGAAGGTGTAATATTCTGGTTTCCTAAGGTGGAGATGTGATCCAGAGCCAGATTGAGTGGGCAGTGGAACCGCGGCACTGAGCTCCTGCTGGTGCACCTCTGCTCGGCTTCAGTTGCCAATCACGTTCAGACAAAAATAAGCGCAGAAGAAGAAATGAAATTGTTCCTCTGTTCACATAAGCATCTACCCCCGTGGAACAAAGGTGAGGCTCTGGTAAACAACAGTCTGAGAACCACACCATGATTCCATCATGCCCGTCTCTCCTGAGCAACGAGGTTGTCGACTATAATCCCAGTGTGGCGCTTTTCTGTGAAGACTCGGCATGTTTTCTCCATGCTTGCATAGTCATTCCCCTGTATATTGTTGCACATGGACTGTCCATAATTTATAAACTCCAAGCAGATGCTTTGGTCACCTTTTTTTTTGAGTGAAAAGAGGACCGCTCACCAAAGTTCACTTGTCTATTTTTACGTTGCAACTGCGGCCCGGAACTGTCGGAGGAGATGATCTGTTTACACCGGGAGAAATATGAGGCCTCGTTGCACTCCATCACCGGGACTTAGGCGGGAGGAGGCCGTAAATAAAGCTGGGTGGGACAGAAGTGATGACGCCCAGCTTGGCCCTGCCCTGCCGGAGGCCGGTTAGCGATTTCATGCCGGCAGGAATCGCCCATCACCATTAGAGAGCTGCACCCTTTGAAGAATCGCTGCCAGTTCCATCAATCCGGGTCGAAGTTGCTCGTTCAGCATCCGAGCTTCAATGCTGGATTAAGATCTGGGTTGTGAAGGGACCGATGTCACGATAATTGAACACTTGGGGGACAAAAGTAGCACTACCTCGGTACTACCTGACCGTGCTCTCTTACCCTCCCTCTTGTCTATTTGCTCCCACTTCCATCTGCACTACTCTGTTTAGCCTCGAGTCAGGTCTTCTCTGGGCTCTTAAATAAATGGAATCCTCACTGAGGCTATTGTTGAGAGCCGCGCCATAGACAGCATGCTCCAATAAGCACTCCAAACACTAAAAGGTAAAGGCCGCGGCCCCTGGTCTCTCGGCTGTTTGTGATCATGTGTTCGAGGGAGAGAGAGGAAGTAAGTGAAAAAGCCAGCAGAGCTTGTTATCAATTATGTTACAAGCATGCACGATGAGTTGTGCAACGCAAATGCTTTTTTAAGAACACGCATACGCTCATTGATTGCATAAGTCAAGCGGCAGCAAACGCTGCACCAGGGTTGCGTCTAAATACAGTTTGTTATCACGAAAAAAACAGTTTGGACATTCAGGCCGGACGCTCCGCTTTCTGAGGAGGACTTCCATTTGGATTCAGATTTAATCTCTAACAGTCCATCTATAATTCATACGTGTGGTATCTTTTAATAGCCGAGCTCAAAAAGAGTCACAGCGTGTGCTCAGTGACACAGAAAGGGAAAAAAATAAAATAAAGTCCCACACTGCGCACGCCAAATGCAAGTCATACGATGTTCAGTGGGTCATAAAATATTGAAGAACATACATAACGTTTGTCTCTTGAGACAAAGGCACTTGTGATGGCGAGGCCGCCGTTTCATCAGAGGCGGGCTTCCATGACCTCTCAGAGAGGAAACAGAATAAAGCCTGTCTAAAAAAAGAGCCTCTCATAAGGCTAATAAAGGAAGTAGAAAATCATTTTTAAAATAGAGTTTCAATATTTTTGAGTATTTTTTTCTCTTACCCATGCTTTAACAAATGAAAATGATTTAAAATGTAGAAATTTTTTTCACAGTGATATTTCCACATGACTAGATATCGAGGCCCACAATTAGCTGAAGTAGTGCTACTAGCATTAGCCACGCTATGACTGCAGTTAATGCCAAATTCATGTATTTCCGTTTCAGTGTGCACCAAAAAGAAATCCAAGCACGTTTTCTTAAACGTAACAGTCCAACAGTGAATTTGATATGTTAATAGATAAAAAGGATCACAAACAGTCATAATGTTAGCTCTATATTGCTGGTATTGAAGCCTTGATAGCATTTTAAATAAGTCGAAAGCGCTAAAATCCCAGAACATGGCGTTGTGGGGATTGTCCTTTGGAATAACAGTCATCCATTTCAACTCAACTTCTTTCCTTACATTATATTTAATTTACAGAGTTGTTTTGAGGAGGGGGGGATTAAGGGATATAAGGCATCAAGTATGAGAGAAGCTCCACAGGAAAAGACTGGCTCACAGGTAATGATCCATCACTTGCTGACTCCATGACTTATAAACATCCCTGCTGCTGTTGGTAGTGCAAAGTCATTTTGTCACTAAGTATTTTTCATTAGGTTGGCCTGGCTGCTTTCTAACTCCTCAATCACAGTTTGTGATTCATTATTTGCTCAAATTGCAAAAAGAACATCTTGAAATTTTGTTTTTTTTTGCCCCTCACAAATCCTGTTACACTCGCTGGCTCTTTTTCACCTTCACTTGTATTGTTCCCTTTTGACGTGGTAACTGCACCCATGTTAACGCACCGACACCCTACATCAGCCGTGTGCTGAGTGGCTGTTTCCACAAACGCAACAGCCATAATGTAACTCACTGCCTATATATGATGCAATAGAAAACAATATGTTGATTTTATATGTGCTGTATATCTAATATGTTGACTAAATGTAGTCTTCTAGACAGCTCAGATGATGAGTCGATCTAAGCTGTGCACCACATCAGGTCTGACTCATTAAATCTGCTACCACGTGGCGAATGGGGCATTTCCACAGCCCCTCAGCCTCAGTTGGAATATTTCAGGTTTATCTGAAGGAGGGTTGACTTTTGTTCATCCGACAGTGACGGATCATGCGCTGACCACGACACCCCCTCCACTAACAGGCCCACCTACAGTCTATGGTCATCTCAACCCTCCTTCGATGGTTCCTTCTGAGGCATCTATCACCTCACGCCGGCCTTCTTCTCATATACCTTCATCTTATCTCTGTCTAGGCCCGTTCGTCCCATCTCCTCACCCCCCTGCCCATACATCTAAGAGCAGCTGAAGCCCACAGAACACCACAATGTTTTGCCTCATCAGTCCTGAGAAATGACAAAAAAGGCAATGTAAGATGAGATCTATTTATCCTGTAACAAGGGGACGCATCCACGCTGTCAGCTTTTGTCCTTTAAACCAGTTTACCATCCTGAAGAACCACTATTATTGGGCACAAACTGTAGGCTGAGCCTGTCTCATTTTCCTCTGTAGCTTGTAAAATGCATGTAAAATTATGGACTAATGGACAAAGCGTGGAGGAAGCTGCGGACACCAAATCATCAACTTCTGCAAGCCTGCACTGACCATTCAGAAAACAACCAGTCCGACCAGCCCCGCACAACACGCAGTTACACAACTCCCACCAGCTAACCCTGTTGTACAGGAATATCTCTAACACAGAAGAGCAATGCTAGCTGCAGGGTCCTCCCTGACGATGAGCTCCACTGGGCTGGAAAACCGCAACATGAATAAATGAAGAGGCATGTTCATAAAAATCAACCTGAGCACCCCCACCCCATCCCACCCCACGGCTCTCATTAGTGTCCGCATTGTTCTTATGGCGGCTGTCAGCAATATTCGGATTTCATTTCTCTTGGATGCGGACAAAACTAACCTCGTTTACGCTGTAAATAGAATAAAAAAGTCACCAGCATAGATAAACCAGCCCCTGTCCACGTGATTAGACTGATGGTGCGTCATTTATATTAACAGGCAGTGTAAAAACGATACTAGTAAATCTTAAGGTCCAACTTCCAGTGAATGATTTCCATTTGGATCCGTGAGCTGCTAGCACTACCCAGGCTCCCAATCCTTTAAAAGTATGTCCTGTATGTGTGTCAGGAATGAGTAAATTAAAGCAGTAATGGGGGTTCTGGGAAATTAACACAGGAAATTACCCACCTCCTGACCTAATAGTATTTCAGTTAGCCGTGTAGAGAAGCGCCAAAATTACCGAAAAAGTCACGTTCGCCAAATTCATGTGGTCCTGCGTCCAGCTCAGCCTCCAACCTTCTGTTGACGTGCTGGCTGTTCGACACTTTTGTCTTGCATCAAATATTTAAAAGAAGCAACTAGGGAACAGCTCTTTGCTGACATAATTGTTGTTGCTTTATTCCGCCCATTACAGGCCTTACTGGTGCAGAGATGCAACCCAGCTCCATTTATGCTTTTTTGCATCTTTCATCATTGTTTACATTTTAAAAATATGTGGCTGCTCAGTCGACACGGTTGCTGCACTCGGCTCTAGCGCAGAGTTCAAATTCTTACCACTTTTGGTTTTTGCAAATGCACATTGCCTCACTCATGCGTTATTAGTCAAGGATGCATGCATAGATTAATGCCGCTGGCCAGGGGTCTGCAGCACTGATTCCATCCTATTTCCTGTCTGGATAATATTGTTGTGCTAGCTGGCTAATGTATGATTGATAGGTGGAATAAGAGACACTCCGCTGCCTCTGACTTTCCTCCCTCCTAACGCGGTTAATGGGCCGGTCAGAGGCATGTGCGGGTGTGCGCCTGCATGTGCGTTCACAGGTGCCACGGCCACAAACCGTGGCTTCATATTGATGGATATTTATGGGATTGATGACAACAGCTGTGTGACATGTCGGCCGGGCGCTTCCTGACTCAGGAAATATGAGCGCGCTGCGTTCCAGAGGAGGCAAGCTAAGTGAAGGAAAGTAACCCATGTGTTTTGCATGGAGTGGGTCTGAATCAAAGTGCTCACTTATCACATTACCTCACCACTCCAGACCCCCCCCCCACCAACCCAACCACCACACTTCCCTTCAACCTGTCCTTGAAATGGTCCATCAACAATCTTAGTCAGTTTTACAAATGACTCGAGTGGTCACCTTCTTCCTCCTGCCATCCACGCCCTGGTTCCGCCACATTTATAACCCTGTTATGTGTTTTCCATAATCCTCCCTCTCGTCCTGACGCCGAGGTTAGAGCAACGCTAAGTGCTGCTTGGCTTTCGTGGCATCAGTGGTGGTTGTGGCGTGGTGCACGGACTTCTTAACCATTTTAGAGAAGCACCTCACCGCTGATTTACAAAGCATTATTTGTGTAATACATACCTGAGATAATTTTTTTCTGGCAGAACCTTGGCCTCCGCACTCCGTCTCCTCTCCTCTCTGGGTGCTTATGTAACGACGTTAACAACAGTGGGGCCGCTTCGCCCTGGCCGGTGCCGGGGAAAGGGCTGTGAGGATGGATGCAAAGTGAGGGAGCGAGGGAAGGGATGAGCGGAATTTCAACGAGCTGTCCTTGATGACTGACCGCAGCGGTGCCGCCATTCTGTTGGAAGGCAGGCCGGCCAATCGGGGGATGGGCGAAGAGCGGGGGAATAAGAAACAAGTTGATGCGATGAGAGAGGAGGAATATTTAAATCGCAACAAGGTTGACTGCATCATGAGATAAAGATCCGTCCACCCGACTACCCACACCTCCATGTCTCTTCCCATTTCCTGACATCACACATCAAATGCCCCCCTTGCCCCCAAAACGCGCTCATATGTTTCTACCGCATCAGCACTCTGATGTAATAAGCGCCCGTCAATCGGGACGTGGATAATTTCAAGTAACCTCCTTCATTATGCAGCGTAACCCGATTCCATGCGGGCTCTGCTTTCATCTCATCAAAGTCGCTCAGTACGAGACCCAGGCGAGCGCTCGGTTTAACCTACGCGCCAGTCAGAAGGAAACCTCCGTGTCTAATGAGTCTCCGACGAAGGAAGAATGCAAATTGCGCCCGCTGTTTACAAAACAATGTTTTTACAAAACAAACATTTTTTGAACGGATGGAGTTTGCGGAGGTGGTCAAAGATCTGACATTGGGTTTGAGTTCGCTGCACCCCAGACTACCCCCAATGCAACCACCCCCACTGAGGAAGAATAGGAGTACCGCCCCAAAGATTTATGAGCCACCATTAGCCTTTATTACTGTAAGTAACAATGAATAATTGTTTATAATCGGGACATCGGGGTGGTGAGAACAGTATTAGGATCCCCTCGTACATCATTGGACAAATGCTGGGCGTGGGGACGTTGAAAGATGAGACTGTTATTGGAAAAGACCTCACTTATTTGCAATTGTTTAACCCCCCAGTGCATATGATTGCAAGAGGTGGCCAGGGGGGCACGAAGAGTTGGCAGGGTAACCCGCTTGCACGTGGTCAGCTGTACCTCTGCCATCAGCCGCCTGAACTTCTCCCCGCGGGCGGTTTGTTGCGCTCATTAACAAAAGTGCAATTAATCACAGCGTGCACGGTCACCTGGGTAACCAAAAAGCAGCGACAGCGGGAGTCAGTGGGGAAGTGGACTCCAGCGGTCTCTCTAAATGGCTCTAATATAACACGCAGTGCTGTAAACGATGCTGCAAGGTTGTTTGTCAAAAAGAACACCTACGGCACGCAAATACCTGGCATTAGACGGCAAAAAGACGACCGTTTGATCACACCGGAGAGCCCAAGAGCAAATAAATGCCCGCTCTTGGATTTTTATTCTTCTTGTGTCTTAACGACCTCCTGTTCTCACATTGCTGCGTGCTGTGCTGCATGACAAACCGCTAACGGGCTCCCAGCTAACATGTTGGGAGCCTCTACTCTCCCGCGACTCTTTTTCAATTTCCCTTCATGACTCATATGTTGGACAAACCATCACATTCCAGACGAATAACAATCAGATTTACTGCCGCTATAAAAACCGCAATTCCCCACGCCAGATGCTCCCTCAGGAGCGTTAGCAGGTAGATGATGAAAGCCGGTGAAACTACACTTCCCATGGGGCACAACTACATTGCCAGTGCTCCTTCTGGGGGTAATAAACTTGTATTGATCGCATGACAGCTCCTATTGAAATCAATGCAGGGACCAGTGTGACTGAGTGCAGGGACCATCAAATAAAACGCGGGGCGCCGGCTCTTCCTCGGTCGATGACTTTGGTCTCATATTTTTACGTGAAGGGATGCCTGCATCCATAGATAAACATGCTACCAATCTTGGTTGTTAAGTAGGTTTTTGCTGAAATGGCCTATTTGTTGTCAATCTCCCTCAACTTCAGGTTACGGTTCAACCACGAAAGCTTCACCTAAAGAGTTTCAGGTTCATTACAGCAGAGATGGTGGGATATAACTTCATCATCAGACAATGTTTTTGAAACTCTGCTAGTGGCACATTTTTACATTAGCATCCCAAGCTTGAGAAGGATTTCACACACAAGGATTATGGCAATATTTTGAAGTACAGGTATACACTTTACCTGACTTGAAACCATAACCCTGTAGCATACAAGCTAACAATACCAGTATAGCAGGAAATGCCAGAGGGCTACCTACTATGTGAGTCACAAGGCAGCTTCCCTAGCTTCATTTGTTTATACACTGGGTCTAATTGCGTCTGACCTGACAGGCATTGTCCACAGCAGCTGATAATGGATGGAATGTTTCCTGTTAGCTTAAGCCTAACAGGTATTTCAATTTCCCTACGGGGATGAATAAAGTACATCTAAATCTTAATTTTAGGGCATGATTTTTGCAGTGTAAATAAAATGAACTTGTACATTTCTCAAATTAAACTCACATCACAAAAGTAATAAAAATATATTTGTACTTCATGTGTAGGAATAGTGGTGAGGGCACGCCTTAGCGGGAACCGTCCTGAAGGCATCAATCATGACAATAAAGAGTGACCGAACGTCATGACCGAATTTAGCGTAGGCTAATATAAAGGCTGCAGCCGCGCTCAAACGGCCCGCCCTTCAATCTTCACAAGTGGGGAAAATTACAGCCACGGCTGTTATGGCTGCCAGTAAAATTCTGGCCCGGGTCACAACTGTAACGGCTGATAACACGATTTCACCTCTCAGAGCCGACGTGCCATCACTCATTTCATTACTGATCAAAATATCGCTTCGGGCAGACGAAAATTTGACATTTGATAGAGGGACAAGAGAGGACGATTTCCAAATGAAGGCTATGCAACATTATAAGCTACCTTGTATCAAAATCAGCCACTGGGACGCCAATAATTATCAGAGAATGTGGAGCAGACAAGGCCGATAACAAGACCCACGCACCTTCAAATTTCTTCCATATTAATAAATATTGTCATAAACCAAAAACTCCCGCTGGAGTTTATGAACGAGACAGTGGAATCACCATACCGAGATTCCATGATGGTGGATTACCCTTTAAAATATCCAGATCTTATACATTCTAACATGCAGGGTGATCCAGGACCAAGATCCTTGGCCTGAAGAGTTTAGGCGCTATTATCAGGTAAGAGCATCAGTCCCTTACGTAAGATGTTGAAATAAGTACCTGAGTTTTTTCTTTTATGAAGGTAATCACCATGCTATTCCTAACCCTTTCAAAGATGGGAATTTATTGCATTAAAAGGAAATGAGGAGGACGCGTCAAGAGACTTTTCATAAAGACTCTGATAATGACCACACAGATGGGTGTGGGTTATAATAATCCCAGCATAAAAAGTGGTGCAAGTGGATGCTAAAAAGGCAATACAGGTAAAGTAAAGGCCCATTTAAACTCGGGAAAATGGGCCTGATATCATGGATGAGAAGATGTCAAGCTGCTATTGGTACCCAGAAGGTTTGGAATCACTGCGAACCACCTGCCTGAAAGCTTTCCTCCATGTCTACATGGACATAAAGAGGCTAAATGCATCCTGAGAATCATGGTTGGATTCCCTCCCCTTGCCTCAAACATACATATTTCTTTGACAGATTTAACTCTTGTGATGTGTTCAGGTTATATTGAAAATTGGAACAAAGCTTCACGCCAGCTGCAGCAGCAGCTATGTAAACACTACAAGGCAGGTTTGGACTATTTATGTCACTCCTGTCTCTCTAAGGAGAACTCTATATTTTGGGGTTTGATGGGGCGCCCCTAGGGGAGAAATAGCACAAAACGACTTGATGGCACTCTGGGTCAAATGTGGCCCATCCCTGACTTTGGTAACCCATTTTGCCGTGTTATTATTTACTATCCATATGAACCTGGACACCAAGTGTTCCAATGCAACTGAAGGTCTCTTCTTTTCTGGGGCCTGAGCCACGCTGTGATTATTGCTGCCTCTTCAGGCGAACACGCAAATATCAACCCCTTCTTCTTCACCAGTGTTAATATTGAAATGATCCCGCTGCTTTTCACAGTCAGACCACAGCCACAAACCCGACAACACTGCCATAAAAGTGGATCGTAGATTACTGGAGGTCGACGTGTTTTCCCCACCAACTGGCCGGGGGGGTGGGCTGCAGTTGTTTGACAAAACGAAGGACTTATTTTACACACATGCAGAAATCGCTGCTGCTACGGAAACAAACTAAAAAGAGCAATGAAGTGCATATTTGTTCATCGTAGGTATTTATTCAGAGTCACTTGTTTTCAGTTTATGCTGTGGTTCAGGCACGGAGGGACAGGCTTTAAATTGGATCAAAAGTGACTGCTTCTGCAGCTGCATTACGCACAGGCACGCACAGTTAGCGAGTCACGCTACACTGTATGTATGCTTATGCAGCTACATCCTACAAGGAGGTCTTCCAGAAGTTTGCATGAACCAGTGGGGATAAAAGGTATCCTCGCTTAGATAAACAGATGGAATGTATACAGTATGCCATTCATATTTTATGTATAGCTCATAAAATATACAGTGGTGATTAGCAAAAGCTCTCTCCAAAATCCAGCACTTCTCTAAAGAGCAGAGCAAACATTTCCTGATACTGCTGATGTGTTGAATGCCGACTTGCTCTTAGAAGTTTGCAGGAATGTGCTTTCACACTCGTATTTGCGCTGCGGCCGAGCAGATTTCACCGACTTCCAGCTCCCCAAATGCGACAAAAAAACAAAGAACCGCCGCGTCGTCCTATATAGCTCCCCAACGTTAGCGCTGTTGCTATCATTGTGCGCTACGAGCACAATTTCACAGCAGACACGGCGCTGTGTGTTTTTGTGTACAATTGAAAACAGGATTATGATTCAGTCCAGAGGGTGTACGAGTGTGTGTACGAGTGTGTGTGTCTGTGTGTGTGTTTGCAAAGCATGAAATGAGAAGCAGGATCTAAGAATGCGTTAGACTGAGACATCAGCATAATGGAGCACATAAAACACACAGTGTTACACACCTGTAGCTGGAGAGCTGCAGAATCCCTGCACCTTTTCCCTCAGCAGCCTGACATCCAGGCTCTGCCCTCAGCCTCGCCGGGGAGAAATTGCCGTCTCTGCCTCTGGAAGTCAGAAGCACAGAGACAAATTGGAAGGCTTTAAGCAAAGATTGCGGTTTAATTGCAGCAAACTCCAAACTACGCCGCCCTGCCTTCATTTCTAATCCTCCACAGAAGCCAGAATCAGACATTACTTGTTGTTCCGTGTGTCATAATGGCGGGTGTCACCCAGGGCAACGAGCCACACAGGACTGATGGTTAATGAGGACGACTCTCGCGGGCTCCTTATCACAGCCGCGTCACCGCACTGACACTTTTATTACCACGCGTCATTCAAGGTGCTCGGAGCGCCAGAAGGCCCGTCACCATCTCCTTTACCTGCGCACATCCGAGCAAGCTCACGTGCGCGTGCGGGGACGGAGGAGCTCACTGCGGCTGCAGCAGAGCAAAGTCAAGATAAGGGCCACTGATCCTTTGAGAGTTTTACTATAACAATGTGGCTTCAAAGAGGATCAGAGGCCACAATAACTGACACAGGAGAGGTGTTTGGTCTGGGCGCCTCCCCGGGACACCTCGTCTTGTTGACATTTTGCTGTGGAAACACAAAGAGAGGCCGGGTGGCCGAGTCCATCTTATCAGCTCTTTGTGCTCAACAGGTTGGAGGCTGGCTGGAGGGCTGCTGGGAAAATGGCAGATTGGGCGTTTTGACGCGTGTTTCCCGAGCAGACGGGGTAACGGGTACCAAGGGAAGCCTTTTTAGGGATGGTCCTCCAAATGTCTAAGGTGTCCAGACTCTTGTCCTCATTTTTTGTTTTCTTTTTTTCTGTTTCATAAACCAAGAAGCAAGAGACTAAAGGTAAATCCAGCAAAAGAAATCTTCACCGAAGGAAACCAGTGAACGTCTTATACTGGGCTAATCACAGCTGGCTCGAAATTCTCTCTTTACTCCTTCTGGAACCCAATTGGTTACTTCTATTTCCCCATAGATACTTAAATCTAATTTGGCCCATTTTTCTGGTCAGACTTTTGCGAGAACATTATCAGGTTATTAGTTTTGAAGCACAGAGGTGGTTTAACTGGCACTGCTGGTTGTAACGTTCAGTGACTTGTGAGGTGGACTTCACATTATATGCTTGTTTTTACGAGTTTCGGGACTATTTTATTTGAGGAACCTAAAAGAAAAATCCAGCAGTGCTGAATCAAGCCTGATAAGTCAAATATCTAATGTTTAAACACAAACAGCTGGTTTCAAAATGCTTTTTCTCTTCTTTGGCTTTTCTTTTTTTAAGCCAAAATCAACCACCCAGCTCTCTTTTTCCTTCTTCTGTCGTCACTTTTGAGACTCATCCGTGTTTCCTCCTGTCTTCCTGTTTGTGACACATGGCGGTAAACGCCGCTGCGTTTCCCTGATTAGCATCCGCACGTGCCTGCGGGCAGGCGGTGCGTGCCGCCGCCGTCTTCTGTTGCTCAAGCGTTGACAACTTGATTAACCGGTGTCGGTTTGCAGCGCTTGACTCATGGCGTGTGGACGTCTCTTCTCTTAACGCTGACAAAAACAGGCGAAAGAAGGAGCTAATTCCTTTGACACATCCGAAATATCCAGCCGCCGTTTGAGGAGCTGCTCGCTTTACCCGTGTTTGCTCCCAAGCACATTGAGTCAAAGTTTAGGGATGTTACTCAAACATTGACCATCACAGCGCCGGTGCTGTTGATCTCCCAGCGGCCCCCTGTCACTTTGCTTATCACGACACCCCTTGAAATAAAACACGCACCAGCGCCAACCAGCCCGTCTTTGAGTCACAAGTGTACAGACCTGAGTCAACATCATTACTCTGTGCCACTCCTCTCTGGAGTACAGGGATTTTTTTTGGATTTTTTTTCAAATCTTGAATACACACTGGTTGCTTTGATCCGGAGGACTAGAGGAGGAGCCCCCCCATCCACACAGCAGCCGTCACATTTGGTAATGAGACATCCTGGTCAAAAGGAGAGGAAACATTCAGGCAGACCCACATGTACAAAGATGTCGACATGCATATTTATGAGATCCCGCTAACGCTCAAACACGTGCGCAGCGGCTCCGCGTCTTCATCCTCGAGCTGTCACCGCGCGGAGAGAACGTCTATTTCTAGCACCCCGACGTCCTTTTCAGTTTTTTTTTACTTTTTGCACCATTTCTGCACGGGTTGATCACATCTCGGTCTCTCCGCCTCCTCCTCTCTGAAACTGTGACCCTCTGTCTGCCTCCCTCCCGTCTCCCCCTCCCTCCTGCCCTTTTCAGTCCAACCATGTTCCCTTGGCATTTTCACAAGAGAGTCACCGAAGACTTAGCCAGCTGTAGCCGTCTTTTGACAATTTCCGCGGACCCAAAGGGAAAGAAGCCGTTTCGAGAAAACCCTGTCAAAGGGGGAGGTGTTGTGGAACAGCAAGAAAACAGAGCGCCGCTGTGTCGGATACTCATTCTCCCTGTCCGATGATCTGAAGAGAATCAATTTCAGGTCAGATGAGGAGAACTCCTCGGTCTCAGCTCCGATATCGTTTTATTTCCTAAAACTTTGCCTTTTGTTGCTGTGGGACTTAGCCTTCTCGATGGCTCTCAAATCCTTCCAGAGGTGTTTAATTACTCCTATATTTTACCGTGTTCTGGCTCAGAGTTTTTAATCTAAACTAATCTCACTTGCAACTGAAGAGCTCAGCATGGAATCAGCCATACTGTACATCATGCAGGATGCCACTGAGGAGTGTAGCTAGGAAACCGGTGCACTCAATTTACACCACCGGGCAAGTTTCACCGTTGGTACTGTGAGTCTGATGACATTTTTACCATCACATTTAAAGTGCGTGAATCCCCTTTCACGCCAAAACTAGTAGGTGCACATGGCTTTTTTAAACACGAGTAAACCCTTCCAAACATGAGAACCAGGGCATTTTGCTGCGCGTCTTCAGGCGTCGCCATGCTCAGAAACGCACTGGAAAACACGGTAGTAAACATTTGGAAGCAACATGGAAGGCAGCATGAAAGCTAGTGATAGCAGAGCCTTTCTATACGTGGTTTTCCTTCTCTCTTCCAATTAATGCAGACCCAACAAAGTTATAGTGCTGCTTGAAGGTAGATGGAGGTTGTTTTTGGCTGTGGTGAAGAAAGACGCAGAAATGACAGATGCGTTACCTCATCCGGAAAATTTCCACATGAATCTTGGTGTAGCGTTCCCAGGGTCATTTGACCCAGGAGTGAAGGTCAGTTATACTCCTACTGACTAAGAAATGATCGGTAATTATACGCGTGCATGTGTGTTAGCATGATTACCAAATGATTTTAATGGATATAAGTCTGAAAAAAACAAAAAGAACAGCAGAAATGTATCCTGTTTCAATACAATAAATATTTTAAAGGTGCTCTTAATGAGTTTATTTCAGCAGGTATTAATGACTTTTTTTTATTCAATAACAGTTTTCATTTCATTCCGAACAATAATGATTTAAAAAAAGAAAAAAAGCCAGGCCCCATAAAACTTTGACTAATTCCCATTGTTTATAAAAATGTTCTCATACAAATCAATTCTCAGATCGTTTTCTGGGTAGATTTTACAAAACACGGCTTGATTTATAAGTACTTTAGCTTTCGCAATGGTGCTATAAATCTAGCTGGCTTGTTTGCTTTTACACCACAAATAGTTTACCCTGGAGCCGAAGGAGAGCCAGCCAAGACCGCTCTGACTCTGCAAATGTTGCCTCATTTCTTTGTCGCTCGTCCAAATGTGATTGCTGTGTTGACATACGCTGAAAAAAGGCAAAAAGGCACTTCTGAACGCACCGTTGACTTTACTATTGCATTTACGAATGTGTTTAAGGTGTCTGCCCACCAAAACCTGAGCGTGATGCTAAAACCCAGCGAAATTCACAGGATATTTCACGTAAACCACACGTCAGCCACGATCGCGTGCCTGATCCCAGATCTGCTGTCCTTTCCAGCCCAGATGGAGCTCTTCCGGAGGTGGAGCTGCGACCAGGGCTTAGGGGCCAAACGCTTCCCCTTTTTGCCAAACAACACCAAGGAGGCTTCCCGTGGAATACCAGAGGCGTCCCTGCGATGCCAGGATAATGTTTGCACGTTTACTGCAAACATTAACCGCCATTTGCATTCAGAGGTTTTTTTTTCTCTTCCCTCCTGTTGTTTACCACAGCAAATCTCTGAGGCCGCCGGCAATCATGGAAATGAATTCTGCCCGTCCATAAAAGACGTTCTTTGCGCATAAAGGCCTGGCCTCTCTATAATCTGGGGTCTTATCTTTCTATTCAGGCATCTGTACAGTCCCCTCCCTCCTTCCTCCAGACACCCTCCCGTCGTTCGCCGATTCATCGCCGCCATGATTCAATCAGTCTCATTTAAGATTTAAATTGAATCTCAGTGGGAGCCTTTTGTGCAAAAGAATGGGAAAATGTGCAGGGGGCAATTCTGACCCTTATTTTTCTTTCATTTTTTTTAAAATGACATATTCAGAAGAGCTTGTGTCTGCAGTTTTCACGCTGTGCATCTAGGTGTGTTGGAGGGATGGTAGGCAGGTGACGGTCACACGCATGTGGGAGAGGCGGGCCTCCCTCGTGCCGCCTTGGCAGGAAGGCTAATGAAAAGCTGAGTTCTGATTGACTGGCTGACAAAGCAGCCCGACGCATAATTATATACTGAATAATTGATGCTCGTACTTACACCTCTAAGTCGTTACTAGCCTAGCGCGGCCGATTCCTCCATCAGGCACAGAAAGCTCTTGATTTTTAGTGTTGTCACCTAGGCTTAACCTTCCCCTACATGGTGCTGGACATGTATGACCAGTGAAAACCAGTGCACACCATTTGAAATATGCCCGTGACACATATTGAGCTCAGATTTATCGGATCACTGGCGGCTGAAAGTGTGATTCCTGAACTGATCCCAGTACAGCTTGCACGTTATAGATTTCTTTTAATTAGGTCCCCCACCACCCCCCGAAGGTTACAAAGTGAACTGGTTAGGAGAGTCGCGTGTTTACACCTCCAGTGGGGATAAAGGAATAATGGTGTTTGCAACTGATTGCATTTTTGACTGTTTGCTAGCAAAGCCGTCGGCTTTATTCAACACGTTCTCACTCCAGACTCAGCTGAAGAACGCAAGCCGCAGCCTCAGGCTTCTCGCTCGCGTCTCTTCCTGACAAAGGTGGTTTTTACATTAAATGTCATATCCATTAAAATCTATGAAAAGGCGTCACAGCCGCAGCTAAAATGACAGGCAGTTCGAGCTCGTAGCCGTCTGTCATGGCGAGGATGCGCGCTCCATGAGCTCAAAGCGTATGCGTAGAATCAAGCAGAATTGTCTGCACTATGTCATCACGGGTAACACCTGATATATCAGATGATTAATCGCATCTCTGCGTAAAAATTAATTGGATGTGTTCTGTCTCATCTTTGCTGCCGGTTTAAGATTTTCTCTCTCTCTGTGGCCATCTGGCCTTTCAACTGCATTTCATGTATATTTGTGGGGAAATGTAAACATTTCTGCACGAATAAAGTAAAGCCCCTGCTCCCAGAGGGCTGAAGCATTAGTATATGGATTTCTCACAGCTACTTTTCATCTAATCTGCTTTATGTGTCCGCTGTGAATTACCTTCAGTCTTTTGCAGCTGATTAAAGTCCATATAGGAAGATGTTATCACATTAAGAAAGCTCGTACAGTTGTGCTCGAAAGGTTGGGCGCGTCTCTTTAAGGTCTAAATGAGTTGGACCCAAACACATCAGTCGCAAAAATTAACATTAAATTTAGCATGCAGCGCTGCGCAGTAATCCATGAGCCTATGTCACAGATTTAAATGACTCTTTTTCAGGAGTAAATGTGACATCTTCCTGGCACAGACTTGCTGCTTCAGCTCCAATGATGATGCAAAACAAGCTGGACTGCAGCCGGCGACACCCACAATTCACCAGCTTCTCATTACAAACTCTCGGTTCGGTGATTTGACATGGATTTCTAGAAAACATTTACAAAATATGGCAATTCTGTCCATGAGCTCACACACCCTGATGTTGATTATGGTCCCTCAAACTCAAGCACGTAGCTGAACACAGCTCGTGTTTCTGCTGCAACGGAACTGAAAGATAACATGAAATAGATTGTAGATCCCTTTCTTCCCATAGTCACGGAAAAACAAGAGATGTAGAAATTACTGGAGCTTAGAATTGCTTTAAAACAAGATGTATGTGATCTTTAAAGACAGCTGCAGCTTTAATGAGCTTCTCAACATTATAAAGACCTGCAGACTCCACTTTCCTGTACTTGATCTTCCACGTGCGAGCTACCAAACAACTTCTAACTTCAACTTCAAACAACACGATCTGTAGGTCTTCCATCAATCGCAGCAGCCGGCAGGAGCGATTTTTATAGGCTTAATTTCTTATGCAAGTCAGGAAATACTTGCACAAATGTCAAAGACAAAAAAAGGCCTCAGAACTCATTGTTCTTTGCAGATGAGACACTTCAAAACATATCCGGGAGCAACTGAGACGCTTCAAAACCACAAGGTGAGAATGGAGAGGTGCTGGAGATGGTGGGAATCAACGTTTGGTTCCCTTTTTTTATGCCGTCTGAAACTGCCCATTTATAACCACGGTGACGATAAATGCACACCGACGGCCGCATTTTCGAGTCAACAAACTCAATGAATCAATATTAAGTTGCTGTTTTTGTCCTAAATTAGAATGTGGGATGGTCATTTAAGCCCAGGTAGGAACTCATGCCCCCCTCCCCCGGGGAAGAGAAGGGGGTCTCATGGGTTGATGCACAAAACAGCAGAATTCTGTGTGGAGGAGGCGCCATCTTGGCAGCAAAATGGAAGCGGCGGTCTGATGTGTGGCAGCTCGGCCATTTGGGACTGAGAAACTCCAAACAAACACATCAATCACGCCGTCTGCGTACCTGGAGCTCAGCAGTGCGTTTGTTTCGTTCATCAAAACATGGATTCTCGTAGAACCCCCCGAAGACCGCGTAAAGACGGTGTGTCTTGCTGATTTGATCAGAATTCAGGTACCTTGTAATCAACCTGTCACTGGCTGCTCTGCACATTAAAGGGAGAAGGTAAGAAAATAAAGCTGGGAACATCACAACAGAGGCAGGATCACTGCTGAGGAGCTCAAGGAGACTGAACGATGATAAAGAAAATGACAGATGGAAATATAACCGCGCCCTGTGTCCTCCGCTGTCGTAAACTCGACCAAAATGGAGCCAGTGGTGGCAGCCTTATACAGCAGTGAGGGTCGAAGGTTCCTCCTGCCTCTTGTACACTTTCTGTTGACCCCGTCTTCCATTTCTCCGT
The DNA here is from genome assembly GCF_901000725.2 of Takifugu rubripes. Lineage (NCBI taxonomy): Eukaryota > Metazoa > Chordata > Actinopteri > Tetraodontiformes > Tetraodontidae > Takifugu > Takifugu rubripes. Next base: position 4,346,878 of record NC_042296.1, on the reverse strand, counting down.
CCACATGCTGGTCTGCCCTGTAGCCACGTGTAACTGAGCTCACCACAACTCACGGCTTCACCGGAGTCTTGCTTAACCACACTTGGTCACCGCCTTCACTCGGGACCTGAGCAAACTGCTCCACAACATTGCCCCTAAACATTCTCCACACCCTCGCACTCCAATCTTAGAGCTGTTTTACGGCCCAAAAATGGGAGAAAACAGCCTTACTTCCATATTTGGCCTCAGCGCGAATGACTGAGTTGTCCACGGGAACATGGTGTACTCCAAGACGAGAAGTCCCACCAGTAGCTTTTTCTTCCACCTACACGAGACGAGAAAATGAGATTTGTCATTTAATTTACGCCTCAGTTTCCTGACATCTTGGCTTTGTCCTTATCAGAGGGCGAGACTGGAGTTCTAGGCTACATTGGGGGGTTTGGCATGGACTCGGCGGTGCGTCTGTCTCAGCCTCGGTTCATTTGTAATTAAGTAGCCAAATCCAAGCAGGAAAAAGTGGAATATTTGGCACTGACCAATGACGACAGGGTCATTTAGCTGCGAGCGGTGACCTTTCCCGGCGTTCACCAGTAATACCAACAAGAGATGACTCTCCCAACACATGCCGCTGGCACCCCTTCAAACTCCCTGCCCGGCTGCCCGCTGACGCTCCACTGACCTGTAACGAGCGGTGAAGTCCCAAAAGAGACAAACAGGGCAATCAAAGAAAAAAACAAAACAAAACCCAAAAACGCAACCTCTTCCCTGACATGAGAAAGCGAAGGCTGCTCCTCACTGGAGACCTCTTCCGATTTCACCTCTTGGTTTAGTTGACTCTCTGCCAAACGTCCAGGGAACGCGGCACCGAGGGGCTTGTTTATCCAACTATGGTTGATCACTCGTGGGAGACTGCACACCACATGTGAGGGTAATTACGACCACAGACGTGATTAGTCCATCATGGGCCTATTTTGTCCCTTTCTGCCTCCATGTGTTCAGCTGCTAACAGCTTCCTCGGCCTTCCTCCCGTTTCCTTCTGGACTTCCTGTTTATGCTGCCTGATCGGCATGAATATGCATCAGCCTGAAGATGGTTGTCCCTCAGAGACGCTGCTGGACAAACAGAAAGAGACACTTACAGTAAAAAGCCTTATTTATGCTGGTCTCTCTCTCTTTGTTTCCTTTCTTTCTCTCTTTGTGGCATTTTTCTAGTATCCTTCAGCAGCTCCAAGATAATCTGAGCAGAAAGTCTTTTGTTTTAAAAGCACCTTTTCTTCAGATAATGACAGACTTTAAATAAGACATTGTAAGACATTTACAATTACGTATTCCTGTTTGCCTGCCTGCCCGGTTCCGACCTTGCCTGTTCCTGACCATTCTGTTTAGCCTGCTCCCCGGTAAACTCTGTCTGCCTTCTGCCCGATCTCGACCTTGCCTGTCCCCGACTATTCTGTTCTGCTCGCTCCCCGGAGAATCCTGTCTGTTGTGTGCGTCCGACAATAAAGCGGTGTTCAGCCAAACTCCTGTGTCGCATTTGGGTTCTTATCTGGTCCCTGACATCACGAGCAGATCCAAAAAAAGATCTACAGTATGATCAGATTGCGCCACAATAGGACAGTGTTGCGCACTGCAGGTGGACCCTAAACACAGCGCAAATGAAGGGTGAGGGTCCAAGAAATGTCTAGTCATCCTGTCTAGTCTAAACCTCCATTAGGAGGCGACGTCCTGGTTTCCACACATGCTCACTGGAGAGTTTTCTTCTAAATACTGAACATTTTGTGTATAATAGTCAAAACCAACCAAGTTTTTCACCAACATTACAGCTAAAAGTCTTGACTTTGGACTCAAATTGATTTCCTTCTTTCAAATCCATTGTAGCTCTACAGAGAGATATGAAAGGTGCTGTTATCAATCATCACGGCAGGGGTTGAACGGAAGGAATATGCAATCAAATACAGAAAGTTGGCAGAAACATTCCAATCAATACTTGCTTTGTGTCACATATTTATCCATCTTTTAAATCCAGGATTGTCACGTCGGGAGCAGCGACCAATACCTTCAGACTGCTTCCAAGTTCACGTTTAAAATTCTGAATTCGCTGCTTGTTGGCACTTAGCTAACAGCCAGTTTGTAGCCTTCCATTAACGTTGCACCTAAAAAAGTCAACCAAATGATGCCAGTCAGACAGAAATAAACCAGTGGCTGTCAGGAGCGGCGGTCTACTGCATCCCATTAATGCTGCACTGGAAGACAATTTACGGGGAGCCCCAAACCCAGGCCTTGAGGGCTGCTGTCCAACTGGGTTGCCTGACCTACCAGGTCCATGAAAGCCCAGTTCCTGTCTGGGAGGCCTGAAAACGGGATCGGATTACAGCCTTTGAGTGCTGGATTTGAAGTTGAGATCATTCCAGGGGTCCTAAGCGGACTGTGGTCGATTCCCCTGCCTGGTCCTTGAGTTCATGGACATACATGTGACACATTGCATTATGGGATTTAATCTCACACACAGAGACACACACACTCACACACACACACTGTTAGCTAACTTTTTTACCGCACAGTTTTTCTATTGTCACTCTTCTGGCTCAGTTTGCTTCTGTGTGGTATCAGGGGTGAATGTTACACTCCTGAAAAGTAAAGTAAAAGCAAATATGACTCTCAAATTGATTCCAGTGCAAAATCCATACCTGCTCAGCACCTCAGCGATTTTCCTCTCAGAGGTAAAATCGCCCTGTTTTCTCCACTTTTTTTTGCAGTCCAGAGAGTGATTGGAATGATTTCTTGTTTATTTGAATTAATGTTGTGTGTTTCTTTAGCAGCTTACTGCAGTGCTTAATATTCACCCCTTCAACCGTTTCCATGCACACCGCAGCATAGAACAGCGGTTTCAGCTGCTGCCAGGACATTAATGTAAAGCTAATCGATAGTTTTCCCCATCACTGAATAAACAATTAGATTAACTGGAAAAAGATGGAAAGTCTGAAGTTTTGACCCTGAGCAGCTGTCAGATCTTCTCTAAATGTGTTTGTCTATGAATCTTTTCCCCATTTTCATCATTGTGTTCATCTGTAGATTAAATTTACATCATACTGGATCTTGAATGGATGTAAACAAATATCTTTGATTACATTATGCAAGTCTCTTGACCAGATTTGTAATTTCCTTGATTTCATTTTTTTTTAAAAACACATAATTTTTAAATTGTTGTGTTTTGTTTTAAAAAAAATAATAAACAGTGTGAATGTGAAAAATCTTTAAAAATCCTGTGCGAAAAAGCATGTACAGTTGTGCTCGAAAGGTTGGGCGCGTCTCTTTAAGGTCTAAATGAGTTTGGAGTGTTTATATGTGACCTTTTTTCAGGTTTGTCTTCTTAAAGTAAAAAGCAAAAATGAGTTGGTTGATTGCCTTTTTATGGTTGCTATGTGCCGTTGTTCCCCTTCCTCCTCGAGACTGGTATTTTCCTCTCGGAGCTGAGACGTGTGCGAATCAGGCTTTACCGTAAGCCGTGTCTTCAACACCAACTAATCATTTAATGAAATGCCATTCTTAGCTGTGAATTACACCTCGGAGCTGTTGATTCGCACACAACACAGACAGACAAACAGGTTTATGTCTCTTTGCGAGGTCACTTACCAAAGTGCTGCATTAGCATGAAATAACTGGAATATTTCCTCATTCACCATGTTTAAACCCATTTTAGGCAAAAATATAAAACCTTTGGTGTGCAGACAAGGTGCAGCCAATTAATGAATGGGTGGAATCTGCCAATTGAAGACCAATAACAAAACACGCTGAATACTGTTTCTTCATGTTTTATAGTTGAGAGAACAAAAGCATCGAAGGACAAAAACCCATTTTTCAGAATTCAATTTGCTGTGTGTGTGTTTGCTTGCACGGAAAAGCTCAATGGTCCTAACTGTGTCTGCATGTAAGTCAGTGGATAAGGTCATGAAGTTGGCGGCAGAGCCATGTCCAAAACAGAGGACGTGTGCTTTAATACCAAAACCTTATGGGAGGAGAAAAGGTCAACGAGGAGCCGGGACTCATCGCTGGTTCAGCCAGGCGAGTGGATGCGAGGGGTTAGAGTGGAGTACTGCCCAGCTCAGACAAGGGTCTGTCAGAGATGACTCTTGTCTATATTTACCTCCCACTTGAACAAAAACACATTGTGGGATGTGAATATGTGAAAGACAAGAGCCGCAGTGGGAAGCAGAGTGTGTGAAATCAAAAATGCTGCAAGAGGCCAGCATGGAGTGTGGTCAGCCAAATGTTTTTCTTTACTTCCTCTTTTTCCCACTGAAAGCATTGATCTAGTCCTTTTCCCCTTTTTCATTAGCCAGCAAACATTTACACACAGCCTGCTAGGAGTCTTCCGGCAAGAAGAACCCCTTTATGTTGTCTATATGTGGTCAGATGAATGCTCTCTGTTTGTTTGTGTGTGTGTGTGTGTGTGTGTGTGTGTGTGTGTGTGTGTGTGTATGTGTGTTTATTAACAGGTGGGTGTTTATGGTGTGGAGAGAGAGCAGCATCACAACATTTCTCCATCAACTCTCTTATGAAAGGATATACAGTATGAAATGAGAGTGGTGGAATCCATAATTGGACCAATCAGGGACATGATTGGTAGGCATGGAGTGTTCCAGAGGACCTTGTATGAATGCTAACAATAAACTACAGACACATGGCAGAGCAAGACCCCTGGGTAGCTCTGAAATTTTCTCATTGGAATTTGGCTCTTTCGCCACGACCTGTTCCGATGTATTATATGATGCATCACCACATTCCGGGGATGCAACGCGGACAGTTGAAACCTGACAGAAGTCTCACATTTTAACCTGAAATCGTCCTTGTGTAAACAGGGCGAAAGAAGCAGCGAGTGACCAGCACGTCGAAGATTGTTTAATGTCGCCGAAAAACTCGGCCTACGTGGGGACAAAGTCATAAAGGCAGAATTTAAGATCGTTATTTTATTGCAACAACCGTCTCCTTTTCTTCACAGCGCCTCATAAAGACGTCAATATCTCAGAGACCTTTCGTGTCAGCAGACGGCCTCTAGCATAGCAACAACACTCATTATTAGCAATCTGCTGCACTTTTCCACGTTAAAATGCAACAGGCACACGCAGGCACGCAAAACGTCCTGTTGGCCGGTGTTACTGCCCTTTGCTTCCTGGTGTCAGTTTGCTTTGTGAGTGATGAAGATGGAGAGCAAACACTTCTTTTGGAAATGAAGCGGTAATTAGTTGAAGGAGGATGTTGACACAGAGCTGTTAAATGATAAAAGATGAATCAAGCACAGAAGAAACTCAAAGCAATGTAACTACACCTGCACGGCCAAAAAGAGACCTGTGGACTTGTCCATTCAATCAGAGGAACTCGTTCAGGGTGGACACAGTCACAAATCCTATTCAGAGGACTTTAACTAGGTCAGGTTGCTCAGTGCTTGGCAATCTAATAATATAGTCAAAAAATGCTCTGTGCCCACCAGAGGCCTGAGCTCTTGACACTCTGCCTTGTCTCCCTTACGACCTTCTCCATCTACATGAATAAATTCAATTTTTGCACTCTCTTAATTCCCAAAGGTTGTCCCATAATCAGAGGGAGCGAGCAGCCACACAGCTCCTGCTGTCTCCCACAGGGTTTCAGGACTGGGAGAGCAGAAGGAAGTGTCAAACGGTTTCTTCTCCGTGACACGACCAATCCAAAGAGCCGGCTCCCCTTCTCCGCTTCTTTCTGCATCTCCACGTGGGACTTTTGATGTCAGTGAGAGACGTGACCCAATGATTGGAGCGTATGTCATCACTGGAGGAGCACTTTGGAAGGGGGAAAGAGGATTCTGCTGGATGGTTGAATCAACAGAGAAGCTTTCACGTGAGACTGATGCTTCCTTTTATAATTTGGAATCGTATGAGTTGCGCCTTCGCTCGCTTCTTTCCATCACAAAGAGGGAAGAGAAGAATGTGATCATGATCATAATTTAAATTAAAAAAAGCAGCTGGAGTGTGACTACTTGAGCTGCTGCGGTCTTAGCTTTTAGAGCAAATGTTGCGGAAATTTTATAAAAGTTGGGAATCCAAAAATGGTGTCAGCCCTCTGCAGAAGCCAACAAAGCCATACTAATTCACACAGGGGTTTTTGTATCTTTAGATACATTTTCTTTGGGAACATAAGCACAATAACTGGTTGATCTTTAAAAAGGTCACAACAATCTAGAACATTGCTGAATAAAAAAATAAATCATTGACATGAACTCAAGGAATTTAAGGATCCTTGAATCCTTGAACACATTGCTATCAAACAAACAAACTATGTGGGCAGTTTGTATTTAAAAAAGCTGCATTCCCCAGCCCCTTACACTAATGCTAACATTTATAAAATGAAATGTCCCTTACCTTTATCCCAAACCTAAAACAGGGACTTCACACTCAAATTGTCTTTGAAGTTTGGTCCTCACATTCTGGAAATCTCCACATTAGGCAGGTGAAATGCATCATCTGACCCTCGCGTTCCGGTAACACACAGACAAACAGAGCTGTCAATCATTATGTCGGCCTCTCTGGTCATAGCCTGAAACAAAAAAAGGCTTTAATAGAAGCTTTAGGTCTGGTGTGCATCGTGTCTTCCTAACATATTCTAACCATTACCGTAATAGGGAATACTTAGCTTTACATAGAGTTAGCTCCGAAAGCGACCGAAAAGCCACGATTTTTGCATCTTGCCAACCAACAGAGGAGCAGTTTCGATCTCGGACTGAACTCATAACTAACTGAATCCAGCCAAAAAGTGTGAGTGCTGTAACCGAAGTGCTCTTTTGTCCTGGCGTCCCAACGTGTGCTACCACAGCAGAGCAGCCTCTGCACCCTAAACCAAGACACTCAGCCACCCAGCAGGTTCAACTCCTTCACTGAACCGACTTAATTAGTCAAAGTGAAGATCAACGGAACACACAAGGTTGTGGGATATTGACTGAATTTTGGATATGGAGCTTGAAAATCTCAACACGAGCTACAAAGTACGAAGACTTTAATGTGTTTACATTTCAAACAGCATTTAATGATGGCACACTGGGGGTGCTTGTGAGTATGCCATGATTAATTTGCCGTATGCAGGAACTTAAGCATTTGGACACTAATGAGTAAAAGTAGGCAAAGGCTCTGAAGATTTGTGTAAGAAGTTAAACAAACTGGAAAATGTTACATGTGGTAGACGGCCCGCTGAGACACACCGGAGAGGGAGGATGGATCCACAGTCAACAGCATTGGTTGGTTCTTTGATGGCATGTCCTCAAATTTACATCCGTTTCTAATGCTCCTGTCGACAGTTTTCATGCAGCCTGCTGAGAAATGTATGTTTGTGTTGTTGTTTGCTTGTTTTCTGTATGAATGTATAGGACAGATGTCATATCCTACTGTCCTATTGAGCGTATAAGTAAGGATATCCCAAAAAATAACCATTAATATTTTAAGAGACCACAGTTTTAGGACTTGGGGTGCATTCAGTTCACCTTTATGTGTATGAGCAGCTGTTACAATAAAAATCATCTAAGAGCTTTACGGAAAACAAGAGCTTGGCCCCCAAACAAACAGCAGTAGCAGAACAAACTCCATTTTACCAGGAAAAAGCCTCATGCAGGACGATGCCAATATGAGGGGACCATCCTACTGATGGGTGGCTAAGTAAAGGAGGATGACGAGGAGAGGCAAGGCAGGTGAGAGGACAGAAAGAGGCTAAATGGACACGCAGCATCGAAGCAAATGTGCAAAACCGAAATCTTTTGTACTGTCAGTGTCAAAAATTCCAAAAGTGTTAATGGATGATTTTCTGCTGGTTTCTCTCAAATATAGATGTGTTTCAGACTTTCTCTCTTGTGTTTCAAGGCTAACAGAAGCTAGTTTGGGTGACGTAGATGGGTGGATACCATCGCATCGCCTTCACCATCCAGTTAAAACCAAGTAGACCAATGAACTTTAATAATTCAGCTCGATTCTAACTATCGAGTGGCTGGGTTGTGTAGCGCATCAAGCGTGGTAAACTACTACTACTGTGAGCGGAAAATCCCCGCTGTTGTGAACTACAATGTCTCCATATCGAACGGGAGCAAATGCAGAAAGTAAAAAGATGCAGACAGTGCACCTGCCCCGCGATTCATCATGTCCTGACAGGAGTTATTGAATAATCAATTGTCCTTGCCAAATGTCAGCGGAGTGTGTCAAGTCCAATCAAGACGACAAAACTGAGCAATATCCGTCACGGATGCTAAACCGGAGCGCCGTCGCTCGGCTTTTGACCCAACAAGAGCGCAATTAATGTCCCTGAACACAGTGATTCAATTCTCTTTACATTAAATCCAAAAGTGTCTCAGAGGAGTTGAATGAAAAGTTTCTTCCACTCAGCAGTTGGCTAAAACAGCCATGAAATCAAGTTCTGTCGTCCGCTCGCACCGATGAAGAATGTTCCCGAAGCATCTCACTTTTATTTGGCAGTAGACATTTTGAAACCCAAGTCTGCCAAACGGAACAACTTTAAAGTTTGCCTCACTGATTCAACGCCTGGAGGCAACTTGTGATGGAAAAATCTGGCTCCGAAAACATCGGCCCACGTTGCCAGATACCATAAACTGATTTGAATACGCACGTATGATACAGCAAAGCCAATTGTTTGACCACATTTCCCATCGCACCCTGAACTTGGAGAGTAAAAAATGCAATCACAGAGTACATTTTATTATATCTTTGCCAGATTTGGTTCAATGTAAATGTAACATCACAAACCACCTGTCAACAGAGGGTTCTTAAAACATCTGCAGCTAGCAAGTGACGCAAAAACTGATGTTAAAGTTGCTGAATTCAAAATTATCCCTCTCTTTTTTTAGCAAAAAGGGCAAAATACGAGATATCCAGAACCGAGAACATCAGCTGTGGCTCTTGCTTTGCCCACTGCAGTACCGCCTCACGTGTCCACGCAAACACACAAACACCATTGTGATTGCTGTCTTGCTCTCCACCTAATTGGCAATTAAACGGTGCCTACAAAGCAATCAGGCAGCAGCTGAGACAGATGTGGCGCAGACAGAAGAGAGCCTGCTTATAATTTCCCCAGCAATAACTTTGAGCTCACTTGTAGGGAGGATGAATGATAATGAGGTGGACGCTGTTGCCGGGGACGGCGGAGCTTCGCTGCCTGGAATCCAGCGGTTGATTGTGATTGCGCAGTAATCAGAGGACAATATCTGAACGGTGGTTAAAAGGTTTTTTATAGCCAATTTTGCCATATAGAAGCGTTTTATAATGGCTGAATGGCTGAAATTCTTATTCATCCATGTTAGTTGTTGGGTTAGAGAGCTGTAATCAGGCTACGTGTGAGCAGGTCTGACTTTGTTATTTGCTGCTTTGCTTTGTTTTCGAGCTCTTTGATTTATTCCCTTTGTGCCAGTATTTAATCAGAAAGTCTGCATGAGTAAAAGAAAACCAAAACAAAGACACTCTGTCCGACCCCATGACTAAAACCTCTTTATAGAAATCCCCCAGCCTTTACACAGCCGTGCTGAACATCAGAATGAAAGTACAACGGAAATGCACATTTATATTTAGAAGCTTTCACCGTCATACAGTGGGAGGCATTTCTAAAAGAAAGAAAAGCTGGAGATGTGACTAAACCGATACAGTTAGCTGCTCAGAGTGATTTAGCTTCTCAAGGCTAGAGAGAATAAGTCATTAGCTGTTCATCTTGGCTTGTTCTTCCTATTTACCGCATCCTTCAATTAATCATTGAGGTTTTTATGTTCACATTTCCCTTGGATTGTACAAGAATATCAAATATAAAAAATTAACCATCAGTCCTTTTATCCATAAATATTTATAACTGCACAGCTGTGGTGATTTTTCCCGACTATTTTTTTGAGGATAACAGTAAAAAAGACAACGGTCAACGGTCGCATTGGGACAAAAATCTCAACTAGTTTTCAGCTCTTATTGAAGCTGCCGCTTCCTAAAATTCGATGAGGCCGTGTTTTGATCACAACAAACATTGGCCAGCGGAACAAATGCAGAATAAAGCGGCGGCTAAGATGCCGCTACAGTCGTGTTGCTCCTTCAGTCACAAATCTCATTTCCTATTTTCCACTTCTGTGGCAACAAACCAATTTTGACACCAGGCGATATCCTTTTGGGCTCAGCGGCAACAAAAGGAGGATCATCGTGGAAAACATAGCAGAGGACAGAAAAAATGTTCCGAATTTGCATATATTGATTCCAAAACTGGAAACATATTGGAACCTTTGCATCGCTCCACATGAACGACGTCAAAGATGGAATTACACCAGGCTTGGATGGCAAAAAAAACCCCGTAAAAAGTAAAGAAATAAAGATTCATATCCTTCAGAGCAGAAATGTGTGGGCAGTTCAGGGTGAGGTGAGTCAAACAGGAAGTAGTCATCAGCTGATGAACAGGCTAAAGTGAGCAATCAGCCGTCTGTAGGCAGGAGAGTGGCAATCTAATCTAAAATTACTGGGACGTTTTGATTGGGAAGGTTACTCGAAATCCGAGTGAAGGTTGGGCTGAACGTAAACAGAAGGAAAAATGTACCGGTAATCTGTTACTACAGCCAAGGAGCACGTCGCATTTTCCTGTCTGCTTAGTGGCTGATTGGTTTGTTTTTAGTCAAGAATTCGGTTTAGTCAAGAATAATGGATTTAAGGGATTTAAGCTATGAGGAGTGAAGAGCTAAGAACTATTATACAACTCATGATGCTATTTAGAAGAACGTAACGAGGGAAGAAGGCCGGCTCCCAGCTGCCTTCCAGTGTCCCTTCAAAGGGTAAGGTGTCTTGGGCATGTCCAGCCTGGAGGACCCCCCAGAAAGACCCAGGACGCCCCCTCCCATGTTGTCCTGAAACACCATCGATACCTGGACTCTTCTATATCTTCTCCTCCACACATGTGCAATATTTTCTGGTGGTGGTTAATTTTCCTGTATTTATTTTCCTCCATAATTTATAAGTTGAGGAAGATTCAAATGAGATTCTTGCTATTTTCCATATATTCTTCTCAAGTTCAGACAATGTATCTGCATTGTTTATGACAATGAAGCGGCATAATCACCATAATAAACATATTTAATAATCACGCTTTAGATAATAAGCAGCGTCTCTTGCGGCTATGATGTTTGTGGTTACATGACAGGTTTGTGTTGAATTATAGGGCTCATTATTTGTTAATTGCAATCAAACATGCTGCATTGGAAATTAGCCCTCAATTAGATGGAACTCATCACTTCCTGTGTCAATTAGCCTCCCGCTGCTCACTAGTGTGAGGTGGAATAACACGCCCGTACAGGTTTTTTTATCTTCTAGGTCTGGGTTAGCCTTTAAGACTGAAAATGGACTGGGCTGCAGCTCGACGTCGGATGTTGTTACAACACAGCAACAGTGCAGGAATAGACTCGTAATAACAAGGGCAGGGCGATTAACTGCCATCCTTTCATGATCTTTCTGCTGCTTCCTGAGCAGATTTGTCCCATCGATACCGCCAAAACCATTCAGACACTCATTCATTAGAACCAAGACATGGGGAATACACCCGTAGATTCTATATGTATGTATTCATAGCACAACAAACGATGCGTCACCCCCCGCCGGTCCCGTCACTAACAAACAGGAAATTGATGCTGCGTAGGTCAGAAATGGGTAGAGATTCAAACGGGCATTCGTCTTTGGTGCTGGAAAATAGTCAATTCAGATCAGGAACCTTACACAAAACACACTTCCTGAGTCCAGAGTCTGGCTTCAAACGTCCTCATAGATACAGTAAAGTTTACACAGGACAATTTGAAATGTGAATGAAGCTTTGGAACTCATAATAAAAGCCTCTTGAAGAAAGAATGACTTAAAAAGAAATAAAATGCACCCTTCAAACGCAGCACATTCTCTAAGTGAAGCTCCTGAATAGAATGTTGGACCCTGATTGGACCTTGAACGCGCCCTGAGCATGTCCTCAGAGCCAGATCAGCCAATAACGAAGCTCCATTAGACAAAGGCTCCACGTGGGATGGTTGACAGGTTTGTGACGGTGTGAGTTTAGTGTGATTACATCTATGTTTAGTGAGCACTGCTTCTATAAAAAAGATAGCTTTTGAAAATAACCACTGTGACGAAAAAGGGATAGAACGATATTAACGCGAAGCCTGAGGCACCACCTGACCAGGCCTTGTCACCTGATGAGTCAGCACAGAGAACACGTTAGATAGCATCACGCAGGTCATTATGGAGCGCTAAATATCATCGTAAAGCCTTCAATTTAAAGAGCTCCTTAACATCAAGTGGACATGTTAAAGATAAAACCACAGACTTTTGGGATGAATATGTATCAACTCCTCCCTCTTTTGCTTTAATCCTTGATGGATTTTGTAGAATTCCCTGTTATCTTTGGCACTTGATTTAATTCATTTGTAGCACAGACAAGCTCTTTTTGGGGGGGCTGGACACACACAGACTATGAAGCAGAAAGCTCAACTGAGGGACGGGTCATGACGCTGTTGACCTGGTTCAACAGCCACGAGTGCATGTCCCTGCAGAACTATACGTTAACAATGGTTACACAACTCCAGCTCCAGTTCTCTGAGGGTGCCTGCATTAAGCCTCCAATAAATGCAGAGTCATTCTCAAGGAATTAACCCCCCACTCACACAAACAGCAACAGAAAAAGCGTTTGCTTATATTGTTATTTTCCTTCTTCAACTCTGATATTCAAGCTGAAAATCAGATTAGAGGAGAGAATCATTAATATTTCCCCCACTTTTTTTTCTGCGCCGCCTTTTGCAAGATTTGCTTTTATCTAAAGGGCAATTTAATCGAGTCGGGGAGCCACTTTTATCCCCCAGTGCCAGCCAGCGCTCCTCCTCTTTGTGTCTCTCCTCGTTCTACTTCCACTATTACTGCCATTACACGGAGATGCTTTGTTCCGTTAGAACCGAGGAACGGGGGAAAAAAAGGATTTGAATTTAGGAGTCTGCAGCCCGACAGACTCCTCCGGACGTGACATTAAATTAATAAAAACAAAGGTGGTTTGTGGAGATAGAGCACTTTAAAGGAGGTGAAGGCTCTTTAGAGAGAGAGAGAGACATAGTGTGTGTGTGTGTGTGGGTGTGTGTGTGTGTGTGTGTGTGAAATGTCTGTTTGAGTGCTTCACCTTCAGAATTTAAATCCTCTAAATCCTTCTCTGTTGGACTGTGGCCTGTCTGGCTGCACTGTGGTATGAAGATGATTCCGCACAGCAGCTGCCGACTGTAGTTTGTGGAAGAGCTCCAAGAGACACACAAACACACACACACACAAACACACACACACACACACACACTGCAGTCTTCATGCCAGCAGTAAAAAATCAAGCATTCCTCAAATTACGTTGCAGGGGCTGAAAAGGTGTTGCGGATGGAGGAGGGCGACTTCCCGCTCATCCAGCGAGGCATCGCACTCTGACCTTTCCGTGCTCCATCATTAGGAGGTGCCATCATTACTGACACACACGTCCACTGGTGATCAGGAGTCAGAGACCAACCTTGTTCCTCCCCAAGGGAGGAGACAGCGCGGCCATCAGCCCCCCGCCGGCCTTGCAGCCGTCACACAAACTCACACACTCGCACTGTAACAACAGGTGCTTCCATTAATGTGTGTGTCCATGAGGTTCCCAGGTATAGGCAGCCTCGCCATCACGGCCGTCGCCTTTCCTCCGCCACACAACCACCCATTGGATAATGATATGGAAATAGTGAAGTGTGCAACGACACTGCTGGTGACATTCACCCACAAAAGCCTTTTTTCCCCCTTTCTGCGAAAAAAACTGGTAATATATTCCAGGACTCGGTACACCCTCCCCGCTGAATGCGTGTTAAAAGCAACCATGGCTAAAAACTATCCTCCCCTCTCCTCCAACGGCCCAAGACAGCAGGGAGGAAACATCTGTGCACGTGGGCTCCAAGGTCTGGAGGCCAACGCAGAGCGTGCTGCTGCGATTCCCGCAGCGGTGAGTTTCACGCTCTGTGGTGTCACATTATTTATGTGCTCAGTTAGCTCGGCATATTAGCAACTGCTGGCTAACCGACGACTCACACAACATTTTAGACTTTTTGGTGTGTTTTTGCTTATTAATGTTGCTGTCGACAGAAGGGAAAGTGAAGTTAGGTTGTGTCACATAGAAGGTTGAAAAGGATGAGATCAGGCCTTCTCCTCGCTGCACAGCTGGGGAGGTTTTTGAGTTATCAAATTGTCCTAAGATCTATAAAATTTCCCTGGTTTGGTGAATCAGTGTCTACTGAAGCATCACATTCAATTTCATATACCCATTTTGTCATTTCTGTGAAATACAAAGTGTTTTTTTTGGGGGTTTTTTTTGCGTTTGTGCCGGTCTGCTCTCATTTACATCCAGCAGAAAATGAGTCAAGAAGTCACCATTTCAACGCTATTGATCCATTAATTGTGCCACTTAGGCGCAAACATGAATCAATGCTACGGTGTCGTAACAAACAAGGCACAGACAGGCGGTAAATTAATTGTCTAAGCTGAGAAGCTGAATGGAACAAACACAAGGGAGAAAGTGGTCAGAAGTTGGAGCAGAACGGCCCTTTTATGTGCTTGTTTCTGGGTAGCAATCTAGCATGCTGGCTGGTTATGTCTATTATTAGCAGCCATTAAAGGAATTAATTTAAGTCAGTTGTACCCAATATGAGATTAAGCATCCCTCTGTGTTCATGGAGCATCTGTATTCTTCTAGAATATCAGCCAGGTGACACATGGGCATGCAGTTTTATCACAGATATTGGCTCCAAAAAGTAGGAGTAAATGTCAGTTTATATATAGCATCCAGTAATAAATGAATCCATCTCCTCCTGGCAGCCCAGAGCATCCGAGGCTGCTAAACAGGTCACAGTGTAAGCGGCGGGTCGTACCAAGCAGGAGATGAGGTATCTTTTCATGTTTATAAAACAGCCTCGTCCGGCGGTGATGTTATTGATTCTGTATTGAAATATTTTACTCAGAGCCAAACAATCGGAGCGCGGCAAAAACTGTCGCACAAGCCTCTGCGGCTTAGCTTAGCCACAAAGTTCACGTTTAGTTAAGACACATAGAAGATGAGTTTTATTTTAACTAAGATCTTCTCTGAGGAATTGAACCGGGAGATTTCCTTATTCTCCTTTTTTTTACGTCCTTGTGCACAAGGGAGGGGGGGGGGATCTGGCTGCTCTGTGCTGATGTGTCTGTTGTGAGACTACAGAGTGTCAAACCTTCTCATCAGGACAACAAAGGTTTCACTGCAGTAATTACAGGCCACAAAGGTCTAACCGGCTATTAGGGAGGGAGATTTCGACTGGTTCCATCATCACAAACAGGAGTGAAGGACCCTTCTCACAACGACAGACACGTAGGGGGGCAGGACCACCACTGTTGTTCACAGTTACAGCCTCTGACGAGCCAACCGGAGAGCGCTCACGTCAGCCCCACACAGCAGGGCTCTTTGGTTCCAATACAAGGTGATTGAGCCGTGAGCGGACAAAGTGCTTCCTGATGTACAATTACAATCACAAAATTACACCAAAATTTCTCAATTTGTCAGCTGCAAGTGCAATACTGTGGAAGCAGCTCAACAGAGGAGTAAAATTGCTTGTGTTAAGCAAAATGAAACAATTTCTTTTGATCAAACCAGGGATTTTGACTGTGAGTCAGTGCGAAAAGTGATACTTCAAAAAATACTGCAAAAAGATATTTTCTTATTCATACCAGCAACATCATTGAAGTCGTGCAGCCTCTTTTACTATAGAAACATATATGTGACCAAAATGTGTGTAGGACAAAATGTATAACAGCCAATATTACAAAGATGGCACATTAATATTGACAATAAAGCCACTTTTTACACTTTGATTTTTTGAGTGTTTCGAATTCGGCGCCGTCTAGTGGCGAGAATGTAGACTGAGAATTGTAACGTGAGTGCACAAACCGGAGGGGGTATTCAGGGAAAAAGTCAGATTTTCATCCAGTTTTTATAGAATTAGCATTGGAATGTCAAACGCAGTTTAGGAGAAACACTGCAGCTGCTCTGTGGTATGACTCCCCACACTGATGGGAGATTTAAGAGAGAGAAGACTAAACCCAATGATGCTATATTGGACCCTTAAACCCAGATTTCACCCTGGACGCTGCACAGCCAACTGCCCACGACCCACCACCAGAGGGGGTTAAATGCAGAGGACATATTTCAGTGTGTTGTGAGGAACAGAGCAGTAACCTGAACACGGTTTTCTCCAAGCACACAGAGCAAAAACATGCAGGTTAGATTGACTGGAGACTCTGAGCTGCGCCTGGGTCCAACGGTGTGAGTCAATGTCCACACTTTGCCTTTAGGGGCTTTAGAACCTCCTCAAAAACATCAATATGCATCAGTTTAGGGGTTAAAACTGTTAGAACTCCAAACATATTCCAATAAAAGTGCTAATCAGTGAACAACCGTGTCCTTGTGTTCACAAACTTCATGGTTCGGCCATGTCACGGGGGATTTTTTCTGTGTCCTGCTCTGAAAATTCCTCCTCCTGCGACACGCCGGGAGCGTGAAACAATGTTTTCTCCAGCTGTAATAGATATTAATCACGCGATTCATGCCGACAAAACATTTATGCAGGCGCACATGCAGGCGCAACGAGATTGCTCGTCATGGATATTGCGTTTCGGGTTTAAGGGAAGTGATTGGAGCTGGGACTCTGAGACAGACAGAGGATAAGATGCTCTTCAGCCAGGGAAAATTGGTTTGACCGTTTCACACACACAAGCACGAGCAGACACAGACAAGGGAAAATCCACGCAGGAGCAGGGGCTGAACCTTAGGGGGTGGAGCTCAAATGCTGGTCGCGAGGCCAAGAGAGCGGATGAAAACAACATCCTCCTAAATCAGTTGCTTTCCTTTCTGTCAGCCCTTCTGTCAATCCCTCATCCCCCCCAAGAATCCCCCCCCCCCTTCTCAGTTATTCAACATGTTTTGTTTCTCCCGGCGTTGCTCGCTCTCAACACGCTAGCCCTGGCAAACCGTCACCTCTCCCAGATGGCGGCTGATCCACGAGGTGCTCCTCACCATTCGCAGCATACGGAGCCTCTTTGCAGGGCCGAGAGGCTCTTGATCCCTTTCCCCCCGGCCGCTGCGCTCGGGGCCCAAGTGGATGACGAGATCATCTCAGCGGGGCCTCAGTCACGTGTGGGCCAGGAAAATTGGTTGACATTCCTGTCCCTTCCCTCCAAGATCCAGAGTGAAAAACATTGACTGTCCTTCCTTTTTCATTTTAAGCTTACAGTCCAAACCCTGTCAGCACTATTCTACCCGCTAGTTTGAACAGGGGCCATTCTGTTGCCATACCAATAACTTTGTATTAATCTCCTGGGTGTCCGTGCAAAGTTATTGGCTGCACTGTGCGGCGCATATTAACATATTTCTATACAATGTGCATGTGGACAATGTGACATTATGCATGGGTTGCTGCTCAGGGAGTTCGTGGGAATGAGGTTGCAATCCTCTCTGTCGAAGATGATTGAAATGCAGCTATCGTAAATGACGAGAGGCGAGCGGTGCAGAAGCCGTCGCGGGGTGGGGTTAGCAAGAACGGACCTGGAGTTAGCCACATCCCGGGAACTGTGGCAGGGTGGAGGCATTAAACACTGAGGGACCGGGGGGGGGGAGGGGGGGGGGGGGGGGGGGGGGGCGCCAAGCCCCGCAGCGTTCATAAAGTTTTACTGGGTTGTGAAATTCGCTGATTGTTTATTATCCATCGGAGAGGAAGCAGGGAAATGGCCGACAAAGCTACCGTGAAAGATCCAGTATTAATTGCCCCGCGCTTTGTTACCACCACGGGCGCAATGATGAGGAGTGGAATGTTTTAATCACATGTGGACTTTTTCCTATGAGGTCAGGAAGTTGACACGATGCACAGATGACGTTCTGCTTGGAATGCGGAGAGGAGTAATTAAACAGAGTCAAAAGGAGCCGGGAAAAGGTCGGCAAGGACCTCGGCAACTGTGGGGATGACGGCTCTGCACCGCGTCTGAAGGAGGAGCAGTGTGTAAGCAGGCATCCTGTGGGATCAGTGTACCATTAGAAGATCATTTCCCTGCCTACTCCTCCGGACCCTCCTCTATGGTACCTCTGCTGTCAGCACAGCCTCAGAGGATTACTGAGAGAGAGACTGAGCGGACCACTGGAGGAAAGGAGGCAATGAGATTGAACGTTGCAAAGCCCCTTTGTGCCCCCGTGACTGTAATTATCATCCTGTTGGCATTTTCTGCTTCCTTTTTCCTCACCGTTGGATAACGGATGTTGTAGTTTGAGTACAAGTACCCTCAAAAATCTTTGCCGTTGCAGTCCAAGAACTCAAAAACATCAGCGGCGAAGATTAAGTGTTTCTTTCTGAGGTCCGGCATGTTGGAATGGGGCTGTGATGACCTCTGACCCCTCACCCCAGTCTCTCTTCTGCTAGGGGTAATGTGTCGGTCTGGCTAGCATCAAGTGTCATTGGCATCAAGGACGCCTCTCTATAGCGTCTGGGCCTGGGATGGTGGAAGGTGAAGCTAGAAGAGGTCGGAGATCGCACAGGAGAGGGTGGAAAATGACAAGAGGAGGGAAACAAGGGGACAAGGAGAGGGACAAAATTGAACACAGCCCTCATGGGATTTACGGGCACTTGCATGCGACTGTGAAAAGTTGCAAAACCCTTAAGGTTTGTCTCAGTCTGGTGGGAACTGGGCTGAGAAGCGGAGGGTTCTTGGTTGAAGCCTCAGTGCCTGACAAAACATGGAAGGTATTCTGGCAGTAGGAGGAGGTGCCAGAACACCTTTAGAGCACTGCCGAGGTACCCTTGAGCAAGGCACCAAACCCACACTCATATAGGGCACTGCGATGAACTGGCGACTCATCCAGGGGTGGACCTGACCTTTGCCTATTGTGTACCCTCGCCACGACCCCGACAGCGATAAAGACATGTGAGAAAAACCTTAAAGAAAAGCTATCATTAAAAATATGAGCAACATGCTTCAGTTTTTCTACCACCGACTCTTACTTTCTTTTCCTATGTCCTAACCTTCAATAAAGTGGAATTCCTCACTCGCACGAACAGAAATATTTAAAAGTCAGTTCATCTCAAACAGCACCAAGTCAAATTTCTGAAAGTCAGACTGACGCATCTAGGTGATGCGTTTGGGAATCATGGTCGCTCTGAGTCAGTGGGACTGCGCACGCATTTGCTGCACATTCATGCTGCTCTGTGGCTGTTTGCTAAAGCTAGCATGTCAATTCTTCTTTCTGGAATATAATTAGACAGCTGGGAAAAGGAAAAAAGAGCATATCGACTCCAGCGTCACCGCTTGAACCCTGACGGGCAGCTGGAGCTTACCTACTCTGTGTACTCGGTTTTAATTGTGGACTAAAGACCTCTGTGAGCAATCAAGCTCGGTAAAGCTGTCTGCGAATGACGCTTGCAGGAAAACGGCTCCATGATCCAGACAAACACAAAACGACCAGACAATTCCCTTGTGGAAGTCACGGGCCTCAGCATTCAACCGTCTGACCTTATGCCTTGGACACTGCAGGGCTGGTCTGCAGGCTCGTCCAGACAATAATTGTCATTTACAGTAATTTCTCAAATGCTAAAAACAAACCAAAAAGTCGATTTCTGACAGAATAAACCAAGACTCTCATAGCGGTGAAGCGGTTGAAGACCAAACCGATAGTTCACCTCGTCTTCAGCCCACTTCCTCCGACGCAGCCCTGCAATGTGACGGCATCAATAACCGGGCAAATTAATGACTCGCGGGTCGTCAGGCATTAACCCATCCGCCGCGGACGGCTATTGATAAGCCATCACGCAACGAACACAAACAATTAAACATGGCGGCTCTGAAAGTTCTACAGAGAGCTTTGCCTTTAATCACGGCACCTGTCTGCTTCCGCGGTGGAGGAATGAAAACAAAGGACGCAGGAGTGATGCATTCTGGGTGGGCTGCACGGTCGACTGTCTGCAAACAGGTCAGCCAATCAGAAGTTGTTTGGGACACTTTCTGTTGCTATTCTGGGGGGGTTCTCACTTAATAAAACTTCCCTGCAAGCTCCCACTGGTGCCCAAGGCCTAGCTCGAGGCCTGCTGGAAGTATAGTAGTCCGTTTCCAACCCAGGGAAACTGACAGGGAAGCACATTGATCACATATTCACAGTTAGATTCAGAGATCACAAGCGAGCGCAGCTGCGGGTTTTCTTTAACCCATTTAAAATATCCTGGGATCCACCAAATACAAGCAAATTTACAAGAAATTACTGCGACGGCGGAGATCTGGAGGCGGTTCACGTGTGGAGGCGTCGCGTCGGCTCGGAGGCCGACCTGACAGACGGGGAGGCGGACAGCGGAGGAAGCGCGGAAATCAAAGCTCCGACCCGGATCAGTGAAGCATCCGACACACTCGCCCGAGCTCCCGGGGTCTCCGAGGAAGGAGCTGCCTCCATGTCAGTCACTGGTCTGCCAAAGAGCCAGAGACAAAAGTAACAGTGACCCAAAAAGCAGAGTTTAACACTTGAGAAAGCTGATTTCCTCCGTCTGCTTCTGGCTCTGAGCAGGACTGATGCCTGTTTAGCTTCTCTGACAGGAACATGCATTCTCACATCTTCCTCTGCCTCAAACCTCAATTTGGACATGCTTTTGTCTTTGCTCGGGATTTCAAAAGAGACATCTTCAACCGGGATGTTGTTTTTAAACTGTTTTCTCAAGCAGCACTAAAAATACATTTATTTCCTGTTTTCTCTCCTGCCTCAGTTTTTTTCACAGTTTTCTGCTCCTACTCTTGCAGCATATGTGTCATATTTCTACAGGCAGAAACATGGCTGTGCCATGGGCTCACCAGTATCCCCTATAGTTGCCAATCTATACATGGAGAAGGTGGAATCCCAGGCCCTGACATCCTTCACAGGAACTGCGCCAAGCCACTGGTTCAGGTATGTGGATGACACCTGGGTCAAAATTCAAATACAAGAATTGGAAGCGTTCTCCGATCACCTCAACAAAACAGACGAGCATGTAAAATTCACCCGGGAAGAGGTAAAAGGAAACAGTCTGGCCTTTCTGGACTGCGCAGTCAAGATCACTGAGGACAGAAATCTCACCATCGAAGTCTACAGAAAACCTACACACACTGACCAGTACCTCCAGTTTGACTCTCACCACCCACTGGAACACAAGTTGGGAGTGATCAGAACTCTCCAACACCGGGCCAGGGAAATACCCACCACATCCCAAGGCAGAAAGAAGGAACAGAACCACATTAAGACAGCTCTCAAAACATGTGGCTACCCAGACTGGGCCTTCACCAAAACCTCAAGAAAGCAAGACCTCAGCAAAGGAGAGGAGGAGAGAAACAAACGCCGCAGCGTTTCCATCCCCTACCTGTCTGGAGTCTCGGAGAAGTTTAGGAGGATCCTCCAGAAACACGACATACCGGTTCATTTCAAACCCAGCAACACCCTCAGACAGAGGTTAGTACACCCAAAGGACAAGACACCAAGACCCAAACAAAGTAATGTTGTTTATGCTGTACAGTGCCAGGAGGAATGCAAGGAACTGTACATTGGGGAAACCAAACAACCTCTACACAGAAGAATGGCACAACACAGACGTGCCACCTCTTCGGGTCAGGATTCAGCAGTCCACTTACACTTAAAGGAGAGTGGGCACTCCTTCGAGGACAGCCAAGTACGGATACTGGCCAGAGAAGACCGCTGGTTCGAAAGGGGGGTCAAGGAAGCTATCCATGTTAAATTGGAGAAACCATCCTTAAACAGAGGTGGTGGCCTGAGACACTTCCTATCACCCACATACAATGCAGTCCTCCACTCCTTCCAACAGCAAAACAAACATTCACACCATTCCAAGAGACCCAGTGACTCATCACCATGTGACCCAGCAGACAAAGGGGAGACATCTCAACAGAAACTAGGTCAACGACCCGACCAACGACCCTGCTAACGACTCTCAGGTGACCACCCAGATCATTAGCATGCAAATGGTCCAGGGGCTATATATTCTCAAGCTCTCTCCCCAGCGATTTCAGAACTGAAGAAGCCTTCTGGATAGAAGGCGAAACGTCTTCAAGAGAAGAAACCCAGTCCAGTTGACAGAGAAAACTACCTTGGATACAATGACCTGGATGATTGAGAATCTACACAGACATATGTGTCATATACAGTCAAATCAAATCAATTCAATCTGTATTTATATAGCGTCTTATACAATCAAAATTGTTTCAAGGCGCTTTCCAGAATCCCAGGGCCTGACCCCAGACAAGCAACAGTGGCAAGGAAAAACTCCCCTTTAACAGGAAGAAACCTTGAGCAGGACCAGGCTCATGTTGGGGGACCCTCCTGCTGATGGGAGAGCTGGGTAGAGAGAGAGGAGAGGAGAGGAGAGGAGAGGAGAGGAGAGGAGAGGAGAGGAGAGGGAGAGGGGAGGGGAGGGGAGGGGAGGGGAGGGGAGGGGAGGAGAGGAGAGGAGAGGGAGAGGGGAGGGGAGGGGAGGAGAGGAGAGGAGAGGGGAGGGGAGGGGAGGGGAGGGGAGGGGAGGGGAGGAGAGGAGAGGAGAGGAGAGGAGAGGAGAGGAGAGGAGAGGAGAGGGAGAAGTCGACCATTTTATTCAGCTGTCTCTTCATAATCCTCCATAATGGATGGCTCAACTCCTTAAACTGTTATTTCACATTAAAGAAATGCTTTAAATTAAAGGACTAATAGCTTAATAATAGCTTATTTATAATAATGAATATGCAGGCAACCCAGATGAGAGGTTATCAAGGAAAATCGCTATTGTTTTTGATTGTACGTCCCACAGACGTCTGCAGGTCTGATGCCTTCATCTTGCACTTTGATCCAGACTTCTGCGGTGGTTTATGGAAATGAAGCAACTTGCAATGTGTTAGCAAATAACAGTTTCAAAGGGCTTTAGTTAAGCTCCTGACAACAAAATTGCTCGGCAGTATAACAACACAGGGCTGCATTCAGGGTAGAATATCTCACTCTAGGATAATCTCATGGGGACACCTTTGAAGGGCTGATTGTCAACAGTTGGCTTTCTTTCACCTTTTGCCACAAAATAAAAGTGATATTTCTGAAAATTAGAATTTGTATGTGTTTCCTCTGGAGGGTTTTTTTCCCCGTGAAAACTCTTTATTGGGAAACTTCGCTGGGAGAAAGATGGATGTTGAAAACCACTTTGGCGATCTGTTTCTTTCTCGAAACATCTGAAATTCCTCCTTTTAAAATCCCTTAAAAGATAATTGAGAGGGTTTTTTGAAATCCAGGTGTTTTCCAGCAGTTTTTTTTTTCTTTTTTTTTTTTATTGTGCTGCTGTTTAGATTTTGAACATTTCTAAGTTATAAAAAACCAACTAATGACACCAATTTCCAATTGGTGGTGATTTTGATGACCTCAATAACAGTTAAACCAAACTTCCAGACGTCTGCTGCTGGGCCTCAAATAGGTTATTTAAACTAGTTTATCTCAGCTTTCCTGTGAATACATTTGTTACATTTCCTCCTGAGGTTTGAAGTCTGTATATTTGTTAGCCGTATTAGCTTCTGTAATATATTCTATTCTGTAATATAGCTTCTGTCTTAAAACCTTGTCACTAGATTTGCACCAGAAACACCAAGAGACTGCAGGTAATGAAAGGTAGGTGGCGCCAACTGAGGCTAATGCTAGGTAACTGCAGCTAGATGGCACAGACCTACGTCAAAATTGTGCTCGATTAAGACAGAAGCTGCTAACTGAAGCAACATAACTTTCATTAGTAAAGCAACCAATAGCTAACTGAAAAAGAGATGCAGCTAATGGTTGCTAAATGAAGCAGAATGACAAACAACTCACAGTTCACCAGCTCTAGTGTGGCTGCGTGTGTGTGTGTGTGTGTGTGTTAACCCATCACTGAATGCAATTAACAGAAAATAGTCACGGACAGGAGGGCTGCTCAGGAGCTGCCGGAGATCAGGGAGAACAGTCCAAGCTAAACGCAACAAGGTCAGGTGACCCGTGTCCCCATCCGCCTGAAAGGTATCTCCAACTGTCGACCTGCAAGGATCCACCGTGAGCACCATATAGCACCAACAGAAGACTGTTTGCGATGGAGTCATGCAGCAGGTGACATGGCAACCAGGACCAGGTCCAATGATGGACACAGAGGGAGACATTAGGACAGAGATTGCTGTCCCAAATTATTGCTCGAAATGACTCTGACACACACAAAAACTGTGTACATATCTGCAAATATCAAATCAGCAACAGCTAGCGAAGGCTTTTCTAAATTCCCATCTCATGTGGTTTGTGGGTAACACTCTAAATTCAATAGCAGCCTTCCCTCCTCGTGCGCTGGGAAAAAAAAATGCACATAGGAAAATCTGTCCATTCCTGTTGGAGGAGTAGACCCACAAAAGAGCCTCAACAAAACGCCTCTGAAGAGACCGCGGCAAATCCGGTTTACTTTTGATGAATTTTACATCTGATGTGTCCAATCTTAGCAAACTTGCTGCCGCGCGGGGGCTAAATCCTTGATGAGTCCGTCTGGATGGAGAGAACGCCGATTTCAACGCCGGCATCAGAACGCCTCACATTGATTGTTGAGGTGCGCAGGTCATCACGCGGGATGCTAATAAGGCATGGAAATGGAGCCGTCGGGGAGTTGGAATTGGCCTCATTAGGACGTGTGGGATGTGGAGAAGCATACAGACGTTTGTGGCGCTTCATCAAGCAACAGCGTCGGTGATTGGCTCAAATGAAAGGAAGCGACCAGCCAAACCCGGCGAATATCTAAAGCCTGTTCGAGTGTGCGAGCACAACGTCTGCGTGCGTGATTGTGTCTCTAGAAATGAATGTCGGGAAAACAATGTGTGATACTGCAAATGAGTCATTCACGATGCAGCGGAAGACTTCCTGTATCATGGTCTCCAGAGAACACGGCACTGGTATTATAGGGTTTTTGAGCCTCAGTTGGTTGGACTGAAAGTGATCCACAGTTCACAAGCAAGCCGGGCAAAAATGGACCTTTCCGGGTGAAGATGCAAGTTTGTTCGTATGTCCCCCCACCAAAACAAAGACACGGATGTGGCTTTAAGGTGCAGTTTACCCTGGACAGAGACTAGCAACTCTCTTCAGGTACTGAACCCAATGACAGGCCAAACACCAGCCAGGAGGGCGAGCTTACATCACTGTCAGCCCCACGTTCCGAACTAAACAGACAAACCGTCAGCATCAAACAGAAGGAACCTTGAAGAGAATAAAGAATGTTATTCTTTGCAAAAGTTGGCGAATTTCCTCTTGAAATGCCAGGAGTCAGTCAGCAGATGAACAACGAAAACCAGCCTGGTTGATTTGCTCAACAGTTGTTGTACAAATGAAATAAAAAGCGAAATCTGCTGTTTTTTTAGCTCTGACCTTCAGGCTGCCCTCCCCTCCTCAGCTCTTCTGTTTCCTTTAAGTGGCTTCATATCCCCCAGGTTCTGCTTCCTGCTCTGTCCTCATGTCCGGCGGCGCTCCGTCTTTGCCTCTCTTGTTTTCTTTTACTCAAAAACACCAAAAGGAAACCCTCGGCGTCCCCCTGTGTGATGTGCGTCGCCCCAAAATCGATTTAAATCTTGAAATGTTTTGTCTTGTGGATAGTTTCAGGACAAACACGCAACAGTTGTGCTGTCGGAGTTGTAAAGTATTTTGGACGGCACAGAGCTGAAAACAATGGCCAGCAGTCTCCATTAGCTTCCCAAGCACTGATCTCATACCAGGGAGAGCACATTGGAGCATCTCAGTTGCCATTTTCGCTCCTGCGAGTTGAAAACAGATCACGTCCAACACAAATGAGCCAATCGAACGAGCTGCCGTCCTCGGCGCTTGAAAAATCAAAGCTGTTAAAAAAGGGAGGTGATTTGCTTTGAACCTCATTTTGCAATGCTTCCAAACACGCTTTTTTTTTTTTAATGAGCATTAATTAAGGCCCTGCCGAGCAATTTTCCTCATTCTGAGCACTCCGAAAACTCGTCTCGCCGCGCCTTCTCCGGAACACAGAAATATAACGTATAATTTCCCGCTAAACGTTCGACCAAGCCTTCGGCTTTCAACGCAACAACACAGAGGAAGAACTGTGAGGAGGAGAGAAAGAGGAGCTAACAGCTCATTATTACAGCTAATGCTCAGGAGTCATTTATCACGGAGTAACAGCGCAGGTGCTGCCGAGCCGTTTCCAACTGTTGCAGAGTGCGGCCGGATAATGAACGTGCCCCTAAAGGCTTCCTTTTACTTTCCGGGGACGCTGCAAACACCTGCAAAATACAATTAGAGACGAGGAGCAGCAAAGCACAACACTGGAGCATCCTCGCCGTATGATTTCTAATTAAACTGAGAGCAAGGGGACTCATGGCGGGGAAGGGGGGGGGGTCCAGATCACTTTGTGTTAGTGGACAAACAGAACAAGGACACACATCTTATGGAGGCATTACATTCCCTGTGCAAGCTTCTCACCTTTGAACTTATGCAATGATGATAAATTATTAACGCTGATTACTCCTAGACGTTGTTGTCATGTTTGTTATCTGTTTAGCAGAGGAAGTTCGATAAACACTAGAGCAAGAAATTAAATCAAAATCGGATTTTAGTTCTAAAGTTTGTGAGAAAGGTTTGTCAAAATATTTAAAATAAGGAAAGCTGTAAAGTCAACATGAGGTTGTGCTTAGAAATGGCACCAAACAAGGTAAATGTACATTTGTGAACAAAGCTAATTTTATTTATTGTGTTTATCTATAAGACATTTGCATAATTCTTATTTTTCCACCATTTTTTGCTGGTTTGGTCAAAAATACAAATGATGGATTACAACTGCTTCCTGGTGAGACACCAGAAGCCAACCATAACCTGATATATCTGTTAGCCTGTAGGCTAGCTCCAGAAACTCTGGGGTAGCATCTGATGTTAACTGAACCCTGCCACCAAAAAAGGTCAGTCAAACGTGATGGGCAATAAAAGCTCCAGGGGGGCCTCAAAGTCCCTGGCCCCACAGCGGCTGCCTCACCTCTGACTGAAGATGGGGGCAATAAAATGGAGGGAAAAGCTGATAACATTTGGTGTGTTTAGGCTAACAGCTGACGCTTCCACGTGGTAGTATAATTAAAGTGTTTGAATGGGAAGATGGAAGGAGCTAAAAGGAGTTTAGGAGATTACACGTGAGATTACATGAGTCCTGTCATAGAGAACTGCATATGTGTGTTTGTGTGTGTGTGTTACTGAGGGACATATCTGACCCTCGTGGTGGGCCCGGTGCCGCAGACAGCCCATCGCCTGCAGAGCAGCAGGTGATTACTGGCCCTAATGGGCTTAACAAGCATGACAACGGGAGGTCTGCTGTCCGTCAATCAGAGGTGAGGAGGTGAGAGGAGCAGCAGAGCCATTAGAGGCCGGAAGCAGGAGGAAACAAGGTGCCAGGGGAAGAGGTGCGGCGATTAAGGGACGGGGTGAGGATGGAGGCGCAGCAGAGGCAGCCGCTGTAATGAGCTCCAAAACAAGAAGGTCATTTAAAGCTCTTTAAGTCAGGACACTCAAGGTGAATCTCCAGTTAGGCCGGGTACTCACGTCTTTAGACTCAAGATTTTAAAGATTATCTATCATTTTACTTCTGCCACTTTCATAGTCTGGGAAAGCCCAGCTGGATAGAATTGAGCTATTTACAAAGTATAACTGAAGCTAATTTTATATTTCTGGTTGTTAGGGGAGGAACAAGAGAAAGAAACAAATTCTCCAGTGAGGATTTGCTCCAGGATGGCCAGAAAGAAGTTAAACAATGAAGAAGCTAGCACAGAAGAAGGAGGAAGCTAATAGGGAGCTAACAGAGTGGAAGCTAATAGGGAGCTAACAGAGAGGAAGCTAATAGGGAGCTAACAGAGAGGAAGCTAGTAGGGAGCTAACAGAGAGGAAGCTAACGCAGAGGCTTAAAGGTGTTTGTGTGTATTGATTTTTTCTATGTGAGGTACCAAAGCTTGTTTCTGGGTATCACGCTCACACATTCTTGACAGTTTTTCTCTCTCATGTTTGGTTCGCGTCCCTGTAAACTCGTCAGTGGCAGGAGGTCGCACCACAGCTACATTTTTCCCCGAGTTTGTCTCTCCTACATTCAGCACCACAATATGAAAACGCACAGTTCTTAATTTGGAAATGGCGGCTGGTCTAAAGCATGGTGTGCCGCCGGATTGGCAGCTCTTTAGGTTGAAAGCTGAGAGAGACGTGTGTTGTGGACTCTCCGGTGTGGCGTTTGTGTGGTCTTGCCATGTCTGAGTGGGTTTTTTTCTGATTTCATCCAAGTCAGTGTGTTTGGGGTCCAAGATAAACCGATCCACGCATAATTTGCTCATTCGAGAGGACATTTAAGTGAGGATGGGCCATGTCTGTGGTCTCTGGCTGATGGACCTGCTGCCTCTTAATCCCCCGGCCCATTAAAACCCAATTTGTGTGTGTTTGAGCAGATGCACGGATCTTTAATTAAGGAGGACGGGGGCATGTTGCGCATCCCTGTGTCCCCGACAGGGCGGGTCCTGTATACTGGTCAATAAAACCCACTCTGATTAACTCCACAGATTCAAACAGATGAATTAATACATCCCTAATGAGGGAAACCACATTACCTGCAGCCATTCCAGGGAAAGCAGCGGGATGCACATCCCTCACACACTTTTACACACAGGCAGCTGAAATGGATTATTTAAATCTCCCAGTCAGCTGCTGATTAAATTAACATTCACCGCTAAATTTAATTGAGATTCCTCCGGAGTTTTTGTCCTGTCGGGTTTATGAAGTGTCCCGGGATATTTGCGATGTTGTTACCACGGCAGTAAAAACCACAGACAGTCCATGAATCACCACGGAACAAGCCGAGAGCTCCTGCCTAGTCATTATTGTCATAATCACGTGACCCGACCAGCTTCTGTCGTGGTTGACGGTGCAGCAGTCGTCCTTCTAGAGTCCCTCCATGGTCCCTGGCATGTTAGACCCAGATAACGGGAATGGCGAACAAGGTGGAAACATCGCCGCAGCATTTTTTTAACATACAAATGCATTTTTATGAGCTAATTAGTGCTTAGCTCAAAGCAACTTGGCCTATGGCAGGGGTGTCTGAACCTAGTCCTTAGGGGCTACAATCCAGCCGGGTTTTGACCAAGGCCAGTGGGAGCCAAGGTGAAAGAATTTTCTACCTGGTGGGTTGGAAAACCGGGTTGACCGCAGCCCTCCCTGACCTGCACCTGCGGCACCGCCTGTATAAACGTGTTATCAGAGTTCATAATTTTGTGCCGTTTTCTGAGATGTGCATAAATAATGAATAACTTCTTTATGAATTTTGTTTTCTATGGTTCTTGTAAGTTCTAAACCAAAGCAAACCCATCGGTGTCGTTAGCATTTTGCCACTTACACCTAATTGAATTTTAATGATTATGCAGGCTAATCTGTTGAGGAAATATTTACGCTGTAAATCTGCACCCGCCGTCCCACAAGCTCTGGTTTAGCACAAGGACGCTTAAAAAGAAAAGGTATTTCATCACTGAAGCCATTAGAATGCCTTAATTATTCAGCCGAGATGCGACGTTGTTTCACAAAAAGCACCTTTATCCGTGTTCAAAACACCCAAATGCTGGCTATTTCTGACCAACGCGGCCCCCCTGCTGACATGAGTTCCAGCCCTGCCTGCTGATTAATCTGTGGCTCCCCTACAGGCACTCCCATTAACTCGTCTGGGAGCAGATCCGTCCCAGGTTAATCCGCCGTTTAGTTCACATTTCCTAATGAACTCCCGTCCTAATGGACCCTCAAAGATTAGGGATTCTTTCAGTTGATCGAATTGATTACTTCTCTGTGGCCATGCTGGAGTGCAGCCATGTTGAATGGAACACTCTGTTCACCAACATGTGACCAAACAGATACAGAAATCATAAATAAATAACAAACACACTGCAGTAAACAACTAGAAGCTAACTATTAGCCACTAGCCTTTTTTGCAAACAAGAGTTAAACAGTTAATGTACATCATGATATTGAACCCAGGTAGTGAACTAGTGAAAGAGACAGACAGACGGACGGACGGGCGGGCAGGCAGGCAGGCAGGCAGACAGACAGACAGACAGACAGACAGACAGACAGACAGACAGACAGACAGACAGACGTCTGTGGAGCTTCTGTGCGGCGGCACAACCGGGATACTTGAAATACTGTTTATTTACTGGCTTAAAATTAACACACTTTGTTACTCATTGTTAAGGGAATCAATTTTCTTTGGGGGGGGGGGGGGGGGGGGGTAGCTTTGTAATTCAGGGAGCAATTAACCAGTATTGACTTTAGCAGCCGGGCGGTTATGGCTCATTTACAGTATTTGTAAAAGCAGAAATAAAAATGAGGCGTGACTGCTGATTCTTTTTTCGGCCAAATTCGCTGTTCTATGAGCATTTGGAGCGAGACTATTTAGCATTTTGTGTCTTGTGTCGCAAACGTGAAGCCGATATCAAAGGAAATCGGGTGATGAAATTTGAAAATTTTCTGGGGGCTTTAAAAGCTTCCCTAAAAGCTCTGGATGATTTTTCAGGATTTGGGAACTCCTGGAGAAGAATTTCAGCATTTAGGTGAAACAGATTAACTCAGTCAACACTAACTTGCTCACAATGCTAAAGACATTCACTATTGATATCTTGGATGCTATTTTTTTAGACATTTGGTTTTGCTTAGATCTTTTAGCTCGCCTTGAAGCTAATTTCATGATTTTAAACAACATATTGGTAAACTACTTGTTTTTAATGGGATATTTTCATTTCAAAAACCAGAACTTTACTTCTTAACACCTGCAAACATGGCTCCTCTCTGTGTTCCCTTTTATTTGCTTTTTCCAGAGGATCAAAGTTTGGCTTTGATCCTTATCTAGTAGGGCCTGAAAGAGCAGACGCGGGGGCGCACGCACCTTCTGTTCTTTATAAAAACAGCCCTGTCTGATTCTGTCGCTGGTTCTTTGGGCCATCGACAACGGAACATCAGAGCTGTCACAGGTCAACATCATTCCATCTAATGCGCCCCCCCCCCCGTCTCTATCCTCCCGCACCTCAGATGTCTGCTGAGATTAAAGCAGAAGGCAGGCAGAGACGAACTCTAACAGTGCGGGCTCAAGTTCGGGGGGGGGGGGGGCATGTATCATCAGTTGTGTCAGTATCATCAGTATCTTCAGCATGATGCAGCAGGTGCTTCCCATCGACTTCAAGCCAGGATAGTAGTTTTTGAACCCTCTGTGGTTGCCTGTCAGTGGTCAGACGTCAGACAGAGCGCACGTGTGTGTCACGCTGGCATGAGGACATTTTTGGGAGGACATTGTGACTTGTCCTCACAACTTTAAAGGATTGTTAAGGTGGCTTGGACACGGTTTTAAGGTTAGAATTGGATTTTCTCCCGGGTTAGGGGTGGGTAGTTATATAGAATGGTTCCGGTGAGGGGCTGGACAACACATGTCCTCACAACACTACAAATATGAAGATGTGCTGAGCGTGTGTGGGTGGGTGCACGCAACCTTTTGGAGTAAATTAGTTATTTGGCTGAAGAGCTGGGAGGAAGAAAGGTTAGCTAAAGGTCTGGCCCATTGAGTAAACGAGAGAAAGTCATCAAAGAGAAATTAGCCGAGGAGAAAGCCTTCTGGTCTCAATCAACCTGCTAACCAGGAGAGTGTAATGCTTCTTCTCAAATTAGGCTCGGACCACGGTGACAGGACGCGGCCCTTCAGGGCAGGAGAAAGCAGCCTAATGGAAACGCAGGATTGCCTTTTTTCCACCAGCTGAGCCCCGTGGTGCTGCGGCTTTTTTACAGATTAGTAATTCACTGTCCGCGAGTGTTTCCCTGCGTTTAACGCGGTCGCGTGGTTCCAGGCAACAAAGGAAAGGAGATTGAATCCCGGGCAAAAGGGGGTGACCTTGAAAACATTTTCCTGAGCATTACAGCAAACACGGGAGGAGGAATTAGGTGGAAATGAAACGACGCCATCACCGGGGAATCTGCCGCGGGCGGCGGTCAAATAATGCCTGACAAGATGTTTCTTGTTCGCTCGGGGGAGCCGTGCCTCATCATTTGATACCCCCCCCCCCCCCCCATCATCCACACCCTCCCTCTGTTTAGAAAATTCTCCCGGAGCTCTTTTGAATATTGATAAGTCACAAACGCCTGGAGCGTGCCCGCTGTGCCTGAGACCTTTTCAGCAGAAAGACGCGCTTGGAGATGCACATCTGCACACGCTGAGCGACTCGTCACAGTAAATAGTGTGTGCGTGTGTGTGTGTGTGTGTGTGTGTGTCCTTGTGTTTTCTCTGCAGCGAGCAGCAAAATATTTATTTATTCCAGGCACAAAGTGAGGATATTTTTGCTAAGTGCGACCGTTTTGGCTGGTCAACTTTTAAGGACAGAGTTGAGACGCGCTTTTAATGTTGAGGTGGGACTTGGGTTCAGGTTAGGGGAGGTTGGGATGTGAGGCCTGGAGTAAGGGGATGAACAAAAGTCCCCACAAAAATAGTGAATAAATGTGTGTCTGCGAAGGACAAGCCTCCCCTCTACTTCCTCTCTCGTCTGTCTATATATCTTTCGCCATTTAATTAGCTGGACAGGTAATACATTACATGCCTGATGCGCTATTGGCAGCTTTATTTGTATATTTATTTATCCATCGGCCTCTTAGAGCCACACCAGATCTGAGGGACACACTCCATTATAAAGCAAGTAGCATCTCGAGCCCTTTGAGCATTGAGTGATTAGCTAATCAGCTCATTGGTGTGTGTGTGTGTGTGTCTGTGAGTGGGTGGTTGGGGGTGGGGGGAACAGAGATGTTGGTAGAATTTAGGGTATTTTCATACTTGGATGGAACAGAAATCAGACATCAGTCAGAAATCTGATGTATTTTATTGATCCATGAAGGTTGCACCAAATCAAGAATAGAATAGAAGTATGTAAATGTAGCATGCAGAAAATACAGAGATAAGATAGAGATAAGATAGAGACAAGATAGAGACCAGATAGAGATAGACATCCTGTGTGTTCCTTAGCCACGAACGAGTGCATGGAACCAGGTCCGTGCTGCATCAGCCGTGCAGGTGCGGCGTTTTGAACTGTCCTGATGTTAACAGTCACGTTCCTCTGTATCCTGACCTGCGTTACCGGCTTGCTGGAATTCCAACGGGCAGACTCGTAGGACTCGAAACAGGGTGGAAAGCCAGGAGTTGGTACCATTAGCCTTCATCCGTCAACATTAGTCAGATTTGGCAGTGCTGAAGTGCCGCGGACCCATTGAGGGTGTTCTAATTAAAAGCTTACAGTGTGTTTACATGTTAACACATATCCCATCATCCTAATTGGCCACTTCTGGCAAATATCAACTTCCACGAGCGATTAGCGTTGCCCACGGTACTCTGATCCTTATCTGATTTTGTCATTTCAGAGGACCGCAGCTAAGGTACCCCTCGCTGTTTGCTGCCTCCCTTAAATTTAATTAAATACACCAAGCCAGACAGCACAGCTGCTAGCACTGGGGACTCTTTCCAGTATCGAGTCTTTTCCGTGCCTGTAGGGGGCACTGTGATATATTTAGTGTACTAGGTCAAACAAATAACGGCATAAACATCTGCTCACGGGTGTGGTTATTGTTTGTGGAACCCCTCTGATTGGTTGATGGGTAATTAAGGTAATGAAATTTTTAGTCCTACTGCTCAGATTCCAGCACACGAGCACGTTCATGGGTGGAAAGCTCAATGGTGGATCATTACATCCTCGTTAGTTCTGCTTGAACGCCGCGCGAGGATCGTGGCTGCCCTCGCTCCCAGGACACCCTCCCCGTATTGAACCTCCATCCTCCCATCTCCATCGCTGTACGTCTTCTGGGTGTTTGACCTCTGCCTCCAGCTAAATGATGATTAATTCATCTCTCTGGAATCTCACTACCCCTCCGGACCCCCCCCCCCCCCCGCACACATTGCTTTTACAGTGTATATTTCGCATATAAATTATTTGTTTTTGTTCCTTTCATACCCCAAAGTCCTCCTTAGGGATGTGTTTAAGTGACATATGAATGAGAAAACAAACACTTTAACTACTGAGCTTATTGGAGAAGGTCCAGAAGCTGTGAAAAAAGGTCATTTTTTTCAGAAACTATGCAAAATGGCCATTTTTGTATCCACAAGAGCAGAGGGCAGAAGATCTAGTCATTGATGACAGATGCCCGGTTTTTGAATATAGTCAAGAACCCCTGAAAAGTCTGAAAAGAAAGAAGTTTGGATGTCTCATGACTGAGGTCTTGTGGGCGGGGAAAGGCAGCATGTGGGGGCAGCAGACGTGGAGCGGAAGGAAACCACTGCCTGCATCCACCAAAGGACGAGCCGAAGCAGTGAGACAGAAAGAGGGTGAGAATGTTCCTTCCTGGAAATGGATCTTTCCCTGGAAAGTAAGTGGAAACACACCACGGCCACAAAAAAGGAAGTTATACCCAGGCTGAGAGGGGGGACAAATAGATGCATCCCTCAATCCCCCAGAGTGCACTTCATTCTCATTCATATTCTGTACGAGCAAAGACTTTGAGCACCCGATTTTCTGTTTTTATTATCTGGAACTCGCTGCCTTTGGTGACTGGTGGAGGACGGAGCCACGTTACTGCTTCACGTCTCTATTTTCCATGAGCGACAGGCGTTCTTAACAATAAATGTAGCCTGGTTAGATTTACTTGTGTCCCACTCGGGGTGGGCCTGTGTGTGGCACGCCGACTTCAAGGGTTAGTCCAGGACATAAACACAGCGGACAGCACGCCATGTGCCCCCAGACCCGTCTGGCATTCTTAATGAACATAATTGGCTGAGACAAAAACATTTAAATGATGATGAGCAGATGGTGTCCTTCACACGGGCTGCATGACAATAGGCTAGCCCCTCAATATGGGAGGAAAATAAAGGTGAAACTTCCAAATCCGTTCTGTTAAATTAGCTTGCCCTATCAAGCATTGACTATACCTCGTTGGGTTGTGTTGCTGTCTAACCTGCTAAGACAATTCCAGCCAACAGGTTAGCATGTGGATAAGCTAATGCACAACTATTTAAACACACTGCTCTGCAAGCATCGGTCCTCCACAGCAGGAATATTCCAAAATAATATGTGTCAGAATATAATAACAGAGCTGCAAAACAGCACAAATGTTTGCAGAGCTGGACAGGTAATGCTCCTTTTCCTCCTGGCTCAGCTAATTAAAGCCGACACCAGCGGAACAGACGGGGGGGAAAAAACACGGTGAGCTCGCCGGAGCTGGAACAGATGCTGCACTTTGATGAGCATAAAGGTTATCAAATCTGGTGTGTGGTCGTCAGGAGAGCAGGTCCGCTTTAATAGCATCAAGAACGGATGAAGGCTTTTGTTTAAAGGTTCCAGTGAATTGTTCACATGAGAAATCACTAAGGATTTGAATTCGTTTTGTTTGGTTTTCTGCCGCTTATCCGGATCCGGGTCGTGGGGGCAGCCCAGACAGCCCTCTCCCCGGCCACTTCCATCAGCTCTTCCGGGGGAACCCCCAGCCGCTCCCAAGCCAGGCGAGAGATGTAATCTCTCCACCTAGTCGTGGGTCGGCCACAAGGCCGCCTCCCGGTGGGACATGTCCGGAACACCTCTAAAGGGAGGCGTCCGGAAGGCATCCAAGCCAGATGCCCGAGCCACCCCAACTGACTCCTCTCAATGTGGATTTGAATTGTTTTATTTTATTATCAAACCGTTGTTTGAGTAAATCTGGACTTTATATTAGCAAAGTGCATGTAGGTAGCTGTCAACATGGACATAACAACTTAACAGTTTAGTCAGAAGCCTGGCACAAAGCCCCAATTTCTATTTCGATAATTGAACATGGACAAAAGAACAAGACAATTTTAAACCCAGTCCAACAAGCCAATCCTGCCTAAAAGAAAGGCTGCAGAAGAGGACATGAGGCTTGAATGTCTTGAGATTCAGTACCACGGACAGAGACACAAAACCAGCCCGGACTAAAGTCACCTCGATGAACCTGAAGGAACGACCGCTGATTCAACAAACAGTCCAACAATATCAACTTTAAAACTAAGTAAATGAGAGTTCTAACCTAATTAAATTAGATTTCCAGCCCAAGGATGGGAATGAGCCAAGAGGAACTCTGGAAGAACTCTGGAAGAACTCAACTGTTGCTTACAAGAATGTATTCCGGCATCGGAGCGATTCATTAGCAGCGCCGTTGCAACAAGTTTGATTTTAAAAATAAGTTCTGTTTATCTGCTCATTATGGTTTCTCTTTAATTGCCCCTTATGCGATGAGCTCACCAGAGAGGATCGTAGACGGTGTGTAACAGTTCTGGAAAGTTCCAATTAAAAAGCTTCAATGATCCACAGCAGCACCCCCTACTGTCAGCATGCTAATTTAGCTACTGCTGATTAAATATTCATTTTTAGCTCACAATCAGCACAATAGTGGCTGGTTCATGGGTGGTGTATTGATTGAAAGTTATGTGAGTGCGAGTGTGTGTCACATGTGACCTTTACAAGCACTTGCTGCTCTTCTTTCAAGCCCCCCCCCCCCCCCCCCCCCCCCTCACCCTTACCTTCCATTGCTTGTCCTGAGGCCTGCAATTAGCAACTGCACTTCATCGCTTCCGACACACCACTGCAGACGGAGGGGGGAGGCGAGCCCGGTCGAAGAAGCCACAGGACAATCCCTGAGATTTCATTAAACCGCCATTTAAGGTTTCATCTGCCCCGGGGAGACATGGGATATAGGGGGTGGGATTTACGCCACTGGCCAGAGGATGGAGAGAAGCGGAGGAGAGCAGCAGTTGCTCAACTGCGGGGGTTGGAGGTGGGGGTCGGGGAACCGAGATGTTGCTGTGGCGACCACATGTGCAGTGTTGTCCACATAAAAATGGATCGAGCTCTCCCTGGTCGCGCAGCCATTCTGCATGGGGAGAAGGGCCTCTAAGGTGCACGAGATGCTGGTTAAGAGGTAATAAATGATCGGCTCCCCTCTTACCTCATATCCTTCCACTGACAAAGGCAACAACCGCTGCACACACACCATGAAAAGTGTAATTAAAAGCCCGACTGTGGTGTTTTTAACTCCATTTCTCTGTTTATGGCTCACTCTTATCCTCTTATCACCAATTTACAAAGTCACACACGGGCGCAAAATGCCGCATTTAATCCGGGGGATTAAAGGTGTTTATCCCGAAATTATCTTGGAAAAATAGCAGCGCGGCCATAAAGACGCTGTGTTTCATAACAGCACCCGTCCGCGGATTTGCATTTTTCAAGAGCCTTCGTGACTATGCTAATTTAATGAGTGCAGAGGAAACGATGCATTAAAGGCCCAACGAAGACGCGCCTCTTGTGCAGAAGAATGGCCAGTAGATATGCAGCCGGCAGCTAAGAGGATGCACCACTGGCTAATGAGATTGTAGCATTGGAGATAAAACTGTTGGATGAGCTTTCAGGAGAATTGGACATTACTTTAATGGGATCCCGATGTTGTGACCTAGTGTATAAAAAAAATACTTTTAAGTCCCATTTTGAGTCAACGCCTCCTTATACAAATATTTTCTGGTCGGTTTTGCACATTTTCCAGTCCTCTCGGGGTGGGGCTTGATCATCGACGCATCTCACCACACTTCCTTCAGTCCTTGCTGAACAGCTGAGTGTGATGAACTCATGATAAGGATATATGAGGTTGTGTAAATGAACATGAATAATGCATGTGCCTCTCCGCATGGCTGGCAGCTTCTGGGCCTCCGCTCGGCGCCGTATTATTCACAGGCAGGGAAAGCTATGTTGACCTGTGGGGTCCTGCAGAGACGGCTTGAAAGGAGAGATGGTGCGAAAGGATGTTGGATGTTTGCACATGTTGAACCTGGCAGACTGTTAAAGGCTGAAGTGTTCGTTTCTACCTCGTTCAGTGAATGAGGATTTAGCTCAGCTCCGCCGCCATTCTCCTAGCTTTAGCAGAGCTGGACGCACCATGCGACGATTAGCAAGAGGAGGCCTTCAGGTCAGGGTGTGAAGTTTTAAGTCTTTTTTATTTACTGTCGGAACAATTCCAACTTCCGAGTCCTTGATGGAGAGCTTGTTGACGATGAAGAGACACTGGTTCCTTTCAAAGCTCGGAAGTTGCTTATGTCTAAGTAAATAAAAGAATAACTCCTGCTGATTAGACCAACACATCTCATTTTTAAGGACTTTTCACAGGCACTTTTTGAAACCAGTAGCATCCGATAAAATTTGGAACCTTTTGCTCAATTTCACCCAAAGTTTCCAGGATTATTTGTTGCTGTGGATCTCGCACATTGTAAATATTTCCCGACAGCGACCAAACCCTAAACTCGAGACGAGGTGAGACTATTGGTACAAAGGAGCGTCGTAATCCGATGTCCTGGTAGAGTTCCTATACATGTACTGTTATTTATGTCACCTCAGTGCCTAAAGAAGAGTGGAACGATTCGGTCAGCTCATATTGCGTGCATGGACCACAAACATCCACTTTTGTCTGGCTGATTTTATTTGTGTGTGTCTGCGTGTGTGTGGATCGATGCTGAGACCTAAAGCGAGAGTTAAAGTGTAACTCTGTGGGTGACGGCATCGATTTATGACTGAGTACATTCGAGTTTTCATGGTGGTGTAACAGCTAAGACCCCCTGACCCAACACACACACACACACACACACACAATACATGACGGCTTGGACTTTGGTCCAATCTTGTGGTGGCTTCAGTCACAAGAGGCAAAGTTTCTCCTGAAATCTGTTTTGAAAATAGTTTCTGCTTTTCTGAGATCACAACCTGAGTGGGAGCTGGTGTTGATAAGATCAGCCTGACAGAAGCACGTTGGCCCGTCGACGACATCTGAGCTCAACAACCATCTGGATCAGCTAAAACTGAGTCGAGCTCATCCTTCTTTCATTTCCTTCTCTTCCGCTTGTGCAGCGGGACATTATCTCTGTGCCCTCTGTGCTGCTCCCTCCATGGGATGGAAACTGGCGACGTATTTCCAGTGACTCCAATTTTTTTGTCAGCGTTTCCTCTGATGAATGTCGGCCCCTCCGTCTGTTTCTGCTGCTCTCCGCTGACTCCGGGTCGATGGCTTTGACCCGTCCTCACCGGAGTTTGTGAGCCGATTTTTATGTGGAGTCCGCAAGAAGCCCACATTGTTGATTCTGCTGTTCATTTTCTTTCATTGAGCACTTTCCCACCATTATTTGACTGTTGATCGGAGTTAGCTTGTGATTTCTGTTAGCCTCACATCAGGAATCAACCATATTTGAAAATGAAACTACAGGTGGTGCCTGAGAAGGCCGAGAGGGCTGCCAAATGTGCCACAGTGGCACCAATGGAAGTATAAACCTTGATTATATGGGTCTGGATTAGCTCTGGGTAGTTAGATCTCAGCATTCCTTGAAAATCGGGGTCGTTCAGGAAAAGCCAGGGGGTAAAGCCTAATGCCCAATTCAATTCCGATGCTTTCAGACTATTTCCCTCCCAACCGATCTGATTTACTCAAATATAAATGTGTTGCTTCGCTTGATTCTCAGAAAAATAGCAGCATTGTCTCTGAAGAACGTGATAAATGATCCCTTAAGGGGCTCTGTGCTGAATGAACTTCTTCATGAATCAAAAGGAAGGAAGCCATTGCAAAGGAGCTTCAAGTGGTAGATTATGTTGGTGAAAGAATGAAAATTTGAGATCTGAAAAGATAACCGTGGCCTTTTTTCTGTTATAGCCTTCATTCCTTTCAGTAGCTCTACATATGGTGCGATAAAATACCACTGATAAAAAATAAAAATAAGAAAGCTTATTGACTAAATCATTATTTTTCATTTCACTGCTGCTACCAGCCTGGAAAAAACCCCCATAATGAACAACTATAGATTGGTATGTGTTTACCTTGTTTAGGCGAAGGTGGTAATATGAAAATGAATGACCGGTGAATAAATGAGCACAAATGACTGCAGCTAGCAACAAGGACCCTGCTGCAGATGAGGCGTTGATATCTGCTCGGTCCTAAAGGAACACGTGGTTCCACTGAGCT
The DNA here is from genome assembly GCF_901000725.2 of Takifugu rubripes. Classification (NCBI taxonomy): domain Eukaryota; kingdom Metazoa; phylum Chordata; class Actinopteri; order Tetraodontiformes; family Tetraodontidae; genus Takifugu; species Takifugu rubripes. The sequence goes on along the minus strand of NC_042296.1, from coordinate 4,306,739 downwards.
GTTCCTCATCCCTCATCATCAACCTTTGTCATGTCTGCACAGGAGGCAGGTTTCCATTAAAACTCTCCTCCTGGACAGGGGTTGTTGTTCCATACAATTCAATTATGAGTCACCCTCAGAAAGCGAAGCTCCTCCAGAAGGGTTCAAGAGCACGAGACAGCTGTGCATCAATAATACAGAGCTGCGTCCCGTGGATGGATAAAATAAACATGAAATCCCTGCGCTGGGCCTCTTTGAGCTTCCGTTTTTTTAAAAAAAGACATGTATCTGGAAATTTTTCTGCCACATGGATGCTTGTTTCACTGTTGAACTCTGATTTAAAATGCATAGAGTCGCACTGTCGTTGTTATTGGAGAGGTGAGCTAACAGGAGGAAGCCGCCGACATGCGGGGACCATGTTCCTCCTGGAAATAAAGGATGTTGTGACTGGTTTTAGCCATCGAATCAGAAACTTCCTTTCCCGCCTTGAGTACAAATGACACGGAACGGCGCGTAAGCGACGCTGCCGGCCCCGCCTCATTTATTTCAGCTCCCCACCCTAATATGTAAACAGCTACTACGAGTCCTGCTAGTCATTATTGGAGGAGCCCTTTTTTACCCTGTTGCTTGGTTTGTTGTCGCCACCCTTGCTGTCCAATTACAGTCCATTTCTGGCAGATCTGTGATTGATGGCTCGTTCCTGACCCGAGAGGTGGCGCCTCATTATTGGAGAGTCCTGGAGGACACACGAAGGGACCCAGGCAGTAGCAGCCGACGGAGGGGTTGATGCAAACAAGTATAGGAGGGATTGGGGAGAGCATGGTGATGAGAAGATAAAAAGAAGATAAAAGTGGAATGAAGAGACGCAGCAAAAAAAAAGTGAAAACAGGACGGATTTATCACGAGTTGAGTGTGCGTCTTTTTTTTGGTGAGGAGTCAAAAAAGTGCTAGATTAGGTTGAAAGTTCTGACTTTGCTCCTCTGATGTGAGATGAAAGCAGAAGGCAGGAGGAGGAGGAGGACACCAGAAACAAAGACTGATGAAGAGAGATGAAGGAGAGGAGGGGGGCATTTGCCAACAGAGGAGTGCTAATGATACCGCATCCCGTGTCACAACTGTGCGTAAAGACGAGAAAAAAGAAAAAAGAAAAAACAAAAGAAGAGCCCAGAACTTCAAAACAACTTAATTGGAAGTGTTGGATGCTCCGAGAACGTGAATGGTTGATGGTGCTCGCTGTGATCCGCCTTCTCAATACTGCTCCCAATTTCTGCAGCCATTATTATCTCCTACATCTAGGCTAAAACTGGGAGATGATACAAGAGTGATCAATTAACATTACTGGTCTTTTTTCTTTGCCCTCTATTGTTATTTCTGAGAGTGAAGGATGCATGATGAGTAAGGAACCGAGGAATTCTCCAAGACGTTCTCGAGTTGGGGGATAGAAAAGAACATTCCATTATTTATTTCAGGCAGACTTCATTAGAATAACACTGGATCCACATTATTGGACTTGAACATTTCTGTTGCTTATTAAGCCTGAAGATAGATCAGCAGGACAAAAAAAGGATCTCCAGATCAGGCATTTTTGAGAAGCCCTCAGAGAGCGCTCTGCAGCCTGGGTTGCATCCCGAGAGATGTGAGGAATTCCAGCTGCAGCATCACACACTACCCACAAAATGTGTGTGTGTGCGCTTATGTGTGTGTGTGTGTGTGTGATGGGGGGGCGGCTTTCAAGGACCTATTGGATCAACAGACTGCGAGGCCTCAGCCAGAGTAACTGAGTGTAATTCTGGCATCTGTTAAAGCTCAAATAGGAACAGAAATCCCACCTAATGGAACTGTAGGAATTAGAAGACAAAGCCTTTGTTTAAAGACACGTGATGTGCTGGGAAGGGTCATGTGACATTCTGAGGTTAGGTTTCCTTTCTTTTGAGCTAAAACCATAACAGGGCTGCTAATAGAAATCAGCTCCCTAAAATTCTGGAGATCAATATCCAACATTAAATGTTAAAAACCAAGGATTTAAAACAAAGCCACCATCGGCATGTTATCGATTCTGTTTATGATGCCTGACAAATATAAATAAACGTGGAATTTCACTGCTTCCTGCAGTTTGTTCCATCCCCGAGGCCATTTGCCGAAAATTCTTGTTAACCCAGATCTCTGAAAACTTTTCAGTGCAAAGTTCAGACGTGTAGCCTGAAGTTCTCTAACTTCTGCTTTAGAGATAAAAATACACCAGTCCCGTTGTTTGTGAGTCACCGTTGCCCAACTTAGCGAGGCATTAGCAACGCAACGGCGGGTGAAGAGGCGCCTTATAAATTTCCTGCTGCGCCGTGTTTTATGGCTGCACATAAACTTTTAGTTGTGAACCTTTTTATTTTTTAACTTTGTGTCTCGCAAAATGAGATTGTTGTTCAACAGAGAGCATTTATTTAGGGTGAAATTAATCACATAATCCGTCTTTGATTTTTATTACAAACCAGATTTATTCTGAATGTAATTCTGGATCATTCCTAAAGGAGAAATGACAGGATTAGGAAGTTTTCTCGCACTTTTAATTGATGAATTTAAATTTTTAGGACAAGTTGTAATTAAGTGATTATTTTAGGAGAAGAAATGTTCACATTAGCATTTTATAACTGAGAGAAAATGTGTTCTCGGGCTAACAAAATCCAGCCAATACTTATAATTTTGTAGCAAAGTAAAATGGTATTATAATTAATAATCCTCTGATTGTTGTAAACAGTTGTGTTTGTTTTGTTTTTAATTCGTCATCTAATCCTGGTTAATTATGCTAACAAGATAAAAATTCAGAGGTGTTCGGAAAATCAGGATTATCTAATGCTCATTTGACCGGAGGCTGGTGGGGGTCCGGTACAGGGGCCATTGGATGGCAACACCTCTTTTCACAGATGATATCGAGTTGTTGCCTCCTTCATTCCGGGATCTCAGTTTGTTCTGGGGCAGGTTGGCTCCGAGTGTGAAGCAGCTGGAATGAGAATCAGCACCTCCTATTCTGAGTCCATGGTTCTCAATTGGAAAAAAGTGGCACGCGCCCTCTAGGTCGGGGAGGGCGTCTGCCTTAAGTGGAGGAGTTAAAGTATCTTGGGGCCTGGTTCGCGAGTGAGGGAAGGATGGAGTGCGAGACTGACAGCTGAATCGGTGCAGGAGCATCAGTCATGCGGTCACTGTATCGGTGACCGGTTCCAACCCCCCCATGGTCGGAAACTTTGGGCCTATACAAGCGGCTGAAATGATGTCCCAAATCAGGTTTCAGCGTCCTGTCTTTAGCTCGTGTTAATATTCACATTTAAAGAGTTGTTCAGTTCTTTATCAACAAAACATGACAATGTTTTCCTAAAGTGAATTGTGGGAGGAATCTAGACGATACTTGCACAGGTGTGAAAAGAAAATAAGGAAATTGCCCATAAGAGGAGAGTCACTAATCTGAGCCGCAGAAGAAAAACAAAGGAAAAAACAAACATTCCAGTTCGACTTATCCTTCCCTCTGAGGATTAGAAGCTTTGATAAAACCTTCAACCCCACAGCAAAATCAATTTAGCCAGGCTGTAGCATTCGCAGCCATCTCTGTTATTTGTTTCCCGACAGGAAAATCGCCCCCACCCGATTCAACTTCTACTCGGGTTAGGGTTTGTAGCTCAACCGGTCCTCCCATATTAAGTGGAAAAATCCCAATCCAGGCCTGCGGTGTCAGAAATCAGCCCCTATTCTCTATACAGTGCAGTTGTTGGGTGCGTGCCATTTTGTATGGCTGTCCAACTGTTAAGTGAGGATCACTGCAGCCTATTTAGTGCACAAAAATGCACTGTGAAAAGGGGTATTTTTGAGCAATATAAGTGTTAGGTTCAAACGACCTGAAACACGAGAAAAACAAATGAGGCAAAGACAACAGTTTTGGATTTTACTTGCAGCAAGGAGGACGGAGAGATGTGCTCAGTTACAGATCTCCAGCACGTTCTGACGCACACCTCCCGCCATCCTTTTTATATTTAAATTAGGAGGTCCCTAGTTACAGAAGTCATATGTGTCTAAGGGAGGGGGAAACACAAGATAGCAGGTCCCAAACAAAGCAAAAGACTGTAAATCATAATGGTGAGATTATACGTAGGTCTTCACTGATTTGATTAGCTTAGCTCGCACACAGCACATTCTTCTATATCATTGGCCTGGGTGGTTAGGGGGGCTCTGTGCTTTGGTGTGGAGCCTCCGGTCTGTCCGGGTCGGGGTGGTCTTTGTGGCGGTACCACCTGTGGTCACAGACCGTGACCTCCCTCGGCCTGGTGGGCCTCCAAAGGTGGCGCCTCCTTCGCCTCAGGTCTCGGTGCCCAGCCATGTCTCAGCTTGCCTCAGCTTGTTTATGTGTGTGGGTGTGTGTGTAAGTGTGTTGTATGCATGTGTGTGTGTGTGTCCTTTTCTTGATTCTCTTGTTCTCTTTGCTGTTTTTATCCTTTGTGAGGCACTTTGTGCTACCTAGTGTATGAAAAGTGCCATATAAATAAAGATTGAATTGAATTGAATTGAATCAGACAGATTAAAAGAACACCTCCTGTGTCATTGTCATGCCCTGCAGCTCTATCTCCAGTCAATGTCACTTCTCCACAGCAGCTGCATTTCTGTCGTCCTTGACCAGAGAAGTTCGAGTTCACACATCAAGCATCATGAACATTAAGCATTAACAAATAATAGGAAACATTAAGTAATGAGAAACAATATAACGAGAATAAAGAATATAACAAGGCAAAAGCAAATAAGAGATAACTTTAATATAATGGATCTAACAATAAGTCACAAAAAACTTTTTATGAGCACTCAACAGCACTAAAGAAAAAAACAAAAAACAGTTTACATCAAGATTACAAAGGGAAATGGAATAACTGTCATTATTAGCATAGCTTTTAGGCCATGCGGGTCTGTTAGCATCAGGGAAAGTGCAGTCATCCGCCCAAATGGGACGTCAGGAAACACATGCAGCAGCGGAACGTTTAAATTTGTTCCACCTCAGGAAATGAAAAGTGCAAGTTCTTGCACTTTAAATCTGAAAGTCGATCCCTAATTCTGAACCGATGCGTTCGCCATGGAGCTCAGGATATTTGTGTGTAACAGGATATTTGCAGTGTGTTTTTTTATTTTCCTAAAAATCGATTTTACACACCTTCTTTGAGTGATCCGAAACTGACCTTTGGTAACGCTGCGGTCTTTTCCTGCGGTGAGAAACACCCCAAGGCAATTCACCTTGACCACCGCGGTAACATCTTCGTGCGTGCATTCACGCGCACTCTGTTTACCCAACAAATCAGTGGAGAAAAACTAAAAAAATAAATTTCCCCTCTGTGGTGCAGTGCCTGGGTTGAAGCACGGTCTTAAGCGTGCTTGGCAGGCAGAACGCGTAGCCGAGGTCCTGGGAGAGCCGCCAGCTAAAGCTAATCGCGGCAGAAACATGACACACGCGTGCTTTCAGTGGGGCAAATTGGCACATGCAAATGGCGTCCCGCAGCAGAGCGTGCTATTAACGGCAGACGCGGGAAAGAGAAGAGCTGCACTTCCGCGCAAATTGGGTGAAGGGTTTCATCTAATGTGGGACAGGCGTCAGAGGGCTCCCTGTTAACAGTCAGACGGCGGCGTTGAGAACCGAGCAGCGAGCTTTCTGGTTAGGAGAAGCTCCGGATTCGTTGCGGATGACTGGTGGAGGTGGGCGTAGGAGAAGCCTCCATATCAGGGGACAGACTGGTGACCAGAGCCCGCGTCCCTGAGTTCAGAGTTTCCTTGAAAAAGGAAAAAGAGACTCATCTGCTACTGTCCGGGCCAGAACTTTGGGGGTGGGTGGGGGTTGGAGCAGCCAGAGGTATTTAAGCTTACTGACATACCAAACAAGGGGTGTCCCTGGCAGGAAGTGTCCTTCACCGAGGACTTAAAACTGAATGGAACAGGAACTTTGTGCCGGCAAGGTCCCACATACAGGAAGCTTTAAAGAAGCAAGTTTAGCCCAGGTCATTTGAGAGAGGAAATGCTTTCAAAATATGATTATTTCTGCTACCAGTTGGACCTGGTCTGGTTTAATTTACAACCTCTCTTGCTATTAAAACACAATGTGGTCCACGTCAAACCTTTTTATTTGCACAGTTGCCTCAAGTGTCATCCAGCCAAATGGGAACCAATCCACCTGCTTTCGAATCAGTCCACGTAATCCACGGCTGAAAAAGATAAAGGCTCTTAGCATTCGGCAGCTGCGGCACGAATGCTACGCTGTTAAGTGTTCGGCATCGAAGCGGCCCTGTGAGGTTATGGCTAACGTGGGCGGTGGCGCGCATGGAGAGGAGGCTTAGAAGTGTGTCAGCACAATGCCGTCAAATGCGGGTGTGTAAATACAGGAAGTGCATGCAGTAAAGAGATGTTAAGTAGCTTGTTCCATCACGCTGATGAGCTCCGTAATGCAATGTAGCCGCCATTCTCCGACAGAAGTCAGGATGTGTTCCAGAACATCATCTCATTATCTGTGTATACATTAACCTTGCTCCAGACATTGTGGTGGGTTGGCTCCACATAGTCAGATAAACAGGAAATTCAGGAGAGAATAGAGGTACACACCTATTGTGGAAAATATAATTACTGCTGTTGTTACCTGCACCAGAGACGGGTTATAAGTGGTGTTCTATAAACAGGCTCATGTATCCTGGCCCTGCTCAAGGTTTCGGCCTGTTATAAAGGAGTTTATGCTCCAACGAGGTCACAGTAACTGAACTGATTATGCGTCGCAAGAGTTCCTGTCTGCCTTGAACTGGATAAAAAAAATCACTGAGAACCTTTTTTTGGGGGTTCTTCGGAACCAATAAGGTCCTTTTTCTTGAGAAATAACAGGACCTTTGATGGGAATGAAAGATAGTTTTTTGTTTTTTTCATAACTGACTAGTTATGATATGTCAATAGGATGCCCCATAAAAATAATGGAAAGTTCTGTTATTACAGTGTCAGGAACAAGTCTTTCATTACAATTTTTTACAACTAAATCTAAAACTTTACGACTTCCCTGGTAGTCAACTGTAACATGATAATGAGAATAAAAATTATTTCTTCTTTCGTCTTAGTCAGCGGTGATTTCAGTCAAACTTTTAAAGGCAATGCTGTCTGGTCTTTAGTTAAAGGATGAAATGATGATTTCACTTTGAGATTTTTGGTGTTTGGGGACACAAAATGAGACAATGAAAGGAATAACAGTTGTTTAAAGATGGAGCAGAAGAAAATGTAAAAAAAGAAAAAGAAAATCGCTGGCGCCTGTTCAATAATGGAGTACACTCCAACAGAAAGACATGAGCTACTTTAAGCCTTCAGTTCAAGGTGGCTGTGATCTGTGGGTTTCTAAAGGAAGTATTTTTCTCTCTAACAGGTTTTCTTGTAACCAGAACGATCTATGTTGCATTCACCGGCTTTACATTAATGCTAATAATTGTGTTTTAGAAGAAGAAAAGGTGGTGGAAAAGTGAGCTTTGTTAGATTCTCAGTGGTGCGTTACTCTTTAGCATTGGTCTGTCTGTGTGCTAATGTGTTTCTGATACGTTAGGATATTTTTTTTTTTCTGTGTTCATAGCTGAGATTAAAGTGTGGGTTGATTGTAAATATGTGCGAGCATCCCTGCTGGCGGCTATTCGACTGGTTTGAACCTTAACCAGAAGTAGAAGCTAATTATTTTAGCTTAAGTTCCTCTTCAAGTCGCTGCTGCTTGAAGTTTCCACGCGATCAAAGAGACACATCCCCTAATATGTAGCTTAAATATGGAAATGTGAAAACTGTGTTTGTTACGATTTAAAAAGCACCCCCTGCTAAGCGCCTGCTAAATTTGTTTCATGTCAGATTTGAGGGATGTGGATGCAAACGTTTTTTGTATCCCATAATCACTTTAGGCATTGAACGCATCAGACGCACGCTCGGGAAGAGCAGACACTCCCCCCTTTCTAGTTTAAAGCATCTTTTTAAATGCATCAAAATCGACATACTTCCTCATTTTCCCATCATTCAGTAAACAGAGCGGCTTTCGTGCACTAGCGTGCTGCTGCTAGTTTAGATAAAGATGCGGAACCAGACCCATTCCCCTGGTGGACAAAATTTTACATAATGAAGTGATCCCTCGGTCAAGACCCTCTGCTGTCAAGGACGTACACTGTGAGCCTGCTAATCCTTCTGCGTAAAGCATGTGTGTGTGTGGGTGTGTTTGTCTGGGCGATTTAACAACAAGCACAGTGATTGGGTGACAATATTTATAAAAGGATCTGTTTGATTAAAGCTGGGTAACCTCTTCACACGCAGTACAAACACAACTAAGCTATAGTCGCATTTTTAATCAACGCGTGAGCTCTTGTCAAATCAGGTACGCTGTTTAATGTCAACAACAACAGAAAAAAGTCCAAACACGAACGTAGCCGTGGCGAAGCACTCACATACCAGTATGACATACCATTGCGCCTGGCAACACACTCACAGGAAATCAGCCTTGTGAGTTAGGACACGGTTGTAAATGCTAACCCCAGTCCAGATACGCACAGATGCGGCGGCTTTGCATTATTTAGGTTTGCGACCAAAGCGGCGGTAGTCTATATCCGACTCGGAGAGTTGAAGGAGGGGTAAAGAGAGGTTTATATCTGAACTGGAGACAACCTTTTACTTTTGCAAGGAAGGACGTATCGGGGAAAAAACAATTCAAAGAGATAATAGCTGTATGAGGTCGGCAGGATGGTGCTGATGGGGGAAGGGGCCACAGACGCTTTACAGTGATTGGCTCTGAAGGGCCGAGTCTGACCCGGTTAAAAATGAAGCCATAAAGATTATTCTGGGGAATAAAAACATCATTTAGCAGATGCTCTTACCCAAAGTGGTTTAAATTTGTGATAAAGCAAATATTAAGGATGTTATTGGCTCCGAGTGAAGCCAACAAGGTCTACAGAAACAGATTAATTTGTGTTTTTCTTCAATATTTTAATACAAAAAAGGTGTTGAAGTTGGGAATAATTAAACTTTAACATAAAAAGGTCATGAAAGAATTTGTAGTCATTACAAATGAAACACTATTAAATTCACTTAAGTATCAAGAAACACTGCTAGCGGTCTCACCAATGTGCATTTTGTTTTTGGAAACACTGTTGGTCCCAGATTTGAAGAGTCAAATGACGGATATCAAACAGTCACGGCTTCCTTTGCCGGGTGGAATTCACGGAAATGTTAGAAGCGGTGGATTTGGAACGTTTGTCTGGGTAATGGAGACGTTAAAACAGCGGTAATCCTGTGCAGTAAGTATCACCCAGATATGCCTTTTTCATTTTCTTACAAACATCTCTGAATCCTTCGGCATTCCAGCGTAATTATGTCTGTATTCCCAAACAGCAGCACATTCCTGCTCCATGCCATGTGTGGGCAAACAATACGCAGGAGAGTACAAAATTTCCCAGCCGCTAACACTTTTTGGTTTATCTCCCATCGTTTTGGGGCTTGTTTTGCCTGACACACACCTGCAAAGACTGCGGAATTCATTTGTTACAGCTTTAAAAAAAAAAAAAAAAAGAAGAAATTATTAAATACAGGCAACAACGGCAGGTAAAAGAATGATGATGCAGAAATTACCCAAAGCAGGAAAAGCGCGGGTTTCAATCTCCATGCATAATGTGATGAGGCTCTTCCACACTTTGGAGGCAATTTTTATACTCATATAAAATAAATATATGAGGGAGGCATTAAATCCTCCTGAGACGCCTGGTCCTGTCAGAGCTCCTGATGCCTGCAGTCCAAAATAAATCCAGCTGCGAAGCAGGTAGCTCTCTTACGCTGTCTGTTGCATACCTGCTAGCACATTGGGTTGTGTTGAAGGGGGAAAAGGGCATCAGGGAGAAACCTGGAATTGTTCTGGCTGTGATGAAGAAAAACAACAACACTTGGTCGGGTCATATGTTTATCTGCATGTGATGGTCCTGCTTAGCCTCAAATTCAGAGGGTTATATCGCAAAATATCAACGCTATTAGAGTTCCAGCCTCTGATTTCTGTCATGGTTGGTAAATAAAGACCTCATACATGCTGTGACCACTTTTGGACACGGCGTTCCTTTGCTTCCTATTGCTTTGAGTCGGCAAACATGAACCCGTTCACGTGTTTCCGCCCCTCCCGCGCAGAGAAATCAATTCTCAATCATTTGTCTTCATTTCAAATTGATGCATTACAGTGTAACAGCGTTCCAGATTTGGACCGCTCAGCTCCACACTGGCGCTAAATAATGAAAAGGAGTTGCTGAGAATAGAAGCCCAGAGCACACCATGGAACGTCTGCCGGTCGCTGACTAACTGGATCAGTCACCGGCGTGATGGATCTGTTTACAAAAGGTTCTGACAAGGGAAACATTATGTAAGCGCCGCGCTGTGATTAGCCGAGTGTGTCTGTCATGTATGAAACTCCAGAATGTCTCAGAGTAACATGTATATTTAATAGAAACGACAGAGGCCACGCACGCTGTGGAAGCTCTCGATTTAACTGGTTTTTCACCCTCTCGAGCTTTAGTGCCATTCAAAGTAAAAGAGTAAACATCTGTGTCCAAGTTTGGCACTGGTTTTGACCAAAGTGAGCTTCCAATTCAGGAGTGTGTCCATTGTCTGTTTCCATTTCTCCGGAGGATTTTGGTTCTCTGCCCAGCATGTGGAAATGGAACCTGACTTGCAAAAAAAAATAAAAAATGCAAAAGCAGCATTTCTACTTCATGTTTCATGCAGCCCTTTAGAAATGTAGGGTGGAAGCGCGGGTGATGATCCCTTTCCTGGGATCCACGATCCCTTTCGCGGGTGCAACCTTTGTGAGCAGTGGGAGTGGGAAATTACTGAAATGTTTCTGTTGCTGTCGATTTAATTACCCAAAGCATTTCCTAGCAAATTACTTAAAAAGGGATCGACATGGCTTAGTTGTTGAAATTGATGTTTATTGGTGCCTAATTGGATTTTTCTTTATTTACCGTGATATTTGTTCAGATAATCCTCTAATTAAACATTGTGAACTACACCTGAATTACATTCCTCTTTAAACAAAGGATAATTACAGTTGTGTGGGTATCTGTTGGAGAGTAACCGATTTTTTGCTCACACACAGATTTCTGTGTGTTTGCATTTCTGATGCTTCAATACGCCACAATTCTATTGAGGAAACTGGGAGACAAAGTGGGAGACAAAGATGGAAAAAGGGTTGAGCCATGGGTGTTTGTGGTCATCAGAGTCAGGATTCACTTCAAAAGATGATGAAACGTAACTTTTTAGTTCAATAATCTCTGATTTGGTGGTTAGAGGAGATTGCTTGGTTCTGTCTGCGGTTTCTGCCTTTTAGGGGAAGTATTGCTTTTGTCTGAAGCGGGGAAGCCACTTCAGCTACGTGGATGGCACAACAGAAAAGCGTTGCCACCAATCACGCGTGTTTGGATTTGCTGTTACAGTGAATTCGGAGGCAATTCATTTTTAAACTATTTCAAAATAACGAGAATAACAAAAAAAAGGACGCAGCGACCGTTCCGCATTTTATGTTACGAGCTGCGATCAGAAAGAGGAAGGCTTGATCAGTTCTGACGTCTTTTTCCAAAGACATCGGACAAGATTTCCTTGGACAGACGGAGAGTCTGGAAAGGGTGGACGCAGAAGGGAATATTCTGTTGTTGCAGCAAAACCGTAGCGTCGCACACTGAGCCACGCATTTGTTGGCGTCCTACAGAGTTCACGGAGGGTTCAGCGTTCTGGACGGATAATTTCTTTATGCCTCGAATTCACTTGTCAGGGGGGAAAAGGGGGAATTTATGTGTGCAAAGCAGGCATTGCATCATATCCTACAGAAGACACAGGACGTAACCCAAACATGAATAAACTGAATATTTAGCATTTATATTCAGGTGTCAAAATTAATAAATTGGATTTGTACAGAAAACTGTGCCTTCACAAACAGCTGCCATGATTAACTCAATTGAGACTTTTATTCTTTAGATTTTTGCAAAATACACCTTTCCAATCATATTTACACCTTCTTTGAAGTGTATTTTTGTGGTAAGGCTGCCTCATTGCATTATAAGTAGAGGGGTGGATAATTCTGGCTTAAATCCAGCTGGTGGAAGAAATTATATTTGTTATGTTATGCATGTTATTTTGAAAAGTCGAAAGAAAATCCCTTCAGCAGTGAGCAAAATTAAGGCTCTATGGCAGAGGTGTCCAAAGTTTGCCAAATACAGAAAACTGAACAAAGTGCCGGGCCACACACTAGAGGTGACATGTTGACACGCATGAATACTGAGTGTATTTCTAACTCACCTATGATATGAGGAAGATTCCACTCAGTGGGAGCCCTGATGCTGTGCTTTGGACTGGAGGATGGCTGACATGTCAGGAGAAAGTTTGGTGGTTGAGACACGAAGGACTTCACAGAGATGGCCATCAGTCATTCTGGCTCTCAGTCTGCCTTTGTTCTGATTTAACAGAGAAAATGCCTGTTCACATATGTATGTGGAGCCGAACAGGCTCATCATTCTTTTTGCGTGGCGTCTCATCTGAGGAAACTTGGTATTATCCAAACTCCGATAGAAGTCAGGGAGGGAGAGAAGCTGATGTTGACTCTTCAGAGAATCATCACACTGCATTTCAATGAGTTCTAACTGCAGACCCTCTTCCACTTCTTCTGCATCCACCAGGAAGGGGGTCAAGAACAGCTTGATCTCTTTCTCAATGACAGAAAAACTTGGAAACGTTGGTTGAATTCTGTCATGAGAGATGCAATCACAGACACATAGTTTTTCTTTTTAGCAGAAATGTTGGCCTTTGGAAAAGCTGACTTCATTTCGCTTCTTTGCGCTTCTTGGTGGATTATACAGTGCATTCGAACAGCCTCACCTCCGCTCTCTTTGACTTTGGCGCACACCATCGATGCCATTCCTTTGCGCTCGCCTGTCATAGCTGGAGCCCCATCTGTTGTTACTCCACAGAGCTTGTCCCATTTTAGCCCCGTCTTTTCAACTGCGTCTGACACAGCTTCAAAAATATCTTTGCCCGTCGTTGTGCCTTTTAGGCTCATCATATCAAGCAGCTCCTCTGTACAGCAAAAATTGTCATCAACTCCCCGCAAAAAAATGAACAGCTGCGCGGTGTCTGTGGCATCAGTGCTCTCATCGCATGCAATTGAGTAAAAATAAAAAGTACAAACTTTGTCTTTTAACTGATCTTTCAAGTTAGCTGACAAGTCCTCGATTCGCCGCACCACTGTATTTCTGGACAGGCTCACGTTGTTAAAATCCTGCACTTTTTCTGGGCACATTGTTTCTGCGACTTTCATGAGACACTGCTTCATGAACTCACCGTCTGCGAACGGATTGCCATGCTGGGCAATGAGTTTAGCGACTTCATAGCTTGCTACTGTGGCTTTTTTCTGTATTTTGTTGGCATGAAAAAAAAACCTGTTGTTGAACTTGCAGGCTAGCTGCCATTTGCTTAACTTTCTGTGTTCGTTCAGCACCGGTGTACGATGTGTAGCTCTGATGTTTGGTCTCATAATGTCAACGGACATTATACTCTTTCATCACAGCAACGGCTTCATTGCAAATCAAACAGACACACTTTCCGTCGATTTCCTTGAAGAAATATTCACCTTCCCACCTTGTCTGAAATCTTCTGCACTCACTTGCTACTTTGCGTTTCTTTGGTTCTGCCATTTCTGTTGACTCGTGGGCGCGGAAAAAAAGTTTTTCTTCGCTTTTGTTTATTCAAGAAGCACTGTTTTTAGCGCTGGCTCCATCTAGTGTTCAAAACTGAGAAATGCAACAGAGTTCAGGTTAAGCTTCATGTCCGGGTCATATTCAATTGTGTTTTCAGAAATTGTTGCGGGCCAATAAAAACTGGACCACGGGCCGCAGTTGGCCCACGGGCCGTAGTTTGGACACCCCTGCTCTATGGGATGCTGATGGGTTAATATAAAGGATTAATGCAGGCTGGGGTTTTCAGTGAGTTGACAACTGACAGTCACGCATGAGGTCGCCGTTCTTATGTCAACAGGTGCGGCCGGGTGGGCTTTCCACCTGAACTGAATATTTGAGTAAATGTGTGACATCAGCTAACAGCAACACCACAGGCAAAACTACCCAAGCGTAGTTTTGGAAAATATTGATACAGGAAGTAAATCGCAAAAGTATCAAGAAAAAAAAAACAAAAAAAAACTTTGTATCAACTTATTTCAAACAACTTGTGTTCTTAGCCAGAACAGGGACATTGTGGTTAATGGGGAAAGGAGGAAATGGTTGCTTTCCTACTGGAATGATCAGCAAAGTACTTTCTGCTTTCGAGCAGGGGTCGGAAACCCGCGGCTCTTTAGCGCCGCCCTAGTGGCTCCCTGGAGCTTTTTCAAAAATATGAAAATGGAAAAAGATGGTGTGAATATATTTTTTGTTTTACTATAATTTCTGTAGGAGGATAAACATGAGAAACATTCTTCAAGTTTTCCAATGCTGTCAAAATGTGTACAATAAATATTTAATTTTAACATCTCATTGTAATGAAAGTTAAACTTAAAGCACCATCAGCAGAGTGGTCACGTGGTGCATCATTCTCTTATGGATGCTGCAGGGAAAATAAACATTTAATCATGAATGCTCATTATGTTTTTGTACCCTACTGAAAGTAGGCTAATATAGACACTTACAGCATGTGCTGCCTTCATAATAAGGTTTTTAATTTTTTTCTGGCTCCAGACAGATTTGTTTTATGGTCCAATATGGCTCTTTCAACATTTTGGGTTGCCGATGATTGCTTTAGAGGAACAGCTAAAAGGTAATAATTCAATCAAAAAGCAGCTGGATCACTCAAAAATGTTAAAAACACCCAATAGAAACATAATTTAATAGCAAAAACAGCAAAAAATCATGTCATACTAATTAGAAAAATTTGGATCTACGGATACACAGACAATCAAAGAGTATTCCTCAGCGTATATTAAGTCAGACTGGCTCTAAAATCATAAATAGGCAGCTTGATAAATTGTATAAGAGGTTTACAATGAAAAATATGCTTCTCTTTACAATAATAAGCAGCTTTATAGACATATCCCTGGTTAACACAAGATCTTTTGTGACATTAGAGCATAAGTCCTTTCCAAACGCACTCCAACTTAATCGTATTATTAAGATTACCGCTGCGAGGCCGCACATGTTTCATCTGGATCAAAAGATGATGCTAGAATCTCTAATCGCTCCGTAATTAATGTTCGGATTCCCGCCGATTATTCACAAGTGACGCCGACGAGTGGAGAGCGCTGCATTCAAAGCTCCTCTGAGCTCCCTCTTTTGCCCAAATAAAAGGAATGCTCGGAGCCTCGCTTAATGAATTCCAGCGGAACATTCTGGCCGACTCTCGCCTGAAGGGCCGGCTGAGCCCCAATGTCTCACGCTTCTGTTCTCCGGCCCCAAATGTGACATAACTCATCACCTTTGTGTGATTCATGCCGACAATTGTTCTTCAGTGACAATGCCATTAAGACGAGCGTTGGAGTAAGTACCGCTCTTTGAGCTGTCATGAGCCGGACCCAGTTCAGTGGAATGTATTGCTCCTCTTTTTTTGGGAAGGGGGGGGGGTGCATTGTTGCTCATTTGTCTTCGTTTTTCCCAGCTCGAGCATCTCCGTTCGCCGGCACTTTTTGTCAAGCCATCTGTGCACACTAAAGTCAGTGCTTCCTCCAGATTATTGCGCTATATTAAACATTTACTGAGGACATGTTCGGCCACCATGTTACCGAAGATTGTCGGTTTAATCAAAAGTTTTAGCCTATAGACTATCAATTTAAATAATACTAGTAACAGATATACAACCTACTTATGTTATAAATTCAGGCATATGCCAGGGTGCAGTGTATTTTGGGATCTTAATAAAGAGGAAAGAATTGCCAATAATGTGATCATAAAACTAGCTTTAATGGTCCTTTTTATAGTTCACTATTTCCTAATGCCTTCATGGATACTTAGAATGAATTTGATCCAACGCAGCACAATCGGCAGCACCGAAGACACCAGAAGACGGCCATAAACGCTCGCAAGAAGCTGACGGGTAGTTTGATGAAGTTGTTCATCTGCATAATTTGGCAGAAATGACCATGTCGGGAAGCGAAGGCCATCGTCGACAAATAAAGGCGACACTTGCGTCCCTCCACACCGACGGTAGGTCCAGCTCAAGGAAATGTTAATACCTCAAAAGGTTCTCCCGCTCTGGCTACAGCAACACTTTTCTCACTCACTTCAATACCCCTTCTTTTCTTTTTTATTTGGATTGCTTATGTGCCTCATTTCCATAATTACGTTGATCAGAAGGCGCCCTCCAGCTCTGTCCGTTTGGCTTCACCCTGCCAGGGTTTAATATGTATTTTAGTCCTGTGACAACCGTTCTAAACACTCTTAGCACTCTGGTGTGAGCATGAGTAAAGAGTTAGGCTTGACAGAGCACTAATGGAATTCTCCCATGAGTCTTTAGGCGGCTTTCATATGTCTTAATGGGAAAAAGCAGAATGACTGCTTAATGGGAGTGTGTGTGCGGGGCGCGCGTGTGTCCTAGAGTCGTATATATACTTGTTTTATACACCGGATCTAATGCTGCCGTAGCAGCTAAGCCTCTTAGCATCTTCAAGCAAGGTCCCTGTTCCGTTTAAGGTCATCACTGTTGTTTTATTCATAATTCAGTGACTGATTCAGCGTTATTGATGAGTCTTGTGTTAACTGAAGCGAGGATTTTTCCCACCAATTCCTCTATTGATTTGAAATGCCATCAGTTGGAGCCTTAATTAAGCAGCTAATCGGGGGAAATGCTATCGATCATCCAGCGTCACTGCAGAGTCCTGTGCCTTTGCCTCAGAGCACATGTGGGCCATTCGAGTTGAACTGTCGCACTATTTTTCATAACATTTTTACGACTCTAACCCCTATTAGATGAACTACAGTGCAAACTCTTTAGCAGGAGCAGCAAAGTTGCCCGGCTGATTGATGATGCTGTCTGATTAAACAGTAAGTATATAATGATAATGAGAAACCAATAAATAAACAACATTCTACTTGAAATCGGTTTGTCAACAGTTTTCATTGTAGTATTTTTATTGTCTGAGAAACACCCCACATATACATATTTAATATATACACGATTTCTTCCTGACTTTATGTCACTTTCAATGTTGGGAAAAGAATGAATAAACCTGAATTAAATTGTAAAACTACTGAATGTGTTGAAAATACTGGAAGTATGAAACTTTGGGGGGGTGCTGAAAAATGACAACATTCTGAGCAAAAATGCATTAACCGACAGTATGTTGTAAAATGATCAACAGCGTGCGTGCTAATAGCTTCCCACAGCCCGTGCAGTTACATTAAATTAAAAGAAATGACTTGCTCTTTCACCTTTTCATTAGCCATGCTAGCGAGCAGCTGCAACAGAAATGATGGACTTTTATTGCGAACTCGGTGGTCTGTGCATCTCCAGCCAATCAAAGCATGCCAAAGAGCGTCACTGACCATAAATGTTGTTTAATGTAAGGTTAAAAAGGGGGGGGGCCTGGGAACACCAAATAGTTTTCCAGGAGATGTGACACAGTAGGAGAGCAGCAAGCTGTTGTAACGAAAAGGGAGCTTTCGAAATATTCATACATTTAATTCATCTATTGTAAGTTTGACCGAACTGACTAAAACCCTTGCTTCAGGATGTACCGATGCTGCCATGTCCAGATGAAGAATGAAGATAAAAACACCAACCTGGCAACAAGTACTGAAGCAAAACTGAGAAAAACTGGATCCATCTGACTCCATTATTGACTTAGTGCGATAAGGGCAGAAACTCAATCTCACATTGTCATCAAAATATCATGTAAAGGTAATGTTAACTATGCGGAAAAGGTCAAAGGTCGGAAAAGACGCCGATACTACCAGAACAGAAAAACAGCTGTTATGGATTGCTAAACGAGCTAAATGTCAGGTACAGTGCGTTAATCAAAGGCGAACAGACCAAAGTGAGTGAAAAAAACTTGATGGAAAAAAAGCAGCCAATCGCCCCTCTCAGACTTACAAATAAAACCAGGAAAGTGATGCAATTCTTTCGGAGCATCTCAGGGCAGCAGGTTCTGTCTCTTGCAATTTGTACAACAGCTCAAAGTTGGCCTTGAAATTCTGTAAGTCGAGCTTGGAGGATTTTGTGAAGAGAGGTGAATAAACGTTGATGGTTTCTGAGGAGTGTTTTAAAAAATAGTGAAATGTCAACAACTTTGTCCAACAGGTCTTGCAAGATTACAGTTGTATATCTGGTAAACCTCCTCAATATCTGATTATTTCTTTGTCGTACAAGCTCGATTTTTCAGGGTCGTTTCCCTTCAAACCGTAAGCTAATAAAGCAAACAGGACACAGGATGTTTTTTTCAGCTAATTTTATAGCTTGAATATTTGGTATTTTAGTAAAAGAGGCCGTGGATACAAAGGCTCCTTTGTAGCTTCTGTTATTCACTGTTATTTATTCTCCTGATAATTACACTCTTGGTTCTCACGCTCTTGTTCCTCATAACTGAGATCAATCAAAGTTTGCGCTTTACAAGATTTGGCCTCTGACCGTTGTTTGTGATACACAATATGTTGCTCTTGTGTTTTCATTATTCCGTCTTCCCACCAGCTCTCAGAGGTTTATTAGGAGTTGACCACGGCCACGTTAGCGGCAGCGCTTTAGCAGCCAGCTGCTGCTGCTGCTACAATATATCCTAAATGTAACGTGAAATGAGCATGTGGCGTGTTTTATGAGCGCGGTGCACTTCATCAGCGTTTCTCATCATGCTACACATTTAAATGGGCTCTCTGCCAAACATGTTGATTTATGAATACACAAATTGAATTACCCTGAGTGCTGTCATACACTGACACATAAAATCTGCGTTTATTTGTGCCCCCCTACCTGAAATCTGATGGGACGAGCCGAGCACGAGGCAAAGAAAAAGGGCATTTAAATGAGGCAGCTTTGGAGTCCTGATTTCAAAAGCAGGGTTGAATTAGGGGCATGTATTAGCGTGTGTTATTCTCTATTTTAAAAGGCTCCATACAGAAGGTTTATCTAGTCTGTCTCCTCTAATTTCATGTGAAAGTTCCTGCTCGTGCTTTTTTCATCTACAGCAACTGGTTTTATTAATTACTTTCAGTTCATTCGCTTACACTAATGTTGAAAAATATGATTCATAAATACTTGCTAACCATGAGCTATTGTTGAGCGGTTTTGTGGAGTCTTTTAAGCTAATATTACCAATAAAGTGCAGAAATCTCAAACCAATCCAAGAGGAGAAAGAATGAGATCCTTACGACACATGAAACCAGTCTGTTGGTGGTTATTCTTATGGTGGTCAGTAATTGGTTTTATTGGATCACAGTGAACTCATGTTATTTTTTAAGCTACAAAGTGAGGTTTTCCTTACTTCCTGTTCCTGTGATCGGGGTTTCTTTCGTTTATTTATAATCCCATGTGGCATTTTTCTGGGTCTAATATGCACTCATTACCAAGGTGATATGCAGTTTAAACCAGTCATCAACAACTTGAAATTAATGTGAGTTAATTTGCTTTAAAAGGAGAAAGCAGAGGGACGTTTGCCTGGATTTTGCTTTTCAAGGATCGCAAGCTACGTTGAGGGTTGTGAATGAGGAGCAAGAGAATAGCTCAGATGTGTGATATACAAAGAAGAAAAAGCAGATTTTCAGTTTTAGTGACCTGTAAAAAAAAAAAAAAATACAGTTTACAGCTTCGAAAATAATAAAGTGAAGCATTGTGGGTAAAAGTCAAGGATGACCCGGAGCTGACAGGGAATTTCAAATCAGGAAGGTAATTCTGGTTAAAATGTAAATATTTTCCCAGGGCCCTTCAATGGCCTCTAACACAATCAAAACTATTGTCGGCCATCTTGTTCTGCGCTGACTTCTGCTGCCTTGAGGTGCATCATTAAGCTGACCTTGGTTCCTCTTTCACGCGTCCATCTTCCCGTCAGAACTCTCGTCCTTTCACATTGAGCCCATGTGATCGCAGTCGGGGGGAAACAAAGAAAAACAAAAACAGCCCGTCTCGCATCAAGCTCTGACAGTATGAATATCAAAATCCAATTGCAGCGTGAGCAAAATAACCGCCGATTTGATTTAGGGAGATTAAGTGGCGTTATGCACACCCTCACTTGCCTGACAGCGTGACGCACTCTCGCTCAATCATCTAATTGTGGCTTCTGACACTGTTTGTCTCTGCAACGCGTCTGAGGCTTTTGACGAGCTGCCGGCTGCTCCTCTGCCGTCTGTTCCTGCCCCTCCCCCGACCGCAATCTAAATCCATCTTTTGAATCCTGTCATTAGTGTCGCTGACACGTGAGGCTCACACAAGTCATGCAGACCTCTCCGGCTCGCTCCCATTTATGTCAAGTTGACATTCGTCAAGTTCATCTTTGATTTTATTCAGCGGATGGCTCAACACACATCATGTACGCTTCCCTGTAGAAAGCCTCTGGAATCACTAATGCCAGGCTATTTATTTCTTTGCTTGATGCTCTCAATCTGGAAAGATGCATGATTACATGAATTATCCCTGTAAGATGCACTTGAAAAAAAACAAGATCCTGAAGAAATTTGGTTTTTGAATAACAGATTCACTGATGATCTGTGTAATTTTGAACTTCATCATCAATTCAGCGTATGAAGCCGTGTTGAGTGGTTGTCTGAGGCTTTTATTGCCAGCTGATGAATCCTGGCTGCTCTTCCTTCCCATGATACCTTGGCCTGCTCCATATGCTTCCTGCCTGCCCTTCCGGTCTTATCTCAGCCATTCCTTTTCACCCGATATTGTCAGGTTGCCCTGACCATCGGAGTAGAGCTGGGGTTCCTGTGGTTAAGGAGGCTCATCCTCTCTTCACCTCCACCTGGAGTCAATCGAAGCACAGCGGCATCCACTGGAAAAGGGTCCATCATTGTGTTGAAAAGTCTAAAAATGTATCGGTGCATTTATGATAAAGGACACCCCCAAAAATCTGTTACTTGATAATTCAGGAGTCCTGAGAATTTTAACCAAAAGCTTAACCCTAATTATTGATGAACATGCAACGGCCTTGATCATTAATGGAGAAATCATGCTACTGAGGACTTCAGGCATCCTCTGACCAAATATCACACAGCGTACAATTGTGTTACTATTAGATGGACGTAGGGCTCACAAATGCCCGACACTCTCCTTTTCTCCCTCCACAACAGCCATCCAATAGACTGTTTTTATCGAACAGCTACTCTCTATTTTTACAATTATCTTCCTGTACAAAGTGCTGGAAGATGATTACCTTTATGTCATGATTTTCCTGAATAATGTGGCACTCCAATTGGGAATTACAGCTATAAGAGACTAACCAGCCCTTGGGAACACTCATCATTGTCTCCTTTTCTGCTGCTCAAAGCCTTTGTAGGAGAACAGACTAAACTTGCATTGAAATGGACAATAACATTATTAGAAAGAATACCAGTAATAGTATGCTCTTGAAAACACAGTTTTTCCGAGACTACCTGCTTTCTTAAAAGTACTTTGTTCTCTTCGTCTTTCCTGTTTATATCCCTCTTCTTTCTGTCTTCATACCTCTGCATTGATAGTTGCTAGTTGCTCTTGTACTAGGTAGTTTAGGACTGTGAGGTATTATTTGTATGGTGGCTTGATTGTGTCTCTCCTCGTTGCGGTCAAAAGCGTTTCCTTAATGACTGAACTGTAAATGTAAACAACATTATTACAGTTGTGCTATTGTTATCAACAGTGGCTGTAGCAATCAGTAGTGGGACAAATATATTGGGATATTAAAACGCCACGAGATGTCTTGTTGAGGGTCTGAGTTACATCACATGATAAAAACAAAATCAATATGCCACGTGTATGCCATCAATATGACATGTATGGGCCATGCGCACATTTCCTCTGTTGACCTGCGGGGGCAGCATTGCAGCTTTGTTGTACATAGTCTTTAGAAGAGGAAGAACAACAAACTGGGGTCTGAGAAAGTCAGAGGATCTGTAGGGAAACGCATCATTTCAATGGGCAAAGGCAGGGCACACCCCTGAATGATTCACCCGTTCATTGCAGGGCCCTATGTTAACCATCAGGGGGTCAGTGCCTTGCTCAAGGATTTCTTGGCTCTGAGGATGTCCTGGCACTTCCCTCTACTACCAGAACACTTCTCAAATTTTGTGCACATTTGAACAGCTTTAATTATTTAAGAAAACACCAATTTACCAATATTGTTGTTTCACATCATGAAGTGTGTGCGTATCTTCCCATCGCTAGTAGCTATTGTAGCATACATTTCATTTTCTTATTTTATTCCCCTACTCATGTGACTTTAAATTGTGTGGTACTGATAAAAACAGATGGAATGAAGGTAAAAACCCAAAACACGCGCACACACACACACACACACACACACACACACACTCCTATATCCCTCTTCCCTCTGCTCTACTTTATTACATAACCTAATGAGGCATCATGGGTACTCAGTCTGCATATATTCAGGCCTATTTGTATGTGCAGGGGTGGAATTTGGATGGATGGCTGAAGTGATTCCATGCAAAAGTCATTTTAACCACATTCGAACCTTCGAGCTGGACGAAATCAACTAATTTGTCATGCTACCGTTGGAGGACTCTGTGCAAAACAAAAAAAGGTCACTTCGCGAGCAGACATAACTCAACAAAAGGAGCAAATGGATCACGGAAAAGATGTGGAAGGGAGTGAAAAGCAAAAGGAGCAGGGAAAATCAGTTGGTAGTGGGGATTCGCTAATTGCTAGCTGCTAGCATGTTCTAACTTGACAGCAACGTGTCGTAGAAACCCTGTTGAAGAACCCGGGGATTAAAGGGTGAAAAAGAATGTTCCTTCCTGCATAAAACATCCACCACGTCTAAACCACTCACATCCAGATGGGTCATTTGAGTTCATCCATCTGTCATCAAAATGCCTTTTTCTCAGGCATCTGTCTTCATAAAAATGATGCTGCATGGATTTTCAGGCCCATCTGGGACTGGAGCAAAGAAACAACGATTGAACCTCAGAAGCTACACCTGGCCCCAGGCAAACACCCACTTGGTCGTTGTCTCACAAAAGCTTGTTAGCGAGACGACATAAAGCGAAATATCCAGTAAAATATGACGTGGGCTTTTGCCAGCCATTAACACGCCCACTGTTTAGAGACAGACACTAATGTTTTACTGCTACTTAAACAGTGAATATGTGACATTTGGATCGCCTCTCCTCATTCATCCTTTTGCTGCTTGTGGACACGTTCCCCTCCACATCTGTGTCCTAGCATGCACCCCGACTGAACCCCTCCTCAATGGTAGCCTGTCACCGTATTTTCCGTGCTTTTCAAAAACCTACTCACCCTAAAGGAAAGGCCACACACACTGACTGAGCGCACAACCCACCAAAGCAAAATGCATGAACGGGCTGACATGACCCCGCATGTTACACCAATCACCCCTCTCCAACGTTCCCAGTGCTGTTAATAACACACACCACCACCCATGGTGACACACATGCTGGATGCGGCACTTATGACCACGGAAAATGGCAGACTGCTTTCTGTTGGCCTTAGAGCTCCCGGTATCAGCGGAGGTGCAACCTTGAAGTCACGTCTCACAGACGCAAGACAGAGCTCCTTTCTTTCCCCCTCATCACCTGGGTCTTCGAGTCAGAACCTCTGCCAAGGCAAGTTGATTGCTTTTGTGGCGTTGTCACTGTTTCGAGCTGGCAGGAACAATGAAGCACCGGCAAACAGCAAACCTTTGACTACAACTCTGACTCCTTGACAATGGCATTTTGATTTTAACTTTATTTTAAATACCTTGTTTCAACACACATCGGGTCAATAGAAGACAATCTTTTCAATTTGAGGCGCTGGTTTATCAGGATTTAAAGAGTTTAAATAGTGGGTTTGCTTGTGGAGCACGATTAAACCGACCAGAATATGTCACCATTCCCTCTGAAAGGAAGATGTGGAAACAGATGTGCTCCAGTGGCCTAGGACACCTGTCACTGGGTGGACAGAATATTAATCACATCAAGAAACAGTTTTCACTTGAATATGTTGTCGATCTGTAACCTCCCGTGTGTTTTATATGACAAATTGACTGGTAAAACATTGAAACTTGGCATAAAACCTTTTCTGGATCATTTGCAAGATGCACTGGGAAGCAGTGGGAATAGGGCAGACGCCCATCACCCGTGACAGATTTATAAAGAGGAGATATAAAACACTATCAAGATACTTGACAATCATAAAATCATAGGTAATTACTCTCATCCAGAGCTGTAGGCTGGAGGTCCCTCAGACAGGTTTTTGACACCATATAGCTCTACAAAGTCATCAAGAAACATCTACTGAAAGGGCATCCTAAAGTGATCCACACACACACACACACAGGCACGCACACACACGATGAGAGTCCCAGGTTATGTGAAATGGAATGCAGTGCCCTGCTGGAGCTTTTCCAATTCACGGTTGAGATCATCACCATTACTCCATCTCTTAGGTCCTGCGGCCTGAGCTGCATTCTGCATCACAGACGATATCCAGGGAAGCCTCACAGATGAAATCACAAATTTGTTTTGGACCCTTATGAGGTAGCACAAATGTCTTGCCTCAATGTGGTCTGCCCCGCGTCTCCTCTCTGCCTGATTACGGACGCTGCTGCATGACGTTAGCCGCTGTTGCATGACGTTAGCCGCAGGAAGCTCGATCAGAGGTTCAGAGTATTCTCACGTAATAACACAAAGACCTGACCTGCAACACCCACAAATGCGTTTGTAGCTGGTGCACCTACCAGGAACACAGATCAGACGCTATAAATCAACTTGATTTTTTAGCCCCGTTCTGCATTCCAGAGCAGGGGCGTCCTAACATACCCTCTCAATCCTTTTGAGACACCCAAGTAAATCCTAGCTTCTGATCCACTCCGTCCTTGTGTCCTATTTAGCTGCGTGTGCTGATCTCTCACTCTCCGCTCGCTCGCCATCGCTCAGCCGGGCACAGGTACATCACGCGCCATCACGCACACGCATCTTATCACAGTCAAAGTCACGGTGCATCGCTGTCAGCGCTTCCTGGGGTTGGAATGCATGCCGCCATTGCATGGATTTATCGCTCGAATTGCGCTGAAGAATGCAAGCGAAAAATCAGGGCGGCGGCGTGCATTTACTCTTTTGGGGCAACCCCATTGATTCCGTGTAAGCGGCGCTCGAATGGTGCTACAAACCATCAGACTCTTCAAAACGAGAGCCTGATCTGAGAGGAGATCCCCGAAGACACTTTGCTATTGATAACTGGAGATGAGGGGATTGAGAAGAGATTTTCGCGGCGCATCCTCGTGGCTTCCCAAGCATAGCGCCTAGATCTCCCACTGTCCTTGAATCTGTGTTTTCTAAATTCACAAGAACAACTGGGAACGCTTTGAGATTTACCAAGTGAAAAACAAAGAAAAGGGTTTTATTCCACAGCTTATGTGTTGTCTTCTGTCGGTCCCTCCCTCAGTTGTGTCTTTCTGTACCAAATAAAATATACTGGACGGGTGTAAAAATCCCTATCAGATACTGGAGATCAAAGCAAATTCACGATGAATATTTGGTTTCGGTTTGCTGGACTGGAAAGGTGGAAAAGCCAGTCAAAAATAGCGTTTGGATATTCTGGTCCTCGCTGATTGTTAAGTTGATTTTTTTTAGGGTCTAAGTTATGCGTCTTCCTGACACCCGGAGCACATTCTCTTTACAGCGTGCTGTATTTCACCGTGAACCTCGCCAGCCTTCATCAATTCCCGTCTCCCCACAACTTTCTTCATCATCGGAGGACGTTAAATCTGAATCCGAGTGGCAGTTTCCTTGCTCCGCCGACGCCAAAAAGAAAGGGCGTCCCATTAAATCTCCGGATATCAAATCGCCACGGCGCAAATTTACGGCCGGCGGGTCAAGGCTTCGCTTAATCACGGGCGTGTCTTGTTTACTCCACCAAGAACTTATTCAAAGCTTTTAAATCATGAATGCTAATGATGACGGAACATTTGTCTTTTGCTCTTGAGGGTTTGGACCCCCGCCATCATAGAGCAGATAAACACGGGCGAGATGAAGACAGAGGAAGAGATTCATTTGTTCATATTTGCAAAGCGAACATGGGGAATAATTGTCATTGCGGCTTAATAATGAGGCAATATTTGCATAGCTTAACATAAATTATGATTACTTGCTCTAACATGTAGAAGTAATTAAAATGCAATCAGTCCAAGGGAAAGAGGAAAGATGCTATCAGATATTGGATGATGAATAGACATCTGAGAGAGAAGCTGGGGAAGAGTGATGAAGTATAAAGAGTCATCACAGTGCTGTTTGAAATGTTGCTCTTGTGCGCTCCAATAATGTGCACAATCCTCACATCTATAGGCCTCCCCTGACGTCCTTTGATTGTTTTACAGGGGAAAAGATATGTTTCCCACACAGATGGGAGTCAGGTGAATCTATCATTCCAAGGATCTTGGCACAGATCTGTCCCCACTGTGGACTGTCCACGAAATAGCGCCCGGAATAAATAAATCTGAACCCCCGCAAAGATTTATGGCTGCGTAGGAAATAAAATGGAAGCTCCCACCACGAGCTAGCACAACCTCCTGCACCTCTGAGAGCGCTGGTCGAGCACGCACAATACATGTTGCATGTTTATGCGATTGGGGAATTCATTGCACAATCATTGCACCGGTCACATTTTTTTAATCTGCCACATTTCACTGCAAAAACCCCACAGATTTCTGAACTACTTAGCTATAAAGTCACATATCTTCACAGAAAGTTGAGAGAAATGCACATTGGCTTCACGCAGCAGCAGCCAGTTTCCCCCTATTTTCTTCAGATTGTTTCGAAGCAACATATTTATGACCTGTCACGTCATAAATATGGACAAAAGCGGGAAAGACTGGGAAGATAGTCGACCACAGAACTCCAGGATGAATCAGCCAAGTCATCTCCAGTCTCATTAGTCAGCAGAAATGTCGACATGGAAGGAGAGAGGGGAAGGAGATGGGAAGGAGATGTCGTTGAGGGAGAGGGGGATGGAGGACGTGAAGGGAAATGATTAGCCACTGATAGCTACCATGCTGTTAAAGATGAGATACATATAAAGTAACAGATGGCACTTTGGATTGTTTATTGTCTTGCATTGGAAAGCTCTAATTTCAACATATGGTTTCAGTAGTTACACAATCGCTGCATTGTTACTTCAATAAATTCAGCACTTTCTGCACAGTATCAAATCAGACCACATTTTTTTGACAGGACTGATAATGTATCTAAGTCACATCCCTTTTTAACTCAGTACAAATAACTAATGGCATTTGTCTGCGAGGTTTTCTTGTAAAGGTCACATCTCACTCCACATCTCCCTGAAACTAAGCAACTCCAACTTTGGAGGCCACTTTGTCGACTTTGACAACTGAATTTTTACTTTTGCCTAATCATTGGAATCATTCGACTTCTGAAGGTAGTCGGTTAATTGGTTTTTATGTTTCACATTTCTATGACACTTGCAAGAGCCATCAAGAAATTATTTTATTAAACTTTTCAAACTGCACTGATTTTACCGTCTTGTGCTGAAGTCACAAAAAACAATATTTCCTCATTTTTGGACAAGCTTCGTAAGCCTTTTATAGCAAACTGGAAATAATCCAGCCCCACTGGAAGAGCTGTTGGAAAACTTCAGATGCATTTACCCAGTTTAAACCTATAAGATTTGTGCCTTCAGCTCGGCAGCTTGTTATACCAGGCATGGAAGAAAAAGCATGGCCTGTGTCAGGTTAGCGTCACCCAGAATGTTGCAGTCAGATCTGGGTTAGCATGGTCGGCAGGTTTCACGGGCCTGCGCGTGAAAAAGGGAGGAAAAGAGATAAAAACGTAAAGGGAAGAAGAAGTTAAGGTTTGTGCGTGCACATGAGTGCATGTATGATCCAGGTGACAGGTGCTAGTGCAGAAAATGACAGCCCCCCAGTGGGGTGCACCTATGGGACTCGCCGTCACTGAAGTAGAGGTCTACATACGGCTGTGTGTTAGTGTGCACGGAGGCCGGCTGCCACATTATATCATACATCAGCCTTTCATGAGTTTGTACACACACATTGTTGTGTGCGCTTTGCCCTGCGTGTGTGTGTTCTGACAGTAATACTCTGCGACAGAATGATCACACCCTTCTCCCCACAGCTCCGAGGAATCTCTCAGCTCCGCTCCCTTTCCTCCATCGACCCCAGAGAAGGGATGTGCATCCACATGTATGTCAACGCCTGCTTCCTGTGGGCAGCGCCGCTCCTTTGCATCTCCGTCTCGTCCCTCCCTTTCCCCCGCCTGCCCACATAATCTCAGGAGCCTTCGCGGCACTTAACAACTAAATCAACAGCAACAGGAGACGAAGAGAACATATGGAGCCCACGACATGATGACATTAAACCGCTCTGTCCATCTGGCCAGCTGTAAACTGCTGTTGGTGGCTGTCTGCTGGGCTGTTGCACCTCTGCACAGAATGCGGTTGTGTTTTGGTTCCCTTTTTCTGGCTCATCATTTATTGCATTGTAAATGAAAGATGCTGCATTTCAGGTCAATGTGTTCTAGATGTAGAACATCATGTAGGACCACGGGATTTTGCTTTTAACTGTAGTTTTGGTTGCAGTAGCATGACCTCTTGACCCATGGACACACCAAATACTGAAGACTTGACCGTGTTTTTCGCGTTAGCGTGGGGGGTTTAAGGCTATTCCTGCTTCTCCCCAAACTCAAAATATGAACTTTTCTGTTATGGAAGACCCAACCAGCCCTGATTAACTATCCAGTGGACTGAAGTCCAGCACCTGCTACAACCCTGATTAAGATTCGATGTTAATCCATAGAAAATGGACAAAGTCCAACGTTGACTGCAGTGTGGACAGTGTTAATGCTCCTACCTCCCATTGCCCACACATACCACCTCGATGTCATCAATCCTGGCTGCTTTCTGAGACCGCTGTCGACAGAAAGAAGGGACACCCTACGTCGCCAGGCTGGATCCCTCGCAGCGATGATGTATAGCCACTCCTGAAAAGCAAGCAAAATCATCATCTGGAAATGGTGAACGAAAAAAAAAAGAAGAAGCACAAGACATTAATATACCTGTACATGCAGCATATGATGAATGGATATAAGCGAGAATATGACTCGCTCTCATCAGTTAATGGTGTCAAAATAAGGTTTGATGGGGATTACATTCTTGAGCGATTGTGCCGCGTGGTTTTTCATATTGCCTCCATAACTCATTCCTTTCACTCAAATCTCCCCCTTTCGGGGCCGCGCCGTGTGTTAAAAGAGTCTTGTCTTCGGCATCTCGGGAGAATCCGGATCACTTTTGCTGCCACTCGGAGCGTAACGTGCTGTATCTCACACGTATTAGTCTGTTTCCAGTCAATTACGCCCGTTAAACCACAGCTTCTGATTAAGACTGAACAGATACTCCCGGGATGTTTTACGTAGGTGCCGGGGACCGCGGCGCCGTAAATCCCGCACCCCTGTCTGGTGAACCATGCAGCGATTACAAAAGTCAGACCGTGCAGTTCATGTCCTTGACCGGGGGTCTTTTAGGAGTCAGAGCGGGCATTCTGACGCACTGTTTGAGCGGGAGGAAGATCAGTGAGAAGGCGATGAGGGTTCATTGAACACTTAATGGAATTATCTGGACCACTTCATCATAAACAAAGCACTGGTCTGCAACGTTGGCTCCTCATTACCAACCAACTCCCCACTGTCGTCCCCCTAGAGCACAGAATGGGTTTGATGGCGGCGTTCGCCAGGCCCGTCAGATCAGCCTGGCAGCAGTATGGAACAAGTCACACGGAGGCTCTGAGCAAAGACAATATTATAAACGATAAAACCCATGTGGAGGCATGGCCACAAAGGACATGGGAAATAAGTCTAAAGTTTAAAATTGGAGCGGTCCAATGATTAAAACTTTCCATCAGATGAATCACAGGGGTTTAATTTAGATGAATCGCGATTCATTTCCAGTTGTTATTAATTTTGTTTCATTTTGTCGGAGCCAAACAACAACTGGCAGAAGACGATATACGTACAGTTAATCTGTTTTATGGTATGAAAGCGATGTGGTTTCCACATATCAAAGCAAATAACATTGCCCTTCGAGATGTCCTTGAGGAGGTTAAACTGTGTTCAACTGTTCGCAGTTTATGGGGAGAATTGTGCATGTGCTGCATATGAATTAATCGTGTTAAGGATCGTAATCAAATTAAGTTACACTGATTAATCTGGATTAATGTATTAAATTTGACAGCCCTATTTAAAATATACATCAGCATTCATTATTAACATAATAATGCAAAGTCTGCCAAGCTAGTTTCTGCTGCTCTGTGTTTAGGAGCTCAGCCCCACCACCTCCCCAGCATCCTCGTGCTCTTTGTCTCTTCAATCCCTATGGGAGGGGGGTGGGGTGATATGCTTCACCTGTAATGTCTAGGCAGGCTATGAGTGGCAATGAATATATTGAGAGAGAGCCTGACGGCAAACCAGCTTCATCGTTGCTAAATCGATGCCCTGTTAATATAATAATTTCTTTTTTTGGGGGGTGGGGAGTCCACCTCTTTTTTCCTTTCAGGATGCAACAATGGATACAACCCTGAAGGAACCAGCATCTCATTACAGGGCCCTATGTGAGCATTGGAGGGTTTGGTACCTTGGGCAAGGGTATATTGGCAGTATTCTGAAGGTGTCCTGGAACTTTCCCCCCCGACCAGCAAACCTCCCAAGTATTGTCTGCACTGGGACTTGAACCGAGAACCCTCTGCTTCTCAGCTCGGTCTCCCACAGACTGAGCTATCAAATAATCATTAACGTGTGTAATAAAGTATTTCCAGTAAATCCAGAGTTGTCTGACTGATTTATATGAGATGTATGTCCTCACACCTGTGGCGTGATAAGCAGGTTCCGGTTGGCTGGTCCAGTAACCCCAAGTTACGCATCCAATGCTCCCATCTCCAACCGCTAACCCTCCTCCTGCCTATCTGGGTTTATGTCGACCTTTTATTACCCACACAGCATCCAGTCTCCTCCCGTGTTGACTGTGGACCACCACAACACCTTTCAATAGAAACAGGCTACCAGAGATTTGATACGGTTGATTTTAACGGTTAATTTGATGAAGAATAATCATGCAGCCGGGGCCGAAGAAATCTCCCAGAGAAATCCACGAATCACGCTGGGCTAAGATTGATCCACGCTTCGCTCCAATGCCCCCCCCCCCCAAGGTTTATGGTAGACACAAGTTTAAGCTGATCTATATCTGAGGCGGCCGACACCATCCACCCCCCCATTTTCTTGTGATCTCAGTGTTCTCATTGATCTTACAGAGTTCGCAGAGCCAAAAGCTGTGAAGGTTACACAAGTGGCGCAGGCGGGGGGGTATAGAAAGCGATGTGGAAAAGTCTATTTCTCTGAAAGAAATCGATAATGCAGACCGTATCTATGATACCAACCTGAATCTGAAAATAACTGATTTTCCTCACACTCTCCCCAAATCGTTTGCTCTCTGCCAAATATCTCTTAACCTTTTTTCCCTCTTCAGCAGATGGAGTGAGACTCGCTCCCATAAAAAAAACTGGTAAAAAACTTATGAGATGGGAATTTTCATGTGAGTCCTAAAAACCAGTCCCAGTGGGCCAAAGAGGCCTAAAAAATTGAGTGAGTCCCAAAGTTGTCCATAGGCGGCTCTGTAACAATGAGGTTAACAATAGTTTTAGACTTCCTAGACACCTACCTGCCCTATATTGTCAAATCATTTCCAGCTGATTTCAACCTAAGACACATTTGAGGCCTTTCTTTGTAACTTGGATGACTTAGCAACAGCTTAATGGTTATTTCATGGCTATATTTTAAGCTAACAGCATCTACAGACATGTCAACACTGTGATCCTCATAACTCCTTTCATTTAAAGCTTTAAAGAAAGTCAAGGAACTGTATTTGTCCTTTTTTTATATCACAGCTCTGAAGAATCCCGATTTAAATGAAAATCCTTTGCCAAACACGGCTGCATCAGTGGACTGTGCATAGTCCATTTAATCCTTCCTTGAAAACAGACTCAAAAACATGAATCCCATAATTGAGTGCCATGAAAATTTGACTGAAACCGGCGGTGAAAAGTGTATTGTAATGGATTTGAGCCTGTTTCCCTGCCAACAGGGAATTTAAGCTTCAAAGACGCTTAAAAGGAACTCTTAGGAGAAGCTGACAGAAGAGAAATGAAAAGTAACACATTACGCTCCCGTGTATTAAAGAGAGAGAAGACTTATTTAGCTCCTCTTCCCTCGCTGCGCCGATACCGTGCACCTACACCTGAGGCGAGCTGAGAACTATAACCGCTCGGCTCTCTCAGGAGGCGGCAGAGGCCACCGGTTGGTTACAGATCAGATCATTCTCCCAGATGGAAAATTTGGTCTCTGCTCGGCAGGATTTTAACCATGTATTAAGCCGACGTGGATTTGATATACACACCCATACCAGTGCGGCTTTCAATTTATTAAACCTGCTTGCTTCCATTTTAGTTTGTTTGGGTTAAAGCTCGATTTTGCTGCTGTAAAACTCTTCGTTTTGCATTGACTTGGTACGCCTCCTTTTGGCCCCGCCCCTTTTCAAGGAAGCCTGATTCTTGGATTTTAATTTCCGCACAGGTGATTTTCATTGTTGTAACCAACTGTGTGCAAAGGCTTTGAAAACAGACTGAATAGGGATTATTTGCTCTGTCTTGTATGACCTTTTACTAGTTTTAATATACTTTTGAGCCCACTGTACAACAGATTTGACTGACTGTCTGGCTGATAACAGAGTGTTTGCAGCATCTCAGAGCAGCTTCGTTTGTTCCTGCCACAGTTCATTCTTCTGTAGTCATTCAAAATGAAAATAAAATGCTGCCAAAGTGACGCTGCACTAATGGGCTGCATCTCTCCCTGCCTCATCCTTCTCTCTTTCTTTTGTTTGCCCGTCTCAATTCTCTCTCTCTCTCTCTCTCTCTGA
Source organism: Takifugu rubripes (assembly GCF_901000725.2). Classification (NCBI taxonomy): domain Eukaryota; kingdom Metazoa; phylum Chordata; class Actinopteri; order Tetraodontiformes; family Tetraodontidae; genus Takifugu; species Takifugu rubripes. The sequence goes on along the minus strand of NC_042296.1, from coordinate 4,273,622 downwards.
CGGCTAATTGTGATTGGATGATTAAAACAATTACAGAGATAACAAAATCCAATCAAGCGCAGACGTCTGCCACATGCAGACTCGTGGACAACCAGGAATGAGTGGTGGAAGGTTCGGGCACTTGTGCCAATGCTACTGAACAGATGAGGCTGAAAACAGAGAAACTCAGAATCAGTATTATGAGAACTTTGAGGGGACGTCAAAATGAAGCAATCCTGGCAGCAGAAACTGGCCAACAACAAGTTTGCTTTCAGAAGCTGCTCAGTTGCTTTTTCCCCTTTCCCAGCATAATTTGCAGCTTTTCCCTTCCTCCTCGTTTCTTTTTTTGGCACATATTTTAGCAGGCCAGGCAAGCCCAGATGTCTGCTGAACTGGAAGTTTGGCGCTGGCAGCTGCCGCCTGAGCGTCGCAGAGGACCACGAGGTTAAACAAAAAGGATAGAAAAAAAAACGAGGATGCGGTTTAAACTTCTGCATCTTCTTGCCCCCCGTTTCAATCCGCCTGCGCCATCTTTCATTACATTTCTCAGAATTGTAGATTGAAGTGATTCCAGGACTCATAAAACATGCACAGATGTGCGGTGACCACAGAGCGGCCTCTCTGTTTAGTCTGCAGAAACAGCAGAGTGGCAGTTAATCTTCCCTCCGCCGTAGATCGCCATCTTTTCATATCCTGAAAAATCCTCGCCCTTGCTGATCTCAAAGGTCAGCCCCGGTTGTTGTGTGGAATCACTAAATCACTGCGCCCGTGTCCTTACATATTTGCTCTACGCGCCTGCTCGTGTTTCATAACTCCTAAAAAGTCACGGAGCGAGCCACGGGCGGGCGGTGAATGAAAAAAGGGAGCCTGGCAGGAGGCGGAATTCATTTGCAGCACTTAGTCAGCCAAGAGTCCCCAGCAGCAGCACAGAGAGGGAAGAAGACAGGCAGGCAGCAGTCACTGTCTGCCTTAACTTTACAGTGCAGTCAGTGTAATTTAAAGTTTGACAAAGAAGAAAGAATGAAACCCTCATTCAGAGATTGTGGGTTTTTATAAAGCTAAAAGCAGACAGGAGTAGCAATGGAGCTAGCTAACAGAGACAGTGCTGAACAATAGCACACTGAAAAGGTCAGCGTCAAAGATGTGGATAAAGGAATGAGAATGGTGCTAAACTCGAAGGATATGACCATGAGGGAGAACTCAGCACTGAGTTTTAGCTAAGTTGATGCTGTAAATCCGCCCTTCATATATTTATGTCCAGTTTCAGCTCTCATATGCATAAATCAATATGCAGTGCTGAGGTGTGCACATTGGTGAAGTGCTTTCCCCACTTGTTTGTAATGAATTCTTAAAATATAATTATCTCTAGCTGTATATCAGCTTCAACCATGAAGCCAAATGGGCCAATAAATGTCTTTTTTATGACATGAGTGACAAGATGGCTCACCCTTTGGTAGGTTAGCACTCCAGGATAAATGATGTCATTTAAATGATTGTTATTCAGGTTTATGAAGAAGTCTTAATTTTTTGGTTGTTGAAACAGAAACGGACAGCTAATACCACCATCAGCACATTTACTGAATGTTTGTGTGTGTCCTCGCATATCATAGATATTGAGGACCAAAATGTTCTTTCTGCTCGTAAATTGGGGCCTCATTTGTGAAATGGGGCAATTTTGCTGGATCCCTCAAGTTCAATGGACTGTTTGAGGGTTAAGACAAAGTATAATTGCTGAGGTTAGAATCAGTGTGTGTGTGTGTGTGCGTGTGTGCGTGTGTGCGTGCGTGTGTGTGTGCGTGTGCACCCTTTTGAGAAGGTCGTGAAGGCCATTTAGAGGTGCAGCGGCCATTGTGAAATACCTGTTGGCTGCAGTTATGTTGAGGGTGGGAGATGAAAAACGAATGCAGGAAGCTGCTGCAGATGGTCGTGCTGAAAGGGCCGACTGGTTTTATCAATACCTGAATTTTATAAATTCTAAGGAGCCTTCCAAGTGATTAGCATCCAGGCTTCTTGAGAATACTGCCACAAGGTTTGTGCGACCGGTTTTAGGGATATTGTGTCACAGTTTGTGCAGATCCCCTCCAGCACAGTTGGTAGCATTTTTTTTATGCTTTTTAACATGTAAAAGGATTCTGCAAAAGAAAGAACAAAGGGCCAAACAAGCTGGAGAGATACATGTATGCGGTGAACTGCTTGAATAACTACTGACTGTTCCCAGATAAAACACTAATAAATTAGCATGAGGTCATCTTCTAATTCCTGAAAAATGGGGTTTCTAGCATAAAATAGAATAGAAATGTCAGCGTTGGCTTGGCCCAGTGACTTGTCTGCTTGCTTTGAGAGAATAAACTTTGACTTTTGTAATCAGATGCTTCACCTGACACGTTCTGTCAGATTGGATGATGAACATCACTGTTCAGACACTTTCGGTGTGTAGATGTTCCATCGAGCTCAAGTCAGGACTTCAGTTAAAGTTATGCAACAGAATTCCTTTAGATTCAATTTTGATCCTTAGTCAAGCATTTTTCTGGCATAACCTAAACACCCAACTCCAGCTAATATACATGCTAGCTCATTGTATGCTAACACTGACATCTATAGGAAATTGCAACAACACTTGTCCAACTTGTCTATGTTGCTATTTATCCTAAAAAGCAATGACAGAATGTGGCCATTCCATGGGAGGCTGCTACAAATACGACATCCCTCCCCTTGTTTTTGGTTGCTGTTGGGTTAAAGAACACGTGAAATAAAATCAGTGGTTAAAGCAAATCGAGTCCATGAATTCACTCCACGGTGGGTCTGAAGCCCTCTACGGACCAGGGTGGAGAAAATCTCCATCAGGGTTTAGCCACTCTCAGCTGTCATGCTAATGGTCACGCTTAATGGTCGTAATGAATGACTGAATTACTTTTGCGCTGTTTTCGCCGGGTCCTGTTAACCAAGCCGCTCGCACAGGAACCGGCGAGCTGCATCTAAATTTTAAGCGAGTTGGGATTCTTTCCGACTGAGCTGGTTGCACGCTCCTGTTGGATCCGGCCACGGGAAGGGGTGAAACAGTGGAAATGCTGAGCTGTGACATCTTTTACGCAAACAGCAAACTTTGCCGAGGTGAAAACAGCTGCTCGAATAGTCTTGCACAAAGGGTATTGCAGAAATTTGTGCCTGTGACAACAGATATACAAACAAGCAGATTTAGTGGGAATACGCAGCTTGGCTAACTCCACCCTGCAGAGACAAAAAAAACGGGATGAATAAAATTAACTATCCATAAAAGCTTTTTAATTAGAGCTGCATCACTGCTTCCCCAATTCTTTTATTAATCGGGCCGCAGTGAAGGTTGTGTGTTGGCAGGGAGCGTGCGGTAGGTTGGCCAGAATCACAGAGGAGAGTATATTTATTGCTCCGCTCTCCTTTTTAAAGGAACATAGTAATATGTCGTGAATACCGCACACACACACAAAACTCCCTCCCGGGGTGGATGCAGACAAATAGCCTTGAGATGAGAAAGGGTAAATTACTCCCATGGAAGAGGTAGCTGGGAGAGTCGAATGGATTTCGCCCCCCCCCCCCCCCCCCCCCCCCCCCCCCTTTCCATTTCTTGGTAAAGGAGTCTTTATAACAGCTTAAACTTACATCAGCGCTAAAATGGGACAGTAGCCTCAAGGTAGAGCGGGCGCATAATGCAGTTAGTTACCACATTAAGTCCTAGCGAGGGAAGAGACTCTGCACTGGAGTGAAGGGCCGCACACCCTGGCTCTGGAACGCCCTGGATTTGGTGACAGAGGTGACACAATCTGGCAACAAAATCAGCCACGACAAAACACTCCTGTCACATCGCCTCCTCTTCTCCGTCCCTCTCCGCTGACGACATTTTCCGACAACAATGCGGGATTTGTTGACTGCTGCGCTACTTTTCTGAGATGACAATTCGCATGAATGTCAAAATGGAACATTTCACCCCTGGCAGATCCTCTGTACTTAAGAGGAGAACCCGGCACCAGCAGCCGGCAGCTACATGATCTGATCTGTAAGTGGGTAAGCAAAAAGGCAGGGTTGAGACAAATTCTAAATGTGTGCGCGTGTGTGTGTGTGTGTGTGTGTGATCTTGCGCTGGGGACCAATATTCACATTTTGATAGCAAAAGGAGGAGAATTCCTGGAGTTGTTAGCACTGTTTACTCACAACAACAAGATTCTGGTCTCAGGTAAGACAGTGATAAAGTTAAGGTTGGGCAGTGTGTGTGTGTATGTGTGTGTGTGTGTGTGTGTGTTTAGTTTCTTCACAGCTCAGCTGCTTGGGCTTTCCTGTGCAAGAACTTATTTATTCCATGTTAAACCAAACATCCCAGTTGACACACGAACCAGCACGCGTGTCCAGAAGTGCGGCTTCCCTCCACGCTGATGGTTTATGGATGGAACTAATTTGTGCTTCCACCTGTGAAATAAGTCCCAGAGGAGGACAAGCGGAGGGTCACGTCACACTGGCAGCAGATGAGCAGCTGTTTGCATGCAAACAAATGAGTGTTTTATGCATTTGTTCATGCATTTTGAATGCAAACACCTTATTAAAGTAGTCCTTCCTTTACCCAGTCTGGCCCGGTCCTGCTCAAGGTTTCTCCCTGTTAGTGGTGAGGGGGAAATTTTTGCAAGAATGTTCTGCTTAAGTTTCCATAAGCGAGACATCAGCCAGCCTCCTAGAAAACGTACCCAAATATTATCGCTGCCACATCTGAGATAGTGAAGCGATCGCAACTCCATCTGTTTGCGTAGGCAAAAGGTTATCGCAGGATTTGAAGACACCTCTGAAACAGGTTCTGCCGGGTCCATCTGTTCTCTGAAATGAGCACCGTGTATCTATTCAGGCAGCCTTTGCAGATGTCCAAAATCCACTTAAGGCTGATAATTTGTCTGAGATTACTTTAATGCTACTGCTGTCCTGTCTGTGATTTGTCTATTGCTTGACAGGACCACACACACACAGACACACAAACACACACTTCATATGCTCGCCGACTGTCAGGCAAACAGACCCGGCACTTCTCAATGAGAATGTAAGCTGTGAAGAGATGAAAAAGGGAAACTGGAATGTGAGCATGTGTGTGTGTGTGTGTGTGTGTTCCGTGGGGGCTCGGAAAATTGTCTAATTTTTTTATTTCCTAGTTTTTATCGAATGCTCCCGTGGCGACTGCTCGACATCCTACCCCGGGCCTCATTGCATTGCAAAATCATGCTAAACAAGCGTGAGAAACGGTGCCGTTCGAAAGTTGGGGAACCGACTTTGGGGCGAGTCGGAGGTTGGGGGCTGGGGGGGGTGGGGGGGTGGGTGATGTCTGTCAGTTCATTATGAACAGTAAAAGGGGCTCCTGAGGTGGGCGGAGGGCTACATCAACTTGCAAACCGGATTAGTTTTTATGGTATTAAAAGGCCTAAATGTGGTTTATGAGATTAGATTTAGAATTAGTGCAGAATCAGTCCCAGTTTAGGCGGAATTCTGCAGCACTGAGGTCTGGAGAGAGTTGGCGTGCCGGCGTTATTGGCTGCGCGCTGGCACCTGAGGCAACACGAGCCAAAATTCCGACCCGAGATGGTTGACAGATATTTATAAATCTGAGATCCAGCCGGTGACGCTTGTTCCAACCTAACACGAAACCGATTCATGTCTGAGAGTTTTTGTGGCTGGAACGGGAAAAAAATTGATTTTCCACACGGGCGCTAGCTTCAGGAAGGTTCAGCTGCATATTTATCTCTGGAATAGCAACAATTTTCTGTTCAAATATACATGATTATTTAAAGAGAAGCTGTAGTTTGACCTGCATTTTTTTTTAATGATATTAACATATCTACAGATTAAAAACCCGACAAAACTGTATAATTTCAGATTTTTCATCCTGAAAAAGCCACACTGATGCCGGGGGAGCACTTCTGACCTCAATATCTCCTTAAGAATAAAAATTCCCACATCTTTAACGCTAGTTAAATTTGCCGGGGCAGCGGTTTTTAGATGACAAACCCAGAACGCTCTCTCCCTAGATGGCTTCCCCAGCTCCTCTGGAAGACCATGGAGGCGATCTCTATATGGGGGATGTAATCCTCCATCTTGACCAGGGTGGACAGATCCAGAGGGACTTACTACAGGATTCCCAACCAGACGCCTCAACCTCCTCAGATGCTTCCCGGAAGCTCAACGTGTTTTTGGTTCCCTTTCATGTTACTGTTCGACTTGTCTCAAGTGCCCGTTTTGGTCTTAATTCAAGGATATTTCTGTCACCAACTACGTGGCTTAAATTGGCCACATATTTAGGAAGCAGCTGCTACTACAACAGGTCCTGAGTGTGGTGCCAGGAAGGCACCAAAACCGAGTGGGAAGCACAAACGTATTATGCAAAACAGACAAACGCTCACATTGGCTGTGTATCCGAGCAAAGACGTGGGCTGAATGTTGTGCACAGAGGAGAGCCGTGCAAAAGGCGTGCAAAAATCAAGGCCGTGTGAGTTATCCTGCAGTCGGAATATGCCACCTGGGAGGGGGAGGAGCCTAGTGCAGGTGTTCAGCACTTGAGTTTCTGAGGAGGTTTTAAAAGAACTTGGTTTTCTTGCCCCACTACAAAAACTGCAAAAAAACGGGGAACAATCGGGGTCTCGTTTGAAGGTGTTGGGTCGTATCATGTTTTTTTCGTCAAGCGTTTAGAGATTTCTGATTTCTTGATTTTAGGAGGCAGAGAGGTGACCGAGTACCTCTAACCATCAACAGCATGAGCGTAGAGGGAGCGGCGTCCTTCAAATTCCCAGGGGACACACATCTCTGAGGACCACTAAGGCCCAACAGAGTCTCCACTTCCTTCTAACGCTTAGGGAGAATCAGCTGGAGGACGGACTGCAGGTGTCCTCTCCCAGGCCACCAGAGAGTCGGTGCTAATGTACTGGCGGACTGTCTGGTTTGCTCGGCGGCTGAAAACAGAGCTCTACAGAGGATCACCAGGTCTGCTGAGAAGATCATCGGCTGCCCTCTGCTTGCCCTAGAAATCAACCTTAGCTTCCGCTGCATCAGCAGAGCAAAGGAGGTCTCAGCAGACTCTTCACACCAGGGTTAGCATCTGTTTAGCCGTCTGCCATCAGGAAGGAGGTTCAGGTCTACACGTCTGAGAGACAGCGCCTATCCACGGGCCATTAGACTTCTTAACAAACGGCAATAAGTCACATGATCCATTAGGACCCTCCAAAAACATTTCTGCTATTATATAAATCTTTAGCGCAACACTTATTTATATGTAATAGTGTGTGAGTGTACAAAATGGCTATTTTTTATGATTCAATTGTAATGCTATATTGGCCCGTACTCGGCAGTAGATACACATTTTTATTTTTTATCGTAAATAAATGCACCACGCTGCTACTCATGATCACTGCGTGATGAACAAGCTCTTCTCTTCTGCACTGTCACAAATGTGAGTAATGGCAAACACACGAGAGAAAATGGGTGTTTCGCATTTCAAAATATTAGCATTGATTTGTGCGTCCAGATGTTTGCTAATTCATTTCCATTAAGCAAACGCGCTGTTTTATAATCTGCTGCTACTGCTGGTAAAGCGCAGTCAGTTTAACCAGGATTACATCTGGGCCTCCAAAGGCTCTTTAATGCTGCGTTAGATAGAAACACTCTCCATGCATCTGTTTACAAAGCTGAAACAAATTGGTTGAGGAATAGAAGAAGAGCTGCGATGCTAATAGCCGGGCGGCGGTGAGGAATAACCAGCGGCCTGTATATTTTCCTGTATGTCTCACATTATAAGGTTCTTATTTTTGGGATGGATTCATCTTTCATTGTGATTTCTTCCCCTCCATCCAGGGCTCCATCATCCGGCACCAAACGATGTCACCAGCACCGAGTCATTTCCAGGATGTGGGCCGAGGGTGGAGGTGTGAACACGCCATCCATCTCGTACGTCAGTGGCCCAAACACACACTCCTAAAGCCGTCTTCATTCCTACATCTGTCTGACTCTCCGTGACCCTGTGAGTTAATTATTAATACTGTAAAAATGTGGGCCCACCAGGACATTTTTCTTCATTAATCCCCGTATGTGAATCGCCACACACCTGACAAGTCATTTACCCCCTCGATGCTGCGCTCCTGCTAGTGGGGAATATCTTTTCTGTCCTTTAAACCACACATTTTACTACTTTTTGGGACCAAATCAGACAGTTTTGGCTCCTTTTTTTCCTGGACATGTTATTTGTTCAATAGTTTCTTAAATTTAAACTTTGAAACCAGAAATATCACAACCTGTTCCCCTGAATTAATTAGCCTAACAGAAACTGTCACTATACCCCAAGCTAACGCTAACATCCTCAGCTATTTTAGGCTTGGCAAACCAAGCATTTACAACCTTTATAGAATATTTAGGGGGTGATGCAAAGTTCAACAGATCACACTGAAAATTCAGCGCAATAAACTCCCTCAACATCGTTGGGTTCAAAGCCTAATTAATCCAATTCTTCACCCCCACCACCACCCCCTTTTATACTCCCACATTAGCATATTCCGAAAATCTATATTCATCATGCGTCACCTGCTATGCCCGTTTGGCAGGCAGCGAGAAGGCCCATTAACTGAAAGACAATTAATCAGCTGATACTGTATCTGCATATCATTGTTGCGGAGATTTAGCGCGGCGTTAATGTTAGGTCAGGATGAGTTGCACAAATGTTATGCAAATGATAGCCGAGATAACGCACCGACGCGCTCCACTCACAACCGCGTGTTAATCGTTCTAACTTTAGATTCATATCCAAAGGTTTTAGATGGTGGTCATTGCTTCAGTGGTGACCCCGTTAAAGACCCTAGCATGAGAGTTATAGCACCCCAGCGGCGCCAGGAGTTTGATTGTGGGCGGGGCTCCAGAAAACTGGACGGGCCAGTTAAAATAAGCCAAAAAAAATAGAAATGGGTTATCCTTCATCTCAGTTTTGCCACTTTTCCGCAGCACTGAGGACAGCGACTCAGGCGGACACAGACGTACACCTTGGCTCTGAGCTTAACTTCATTTATCTCTCTAGAAAGTTCCATACACAAAGACTCAAACGGAATTATATCTTCGGAGGGTCTTTCTCCGTCTCATTTATTTAGCCAGCAGGCTGGGCAGGTAGCTGTCCAAAATTATTTAAGGGTCTCTTATACATCCAGAATGTCAGAAGAACTGTATCGACCAGAAATAGCAGCACTGACTCACACAGCTGCTCAACACAAACGGCAGGAAACACTTATTTCCTCGGAATAATGAAATGAAAAGCATATCTAACCATACAAACAACTACATAACAATGAATTCAGAGACAGCTGACAAATAAGTACACATGCACACATGGGGGGGTGTCACGCTGAATGCAGTAACATTAAAAACACTGTCATATTTATATAAATGTGGAGAGACAGACGCTAACGTTAGCTTACTAGAGAGGGTGGGTAGCACTTGATGGGGAGAGTGTAGACAAGCTGGACGGTTGTAGCATGACAAAGGGCAGGAGTTTCCCCTCCTTTCTTGGGGAATTTAGTTTTTCATATATTAGTTTATATATATATATATATATATATACAATATATACGTTTTTCATATATTACCGTCTGTATCCGTCTCATTGAGCTTGCTTGTAAAGCCTGCGTGGCAGTGATATTCTATGTGGAAGAGCCATATCCTGTGATTTATTGCATTTATTGCTTTTTTAAATCTATATAGCTGGGATTGGGGAGTTGAAATTAATTGGAGGATTTGGACATAAATGCTGTATCGTTTAAGAATGTGCGGGTCAGTCATTGTTTTTTATGTTATTTAAATTCAAAAATGAAAGCTGCATTTTTTGTTAGAAGCGTCAGCCATGAGCTCCTCCAGAGACCTCCATCCATCCAATAGTGTCTGCATGCAACTTTAAATAAAGTCGGTGCATTTGAATCCCATAACTCCATTTTTTTACAGCGTATAACCAGTCTGTTTGTGTTTCTAGGACACCGCCGACAATAGTAGCATTTTTCTTACATGGAGAAATTTCCACGCTTATATTCGGATGCTTTGATGACAGTTTAATAGGGAGACGGGGAAGGGAAATGTGGAGACGGAGAGCCTATTAGCGCAACCTTTGTAACAAATATGGTGAAGAGCAAACGGAATAAGGCCCCGGCCGAAGTACTGACGGAGCATTACAATAATCCCAGCTACTTAGGACAACAGTCAGATATTAAATACACCCAATCCGCTGCCCCCACTCGCAGCAAAACTAATAAATGAGGTGCCGTTGCATATTCACCATTATAATTGAAGTTGGACAGAGCCCATTTATTCTTATAAAGCGCTGAAGCACTGCGACACCAGCCGCGGTGCCTTGCCAAACAAACAAATGAGGGGAGGGGAGGGCGCCAGAGATACATTTAAGCCGGAAAAACGCCTCGGTTCACTTTCTTTAATGCAAATGGTCGCAATGGCGAGACCGGCGCGCTCGCTTTCCCATCACGTGCATCATTATCATCACTTGCAGAGGCTTCAGCGGTGATGGAGTGGCGCGGTTGCAACCTATTCGCAGAGATGGAGAGATTAGCAAGGGATCCCCACGTGGACCTGACACTCGGAGGACGTGGATGCATCCCAGCGCCTTGAGTGAGGTCATAAAGCAGAGGCTGAATGTCAAATCCAGGCCGTTAACCAGCTGTATTGATACACTGGCGAATGGTTTTATCAATTTTCCGGATCTGTAATTGGTGCTGCTGAATTGACCGCGTGTCATTTACGGGGGCGTGTTCGCTCTAAATGAGCCGGCGGTAAAGTTCTGATAATGATCTGCTATACAGCGATTGTCAATAGTCGTGAAGGGGAGGAAATATGAGGGGAAAGCGGCGCAATCCAGCCCCGAATTCACCCGCGCCCACCTGCGGAAGGTCGCGTCCTGTAAATGCTGCGGAGTGATGGCAGCAGGGATGCACGTAGAGCCGATGGCCCGCACTCGATGCTCCACGGCAGCTCTGCTAAATAAACGCCGCCGTTTTGGATGTTGTTGCTTTTAATCGTCAGACCTTCAATCTGCGGGAAGGAAAACAAATCCACCGGCGTCGGAATTAATGGCCGATAAAAGGGTCGTTAATCAATTTGCGCGCGTGGTGTTCGACACCATTAGAGACGCAGCAGCAAATCGCCTTAAAAGTCCATGACGAACGCGCGTTTCCTTCCAGATGAGCGGCAATTTCTTTCCATCAGCGTTGACATGTGAGCTGAACGTGTCTGGGGAGGGCGCCAACATGGCCGCCGTAGCCCGGGATTTATAGATCTCTGGTGGATTATCGACCTGCGTTCAGAACCGACGACTTTATGCCAATTAATACGACAATGTCAAAAGCTAACACACCAGTGACGGTTTCACCGGCTGGCCAAGCACACTGTATCGTAGGTGAGCACACACACATGCACGCACACACACACACACACATGATTGTTCTTTTATAATGGCTTTGTGTCAGTATATAACAGATGTCGCCTATCAGTTCCATTTATTCCCATCTCCAGCTAGTCTCAGCCTGTCCAAACAATAGCACCAAAGAAACGATGGAAAACAACACAGGAGAGACAAACACATCAATCTGCCACAAAATCTCACCCCCCTCCCACACACACACACACACACACACACAATACACACACACAATACACACATTTCACACTGATAAAGATTTTAATCTGTAGTTATGGCTGATTTGACAGATGGGCGCTTTTCATTAACACCTGAGAAGATCCAAGATTCAATGCATGAAGCAAGAACACACACACACACACACAAGTCGCCGTGTGCCACAATACTCTCATTTACGCGCCCTCTTTTTCCAAGTAGAGGAGGAGAACAGGAAACTCGGGGAAAGCTGCTCCATCAGCCATCGGTCTCGGGGGGATCACATCCTGGGAGATGTGGTCTGATACGGGGGGGGGAATTGAAGCCTTGATTGGAATTGAAGCCTGGCGGGGCACCCAGAAGCGGCTTCACATCTAGTCAGGATATTGAAATCAGACTGTTGCTCCGCGCGCTGGCGCTAAACTACAGGGTGTTTTCAGGAACTACAGAAGGCAAACTGGGGAAAATAATCAGAGTCAGAATGCGCTTGTCAACAATGCTGCTGTGTGTAAACGAGCCGCCGTCATTGTGCTGCTCTTGTTTCTCCGCCGCAGTCTCTCTGTAGCATCAGAGCACGATTGTTACTTTATCCCCGCTGTAACTGTTGCTTTATTTATCTATTTATTTATTTCCTCTTTTTAGACCCAGGGAAACCCGAACAAACGGCAGCAGAATAAAAGCATCTCAACCCCACACATTCATGCGGAATATTACGGCAACAAAACAAGGCCGCTAACTGGAATTAGCCCGCACCAAAGCCCCGTCTGGTGCCTGCGTGGCAGCCATTGATTAAAGGGCCTTGTTAGCATGTACGGCCTCTCATATGTTTCTGTTGTATCATTGATAAGGGTTTTTTTGTGTCTGCGCTCACTGGAGGGAGTCGGCTAATTAAAAACCAGTGACAGCAACGGAGTTGGGGGACAAAGGCGCCGGTCCCACTGTCGCAGATTTGCATGGGCATTAATTGTTTTTCTTTTATTTTGTGGCGTTGTACAGTGAGGCTTACACACTCAAGGACGGAATCAAAGGTTCTTTTACCAGACAGCTTAATAAGAAGCAGAAGAGTCAGTAACTTTTGCTATTTTACTGGAGTTATGGCATAAAACAAGTGAAGAATGGCACAATATCTCCCGCAGGAACTGTTCCACTCGTACGCACGCATGTGTAGTACATCCACTTAACCTTTAAAAACACTTTATTTTAGGTAGATAATCCTAAAGAGGTTATTCTGGTGAACTTTCATGACCAAAGCCTTTATCCAGAAGATTGTCAGGAATTCCATTTACCCCTTATTCACATTCTTCTATGGTGTTCCACAGGGCTTCATACTGGATCCCCTTTCCTTTTCCCTCTTATCTTTGGTCAAATCAAAAAGATCATCCGGGATTACTGTAAAACATTACACATGGATCACTGAAGCTCTACTTTTTCGTTGCCGTGACCACGCGCTCCTTCCACCATTTAACAACCGGACTTGGACTGGATCGTAAATCCTTTGCAGGGTCAAGATCCAAACATTCGCTGCAAAATGAACCAGTCTACATTTGCTCGTTGGTGCAATCTGACCCGCTTGTTTCAAAAACAAAAATAAATAAATGAAACACCATCAAACATGCCTGAAATGTATGCGCTTTATCTATTAAAGACGCATCACAACGTTTCCATTGTTTCCATGTTTGTGTGGATTTTGCCTCCTCTGATGTGACACCCGTCGCCCGTCAACAAAGATTTTTTTTTAAAATAAATAAAAAGGAAGAGGCCAATTTGCCCGGACGAATTAATCATCACATTAAACATGAAAAACTAATTTTGTTTTTGCCGATGTGTCTGTCTGTTTTGTCAGCCGGTTGTGCCTCTCCAGACGATTTTCATATTGCTGCGTTCAGTACATCGTTTTTTTTTTATCGGTGTCAATCTCCTGACACCTACAGCCTCCCCCCAAGAAAGAATAAATTAGACCCGAGTACAAATGTTGTCATGTTGAGATAGGTTTTAGTTACAATGACTGATTTTACATATAGTGTATATGTCAGGCTTGTTTTGACAAATAACAAGCTAGGTGACAAATGCTGCTAATCTACAGCACATGCTAGCAACATGAAGCAGGTAGGAGTCTTTTGCTTCAGGCCAGAGTTAACTACAGATGTAAATTCATCTCCTTCTTTAATGTCTTCAATAATATATACAGTTACTCATTTACTGCCATGCTCCCGTGATGCGTTTACGGGCCAGAGTGATGAAGCCAACGTTGTAGCTTTGTGCATCCAAAGCCATTTAATCACAAACTCGATGGGAAATGAGCGGCACGAGGGGGTTGATTTACCGGGCGGCCACTCCGGGGGTTAGAGTTCAGCATCACATCATTACTTTTCTACACCTCACATTGATTTGTTTAGTGAGGTAACAATGTTGTCCGGGGAATAAGAATATCAGACGTCCGTGCAGTCAATTTTGTGGACTTGGTTTGTGGTCTGCCAGTATATTAACATGGGGGGGGGAGGGTAGTTGCAACTGGAAAGGTGGTGGGAAAATAGGGAGGACGAGGCAATGGGTCCGATTCAGGAGGTTTCCTTCCACCATTGTCAGAGGGTTATTGAAAAAGCATTTTAAGATAAGGTTAAGGTCACCAGATATAATTAGGCAAATGTAAAAATGCAGGTGGAATCACAACACAAATGAAGTACATAAGCATTAAAATAAAAATAAAAACTTCAGTCTTTCTCAGACTTTCACTGATTGTTTTCATTCACCTACAGCTACCAGCAGTCAGAAACCAGCAGGAGCTGCTGCTCCTCTCTTCATGCTAAGCTAACTAACTCAAGGTTTGAGTTTCTAATCCAAACCACAGTGGCGTCGTTATTCTACTTAAAAGAAACCAATGCTGACCTTGTTCCATCCATCCTTCCATCCTCTGTTGGAGGGGGAATACACCTCGGGCATGTTGCCTGTCCATCACAGGACACACACGCTGCTCGCTGACGCCTCTGGGAAATTTTTAGGTCAGCTTTAATCAATGAAATCTGCATGTTTCTAGTCAGCAGGATGAAACTGGAGGAAATCCAGGCTGGCACAGGCGAAATATGCAAGTTTCACCAACTTTAATTATGTTTCCTTTAGCTTGTGCACAAATCCACACCAGTAGGTCCACATCAGTGGATTCATTACTGCTAACAGATGTGTAATGCGAGTCCCTATATAGTTCATTAAAACCATGCAGACATCTGGCCACATGACCCTCTAACACTGTTTCAGAGCAACAACTTTGGTTGTTGTTACACTTTGCCCACCCACAAAGGAGGAACAACGAACAACAGATACGCTTAAAATGCCCCACAGTAGCATTTGCCGCCCTGCTGCAACACCCTCAGTGTTTCCCTCACCTTTATCCCCGGCCTCGAAACCTTTGTGGCGCGAGGCAATGAAAGGCGCGCCCAAGCAGCTTGCGGAATAATTGGACCAAAGCGCCATGAAAAATGGATTGCGGGTTCACGGTTAGCGGAGTTAGCAGGGACGCGAAGGCGCCTCTGCAAGAAATAAGCTGTGTGACATGGGATCGCTCCCCTGGACAGAAGCAATCAATAAAGCATTACAACAATCGCAGGAATCTGAAGAAAATGCCACAGTCACTGGTTCTAGTATTAATCCATTTGCTTGTTAAAAGGTTGTTCTCTACATGCAACTACAAACACAAGTGGTTCAATCGAATATGAGTGGCTCAGGTCCCCGGAGCAGGAAAAACTCCGTCAGTGATGTCGCGCTAGCTGAGATTGCCGTGGTAGACACAGGTTGCCCGCAGTTCCATAATCTGTTCGTCACGCCCGTGACATTAGCCTTCTCATGGTATAGAAATTTAAATCATAATCCCCGGAGGTATTCTAGTCAGGCAACATGCTACGCAATCGTGACAGATGAAAAGTTCCAATAAAGGACAGAAGAAATGAGCGTCTTCCAAAATGAAATGAACTGACCCGACGCCATTTTTTCCTTTTTTTTTGCCATCAGGATGAGCAGATGCATCAACCAAATTGCTCAGCACGCCATTAGTCAACGCTATGAAGGTCGAGACTCTGAGCTGCTTCCTTTTTAAAATGTTCTTTTGATTGTTTCCTAGCTTGAGCTGCTGCATGTAAATCACGTTTCTTCGATCTCATCATGCTCAAAATGCATTCACACGTGCGCTTTTAAGGGTATAGCTCATCTGGTGTGGATGCGCAGACAAATAATTGTGTTTTTAAGGAGGATTACAAATCACATTAAAACCTAATGCAACTAATGCATGTACTAGCCATTATAGCATGTAATATATGTGCTATTCATTATAGCATACATGCTAATCAGGTGGTCATTAGGGTTATAGCTTTCATGCAATGCCTGGCTAAATACATCCATCTTTCATCATTTGTCAATAATGAACAGACTCATTTTGAGCTTTTAAGATAAAAACATCTTGTTTAAATATAGTAAATATTTACCTTGATCTTTCTCAACACAAATGGACTCAATTCTGAACATGCGATTTAATTCTAACACTAGTTTATATTACAGGAAGTGTTCATTTATAAGCAAGGTTGTACAACATTGACATACTGCTTATTTGAACATTAGTGGTTTAAAAACAAAAACAAATGTGCAGGTCTCCTTTCTCCAAATCAGGTGAGCAGCTCATAAAAAAAGGAAGGGAAAAAAAAACAAACTCCCAAAAGCCAGTCGGTCCTCTGGGACCGCAACACTCTATTAGGGAGCCAAGTGCATTCTGTTTTTTTTTGTTTTTTCACACTGGATGCACAAATGTAATAAAGCTCTGCGCAGTGGTTTAGGATGCAGCAGCGCTCTGTGGCGAAATGAAGGAGATTGAAGATGTATGTGTCCAGGAATTGGGACAGGCAGAGATCCGTCCTCACCAAATTACCCCCATTCCAGACGCCCATGCGGAACACTTTGTCTGGATATATATATATATATGTGTGTGTGGCTGTTCTCACACCCATGGGTGCACTGCGCACACAGCCCATTACATGTCACTTCCTGTTGTGCGTGATATCACTGAGCAATTTTATGCAGCCTGGCATCATCTGGCGGAAAATAAAAGCATATTTAACAATTACGATGATGGGGAAGCCAAACGGAACAGTCTCAAAGCTGCTGGCAAAAGTTTATTAGGAGGAGCAGAGAACGCTGATAACGCAGACCTGAGCAGCTCCCAGAAGATACTTGGCTGCTACGCTAGGCAGCAGATGGAGGCAGAGGTAATTCAGCTGAAGTCTTATCGGGAAGCGCTTCCTTTTTCAGATAATAGCACTCACACGTGAGCCACAACGCTAAAACCACCAGCCCGGGTTTGCACTGGTGCCTCTCAGGACGTGGACTTTCAGAGCTTCATTCTTGGACCACAGCTGCGGAACCCTAGTTGTTCCGTTTAGATCCTCATTAAAGTATCTCCAGTGTTCATATTATCCTGATCTTCTCAATAATATTTGCGCATTCAGACCTTCTCCTCGCTTCAGAATCATGCTGCTGCAGTCCTGATTGATGAAAAACATCAAATAAACGCTCCGCGGGGGCCGAGTACCCGCAGCACGCCGCTGCTGAAACAACCACAGTTATTTTACAGTTTTAATCACCAGTCTGGTGTGAATTTGTTTTTTAGGACTACCTTCTGCCACCTTGCTTTCACACCGCGGAATCTGCTGCGCGCCAGCGTCTCCGTGCGCGCTGGAGAAAGTGTGAAATCGAGTGCAGAGGCCTCCAGAGTAATTTGCTTAGATTTTTTTTTAAATAAAAGTATAAATAACACAATGCAAACCCTTCCCAGCTGCTTACAGACCGAACACACCAACGTTCCACATCTGCGTGGCGGCTTAATCCACACCCTCGCATCTGCCCCTGCGCGTCTTATTTATGGCGTAGCCTCATTCCTGGCTCGTCCTCGAGCCCCTGTGCTTCCCCGAGTGTCGTTGGAACGTATTTGCTGCCTTTTCTCCTCAAGAGTAGATTTGATATTACGCATAATGATGTGTGAACTTTAATTGCTCCGTCAGATCCGAAGGCTCGATCTGCCTGCAGAGATGAATAACAGTGGGAGCGATGACAGCTGGGTTGGAAGTCAGTCCTACCTTCTGTTTTGAGAGGGAAGAAGGGGGGGGGGGGGGGGGTTGTGGGGGGCGGGTAGATGGAGCCCTGAGCCACTGAGAAAAAAATCATTAAGGGAATTCGCTTCCCCCACAAGAGAAAACAGCTTCAAGCTGCGACTAACACAGTCTTCTAAAATCCCACAGTTAATTCAGCACAACGATTGACACGCTGTTTGTCTCAGAGCCTCTTTGATCCGGGATCACAAGGAGGACGGTAATGGATCTCTGATGCGAGGGTAAACACGGTGCCGTGGCTCCGCCGGGCGTTTGGCTCACCGTGGGGTTCCAGTCATGCACGGAGCAGGAGACAGATGACAATATAAATACATGCCACAGCTCCAATCGATGGTTACAGCAACAAACCTGATAGATTCCCCGCCCCCCCACCACAAGGCTGGGAAGGTACCACAGCTTCTAACGTTCTCTGACTACAGATTGTCGATACATTAACGTTTAAATTGGTTTTGGTAAAGAGACCATATTGTATGGTTGAAAACATTACAGCTAACGGTATCATGGAGTCGTTGATGATAGTCTTCATTCTGTGGTAAAAGGTTGTGGTACCTTTGACCTGACCTGACCTGACTACACTGTGGGAAAAGAAAAAAAAAAGTGCATAATGGTGACAAGCAGCAAAGGTTGGTGCAATGACGTCATCCTCTGGCTGAAACTGCCAGCCAATAATGGCGACGGCCTGCAGTCCCTCGTCTACTCTTTAGTTTCCTTCCACAGTCCAAAAATCTGCACATTATTGTGTGTGTGGGTGTGTGTGTGTGTGTGCGTGCACTCCTCAAAGTCCCTTTAAAGTAGAGTTAGGCCACATGCAGGGATGCAAAATTGGCTTTAGATATGTGTTCAAAATACATGAAAAACCTGCAGTTCCAAAAAGAGCTTTACCTTTGAATGTAAATGTCCAGCAAAAACTCCACCAGACTTCTCAAAGTTGCTCCCTGGAACACTCACAGAAAGACCTCTGCTCGTTTCCAGCAGCTCGGTCCTCTTTATTCTCATCTTGTGACCTCTGCAGATTAGCAGTTCCCTCCCATCGGAGTGAAACTGCAATCACGCTAGACAGGTGAACTCAGGCTTGAGGCTCACCAAGGATACAGAGGATGAAGAAATTAAGATTTAAATGTCCACAGAAGGCGACCTAGTCCTGGGCTACATGCAAATGGACACCTGGGAATCAGTTAAAACATGTCCAACACAGTAATGTAGAAGAGGTCTGGGCATCAAAATGGTAATGACTAAAGCGCTGCATAAATAAAAGTTGGGTTTCAAAGAAATTAGGTGGGAAAGGAGTGAAAAATACACCTGACTCTGCAGCCACCGCGGATAAATCACCACAAAGATGATTTTTATCCCCCCACACTTCTGTTTGTCTTGTATGGAGTTTGTGACCTTGTCAGACGGACATAAAGTCACGATGACTAATCTCGCCCGGCCTCGGTCCAGCCTTGTTCTAATGGATTATCAGCACTCTGTATCTGGGTGACATTTTCCCGCGGCTGATCAGCTGCTTTGTCCATGTTCTGGAATGATGTTTTGGGCCCATGATTACACCCTGACCTTTAGCTTGACACCAAAATTAACAGCACAAAAAGCCACTAAGTTGCAGCCAACGCACACTCCACTGTTTTTGCTCGGGATCAAGTGTGAAAAAAATCGAGTTTAAAGGGTAACGTTTGATAGTTCATAGCAGTAGCTACAGTTTGGCTGCGCTCTGACACACGAGGCAAATAAGTCCCCTTTGCTTTTTAAAAATGTGCTGATCGATTTGCACACGTGGCAGCGCAGCTTCTTCTTCCCTCCCTCCAGAGCTGTGTTTGTGTAACAGCTTGAAGTCTCTTAAAAGATGCTGCAACAAGTGAATTGTGGGTACTGTAAATCAAACCAGGCCCACAAAGGTCCCTGGTCCAGCCGGGTTCTCTCTCCCACCAGGAGGACACCTGCTTTTGCCTGTTTCCAGGTTGTCTACCTGTTAAGAGAATGAAACTGGGCTGATTTCGTAAAAATGTTATCAAATACAGTGGGACCTCTACTTACGATCGTCTCTACATGTGAAATTTTCAGGTTACGAAACGTCTCAACGGGAAAATATTTCCTCTTGTTACGAAATAAATTTCAGGATATGAAAGGCAAAAATGGAGTTTAGTGAACACAAACATGCTTGTAGCTGCTCTGCCACTGGCTATCGCCTAGCATCTTCCTGTAATCCCATTGGCTAGGAGGGACGTCATTATGTACAATTTGTGTGTATCCCAGCGTCTTCTTCGTCGTCTTCGGGTTTTTTTGGGGGTGTTCGTATGTTTGTCCATTAGATGGCGGTGTTACCACAAGTGTTAATGTTGGTTGCTAGTAATGACGGCTAATGTAAGATTAGCCTGTAATAAAGTTCATTTTGTTCCTGGAGAAGCCTTGCACTGAATTCCTACATTTATTGTGCGGTAATCTAATTGTAACGTGTATTTGTTACATGTTTTGATGCATTTTTATGATTTATAAAAAAAATTATGTCTGAATTTTTGGGGGCTTGGAACGGATTAGGGCATTTACATGGAAAACACGTCTCTACTTACGTACTTTTCAGGTTACGAAACAACTTCCGGAACCGATTAATTTCGTAAGTAGGGGTCCCACTGTATACCTAACAAATATTATCCATGTGATCCATTAAAGCACTCTCAATATTTAGAGGAATGCAGACAATTATACTTCAAAACTAAGTGATCCAACATACGATGAAATGAGTCCCGAAACCCTTCCAACGGTAATCATCAGTGAGGAAAACCTGAAGCTATTGTGGTGAGTCATTCTAGATCCGATTCCGAGGACGTAGAGGATGCTAAAGTGGATTGGATTGGATGGGATGCTGTAAGTGCTCCTCCTGGGTGATCAGGAGGGTCACAGCTCAACCCTAAAGTGTCGGAATATGAGGATCATATTGGACCCTCAAGTACAGCCGACCGTTTTCCATCACTGACACCGGACTGATCGTAATTGTTTCCTACTACCTGGAAATCACATCTTTCCCAAATGAGAAATTATTAGAAGGCTTTTTTTTTCTTTTACACCATTGCTAATGTCATTTTCACTCATCGGGGAGAAAATATGATCTGGAGGAAAAACAGCCTGGCACGGCCATTTACGAAGAATTGTGTTGTCATTTCAAGGACATTTTAACGCTGTTGTGACACAAACTTCTGTGTGGCTCCCGCTAGGAGTGAAGTATGAAAATAACGTCATTGAACATTGCAGCAAAGCATCACTTGATTGACTGGCACTACAGGGGGACTTTTGCAGCAAATTTAGGTTTATGCTTGAATAAATCCACACACAGTGATCATTATCTGACCAAGAAGTCAACAATATCCCAACAAACAGGTTTGTGATGCGAACCGAAGCTAAAGTTAATCCATTAAAAGACTTTAGAAGTTGGAATTCTAATGTCTAATATTCAGTAATAGTCTCTATGATGCTGCGAGATGAAAACGTTCCTCTGATGCAGACACAGTGTGTAAGTCAGGATAATTTCTCTGATTGGCAGAGATACTGATGATGTGAGTCTCAAAGTGACAAAGACGAAGTGTCTCTTCCTCATCATACGGATTTGCTCTTAGCTTTTAGAACAATCCCAGAAATCGACACGTCTGATTTCCACTTGGTCTTTGACACACGCATCACACGGGGAACCCGGATCTCTCAGCAGCTTGCCAGGCTAGACACCGAACCGTGGCTGACTGAAGCCGAGACACTAATTACCCCAAAGTGCATCCCTGACTTTGATTTTAGAAGAACCACAGGCTTTAAGTCACACGCTAGTCAAATGACACGTCGCGAAAAACAACCTTCCGGTGGAGGATAGAAGGAATTCTCAGTGTTGCGTTACAGGCGAAATCCGGTGACGCCTGCCCACGGGGCTGCTTACTTTTTACATTTTGAGTCATCGGCAGCTCAAATCGGCGATACTGTGATGCAACCGTCTTGCAGCCACCTGCACCGTCTTGTCATAATAGCCCTGATCATGTTAGCGGTGGCAGACTGATGGTGACAGTTTTATCCCTTCACGTCGTCTTCAGGCGAAAATGGGGCTCACATTTCACTCAGTCATTTCCTCCAGAGCTTTCATCTCCGCAGTCCCGCGGGTGCTGCCAAAGTCTGAAGATGACACCAATTTCTACGATTCGGTGCGTGCTCTTACGCGTCCACATGCACGTGCGCGACTGGAGAGGGTGGCAGGACGGCGCCGCGGTAAATTGGACTGAAGACGTCAGAAAGACAAGGGCCGCAACGCAGCGGAGCCTCTCTCATGGAAAGAAGTGGACGGGGAAAGAAAACGGCCCTTAGAGAAGAGGCAGTCGAGTCTTTGGGGAAACATCAAAAAGAGCCATATCCCCTCTGCAAATGAGAATCCTCTGTCAAGTCCAAGGCTATTATGATGCAGCCGAACAGGCACTACAAAAACAGGGACCCCATCGGAAAAGAGACAGGAGTAAAGGAGCCACACAATGTCCTTTCTCCATCCAGACATTTCACATGAGAGCAGCAAGATTTTTTTTTTTCCTTTTCCAGTTAGCTGGAGCCCGCGCAGACATCAGAACCATCTTAATTCACCAGATATCATAATGGTTTCCTCCACAGTAATTTGTCTCTGGGCATATCAAGTAGGTGGCAAGATCAACAGCAACCATAATAAGGATGTATAAACAGTGAAAGACGGGAAGCCACTATAGACTACCGTTTTATAATTAAGTCCACTGATTGGCGGAGATAAAGGCAACATGCATTAAACCGCCATCAACGCAGCAGAGCTGGGCTAAAGGGGATTGATTTACTGAAGCACCCACACTTGAGTGATGTCATACCAGTGAGGCGATGCGTCTGGTCTACTGGAAGTCTAATGGTATTTGACCCGTAAAAGATCCCGTCTCACTCACTTCGCACTGATGAGCCGGATCTCTAACAGTCTTGTTAGTGTCACTCAACCGGCCCGAGTCACGTCCGCTAGCGAACAATCACAGTCCGCTGAGTCAAGAGACAGATGGTTCTGGAGGATTCACTTAAATCCTCACAAATCAATTGTCGAACCTTTGAAGTATGAGGAACGTTGGAGAAATTCTCCGGCAGCAGCACGTGATGGTCACCTTGCTTCACTGACCAAACGGCCCCTCTCTAGTACGGTGTTGCAGTTTTAGAGGATTTAAACGCGGCTCCAGCTCAGCTCTGTCACCCAGATTTGATTCTAAAACGCAGAATGACACATGGAACAATTTTTTTCTTCATTTTCATGGCAAAGTAAATACAAACAGAGTACACAGAAACGTTCTACCAGATTCATGTGGCTCATTTTTGCCTCTTAGGCACCAGATCGGCCTGTAACGGAATACTGATGGAGCCTGGCACTTCTCCTAAAGCGCCTGGTTCACCGTTTATATCGTCCCATTATTTTTCATCACATTGTTCTCTGATCACATCTGACAGAGGCACAGATAATATAAAACAGCGAGAGTTTGCTTTTACCCTTGTTGGACTTTTAGGTTAACTTGTCACGAGCCAATCGGCACCTCCTTTTTACAGCAGCTGTGCAGGCGTCCTGGTGGACGTCATGTTGGAGGATTTACCAACGGAAAAAAATCAATATGTGCAGAGTGAGATGCCAGGTGCCCCCAAACGCCTTGCTTGCTACGCTCGCAGAAGAAAAGCGCGCATGTGTGAGACTGGAGATCTTACAATAAAACGGGGACTTTTATTTGAATAGGGATTATTTTAGCACCTCTCACCTGCATGTTACTGGCACATGTGAAGGCAGAACCTTGTGCATCGAGAGGAAAAACAAACTGCAAAAAAAAGTAGTTTTCTTTACTGTTCTTTACTAAATTTTTAATCCGATTAATTAAAAAGATTAATTTTGATGAATCACAATTAAATATAATTCAGTTTTAATCTTTAAAAGGAAATGCTTCAGTAGAAGGGAGGGTGGTTTGTCGAGGGCTTAGCCAACGTGCTAGCAGAATCCTGGACTCAAGGATGCCTTTGGTTAATGTGGGTTTTTAAGCTGAAAGTGCTTCAGTGAAAAGAAAACTGTCTGCATCATACTTTATGTCTGTCGACCGTTCCATCTTGGGTTTTTAATTTGTACAGAGAAGGCCAACATGCTTCTGCCGCCTGTCGCGACCCGATCACCCTCCTATTTGTGCACGTGCGATGGCAAACCCACGTGGACAGACTGCATAAAATGCTCTAATGATATTCAGAGACATTCTCTGCTGCAGATGGGTTAATTGCCTGAAAATCCTTTCTTCAGGTTAATCATGATGAGGGATTATTCTTTGATCATCTTCACCATGGAGACAGAAGGAAGAAAAGGGAGGAACCCAACCGTCTACTGGGATGTCCAGGCCCCATGTGTCTGTAGAATTACTCTAACAGCCAGCAGAGTGAGACAAAGGATCAGTAGTGTTACTCCTCTATTAAATTACTCCAATGACCACCTGGATGCCAGCTGCTGCTAAAAAAGATAAATAAAAATAGGAGAAAATATTGGTTCAAATGAGCAGCCAAACCAGAAGGAAACGGATGAGAGGACGACGACCTGACGTTGGCACAGTAACTCGGTGTCGGGCATACATTGATTTGCTCACAGAGGCCCCACGGAGGCCCGAGCCATAACCAGTTCACATCATCTCTGAAGGGAGCTTTGTTGGCGGCGAGCAGCCAGCTGTGCTTCTCTTATCTGCTGTCTGAAGATGCTGCTGATAGGATTGTGCTGCCAGATGAATAAACTCTATAGCTGCTGTTTTTGGACGAAAACCCTCTGGGTGGCTGATCTGCCACAGTGCCCCTTGACACAGAGGAGTGGGGGGCTTCGGATGTGGTGCCATCTCGATGCACTCGTCTGTTACGTGCACAGATCCGCAACGGTGTCGTGACAATTACATCGTATTGTCAACCTCAGCTTCCCGTTTTCAACCGTCCCATCTGCCAGCGTTGCACTCTGCACTCTTTTGTTACTATGTTGGGGCAAAAATTGTGCAAATATTTCTCTCAGGATCTACGCTACACGCACACGGATGCAATTTTAGGGTATAAAGGGCCGCCCGATCTAGTTGGGAAGCTATTGGAACAAATGAAATAGCACGGACGTGGACACAAATAATGACTTTTGTAGTCAGAGCACAACATTCAATAACATTAGCGGGCCGAAACAAGGAGCTAAGACTCAATTTTGTTTCCGCAGACAAATAAAATGTCCAGCAGACAAGGTTACAGGAAGCACTTTGGTTATTAAAACTGTTCATATGGAGAGGAGTGACGTGGTGAAGCAAAACCAAGAGAAAAGAGCCCTTTTTTCAAAAAATCTGATACATTTATATGCAGGTTTCTTTTGGTTTTCAGAAGAGAGAAGTGAATTTCGCCACATAAGATGGATATATGGCATCTCCAGCTATAGGAGGCGCTTCCTGGTCGCACTTTCTGAACCGTGAACTGACGTAAACCAACCTGACAGGAACGCCTCGAGTTGTGACAGCAACATGGGCATGTGTCTTAATTAGATGACGCTAATCAGCGAGTATAGAACACGATCTAACCTTCATCCGTGGTTACGGACACAAAAACACAGCTCCCAGAGCCGTTGCTCATTGTTGCTGGAAGGTCGTTCCTGCTGTGCTAAAAGAGATCAACATTTTTTATATTTTTGTCCACGGCAGACATTTATAATCACGCCAGCAGAAACCAACTTCCCAGACTCCTGTAAAAATAAAGGTTGCTTGTTACTGCGTGCCTTTAGCCAGACATCACATCATCTGACCACCGGATTTAAGCTTACTGGTGCGATCGGAGCTAAAAACAAAAATGGAAGGGGAAGTCCACGAAGATGACGATGTTACTTTGATCGTTAAAGTTTGGTTTCCACCCCCTGCGTGCACGTTTGTGGACCTGTTTGCAGACACAGGTAGCGATGCCTGCCGCAGGCGCAATTGGAACCTCATTACTCCAAATATGCAGGAAGGCATTTTAGGTTCTAATTGGTCGAGGGTCGGGGCTTCTTCATCCCCCACTCTGACTGGTATTCCCTCACCTGAGACCTACTCTGAAGCCAAAAATATCCGCAGCAGAAGGCTGCACGCGAACGCATTGTCTGAGAAACGGGTGACGTGAATGGCATGAATGCAACACCCCTGGGAGCACCCGTGCCTCTGATGTCGGGCGCGTGTGTCTCTTTGTAAAAGGGGCGCGTGGGCACGTGCGCGTGCGTGCGGTCACAGATCTGTGGGAGCACGACTGCACCCTGCTGATGCGCTGCTGTTCAACAGCGCTCTTGATTTGTTTGTCCTTGGGGAGGAATTGTGAAACTTGATATTCAACAATAGGTTTCCACCTAATTTTTCAAAGACAAAAGCAATTTTAAAGCTTTTTTATGTTCACTAGATTGAAATTTCTATCTATTTTGCTCCTAGATATATTCTACCAGTATATATATATATATATATATATATATATTTTTTTTTTTTTTTTTTATTATTATTTTTTTTATTTATTTATTTATTTTTTTCAAAGCTGTTCAAGTGATATTTTTCTGATGAATAATACCTTAATTTCCTGAGGCTCAACACAAATGCATGAACACATTAGTCTCCATGGCAATAAATCTCGATAAAAAAGGAAGTCAAATTGAAGCCTATCCATCAATAGGGCTGTCACACTTTTTTCCCCTGATAACGGTGCATTTTATGTGGCAAAAAAAAAGCATGAAAATCAAAGGCTGGGACAGGTTGAAGCAACGGGGTGGACTCGTTTTTGACTGAGCAGAGATCATGGCAGCTGCAGCGGGTTTTCGCAGGTTCTCGATTGTTGTGGATTCAACTGCGCGACCAGCTGCTTCGTTTGCTTGGCCCCCACATTCATTTGGTTGCTGCAGGTGACGCCTGAATGCCTACTCGACACTAACGTACCTGGCTGGGGTTTTATAAATGCCTCTCAGAGCATCACTAATCAAGCGTTGAAGCCATCCCTGGATTACAACGCACGTGAAGGTTAACGTCACCTTTTAGATTAGGCCCATCCAATAAATCAGCCATTGTGTTGAGAGCTAGATATGATTTTTCTTTTTTGTATCTTTTTGAGGGGTTTGAATCAGTCATCATTAGCGCATCTCTCGGCACTTTGTCATTTAATTAATAAAATTCAGCAGCCCAAGTCAGAGTCTCCTGTAGCACATTTATTATCATTTAGGAAGAATAAGAGAAATTAAACCCTATAGGAAGTTAAAAAAAATCAAACGTGATGGGAATAAGACTTGACGAGAGAGTTGATGGGGGGGGCTAGTGCAGGTCAGAACTCTAGCTGGAGGATTCTGGACATGTTGGACAGACAGTCATAGTTTCAGGACAGAAGTCCAAAAGGATGAGTTTCAGCCGTATGAGACAGATGATCAGCGTGGTGAGATGTTCTTGGATTAAAAAAGGGACAGTTTTGCTGATGTCCTTGATGTGAGACCTGGAAGCTGAAGGTGGGATAAAGGGTGATGCCAGGGTTGCGGACTTTGGGGGGATGAAGTGATTTAACAGCCATCCACCTCCACCGATGGGTCTCGGGCGCAGCTTTGGGTGCCACAACGGCGAGCTCAGAGTAATTCCTGTTGAGTTTGAGGAAATTAAAATGAAATTTTGTTCTGCAAATCCAGGCAAGTGCAGAGCATCTGCTCATCTTCATGGTGGGATTGACTGAGCAGAGCTGCGATAAACAGCTGAAACATCCAGCTAAAACTGTGAGACAGGTCTGAAAACTATCATAAACCACCTGTTTAACAACGCTTCGGTAACGGCGTATAAGTGAATCAAGCTTGATTCAAAAGTGTGGAAAAAGAGGAGAGGATGTCTTGATAGCACACTGAAAATATTTGATGAAAATGCTGAGAATAAAAAGAAACTAGTTTCTTCTGTTACAAGTCTGTGAAATGCGAGTCTGTGGAGGTTTCTAAGACCAACTTTAAAGAACACATTGATCCATGCCCAATCTATCTTCAGGCAGACTGTTGTGAAAGCAGAGCCTGTGCTTCAGTCCACCTCTTCACCTTTATCTGTTTATTTTTGCAAAATTTCACAGAGTTAAACACCACTGTGGAAAATGAGAAGAAAGAAAAGCGGTTCTATAAAGAAAAAGAGGCTGCATTGAACCTGTAAAAGAGTGATACGTGCAGGGGCCTTTCATAAAGAGACTGAAATGATGACTAGAGAAAGGGCATTCAGACCTCCGCCAGGCAGGTCACTCGCCCACATACGGTGACTCTCACACTAAGGTATGAAAGATGATAGATATTGAATAGGTGGCATGATTTCAAACATATGTGATAGATTTTTAAAAATACCATTCATTTACAGCAAATAATGGAACAAAGTATTTGTAGGAGTAGACAGAAGTAAACACTTTTTACTACTACCCCTTATTTACAATAAAATAATGTCCATAAAATTATACAGATATACACGTCAACACAACCATTTATATACGGTCGTAATAAACACCTTGAGTTTCCCTCCAGAAACCAGAACATCGCCATTATTTGAGTTATTTTGTTAACAGACTTACAGACGTCGGCTGTCACATAACCTCCTTGCAGAGGTAATAAAACCAGTTTGTAAAATCACCTATTGACAAACTCTTCAATTGTGAATGTGTCACACATAAAAGCAGTTTCACTAGTGACCTCAGTGCTCCCGTATCACGGGCAACCATCCCAGAATGACCTTTGCCCTAATCAGCCAAATCTTCATGGACAGCAGCAGACGACAGGCGGAGGAAAAACTGCTGTAATGGAGCTGCTGGAAGAGACGGTTCCACTATTGGCCCTCCTCCCCCCAGACAAATAATTGGCAAAATACAGACCCGAAGTATCAGGAAACCCGAGAAGATGAATATTAATACAAGATGATTATTGGCACAAATTCACTCTTAACACACCTCAGGATAGTCTTGGACATAAAGCTAAGTACACAGAAAGATAATAGGGCTGTTTTTGTCCCAATTTTACCCCTTTACCAACCAAGGATGACAAACACCTGATTAACTTATGTCTAATAAGCTTGTCCTGCAGTCTGAGGTGTGTTAAGAGTGACTTTGTAACCACAGTAACCTTGTGTAGCCACTTTAAGTGAAGATAACGAGCAAACGTCTGCAAACCCACTGAAATGTGTCATTTGTTCTAGAAAAATGCCACATATAACATTTATCTATCAATCAGAGCGAACTAGCGGAAGCAGTTAAAAAAAAAGACTCTGGTCGACACTGTTTAACTAAGCTTTACCAATCTTTAAGACCAGAGAAAACACATTCACACTTTACACTTAAGTGATTTAGTTCCATCCACCTGGGTGGGCCGGGCCGTACCGGAGTGCCTTTTGACATTAAGGCTCCTCGAGGAAACCTTTATCTGGAGCTAAGCTGGGTTTTCTTTGCAGATTTGGCCTTTCACACCCTCTCTGTCACCCAGGTTTAAATGTCAAACTCATATTAGATTTGAGGTCCCCCATGAAAATCTTTGGTCGTTCTGTAATACACATCAAAAACACGCAAATACAGCACCAAAGACAGAAAACGTGCTTTCATTATTTAAATGGCATAGGACATCCCTGATAAACATTATATAGGACCTGGAAATGGCTGTTGGATTTGTACTGAAGCTGTGGTTAAACCTGCACCGGTACAACCACACACACACACACACACATAGACACGCCTGTCATAAACCAACCAACCTGTCATATTTCTGTCCGCCGGAGGCAGCAATGCAGAACAATGAGGCACAAGCATGATTCAGCCACACATACGAAGCCTGCGCACACAGCCAGGGTCCTGGGGCGCGCACCCACAACCTCCGCTGGCAGACGCCATCCCTCACTTTGACACGCCGTCTCATAACTCAGCTGCCAAACCTGGAGCAGGAGCAAGAGCAGGAGGAGGAGGAGGGAAAGGAAGTGGTGGCTTTCCAGATGAGGAAGAGGCGAGAGGGGAGGGAGAGCAGATAAAGTGCGGCGGAGGAAGCGAAGAAACGAGGGAGTGGTGGAGCATGTTAACGCAATTTGTTAGCGGTGGATAAATAGAGGTCTGAAAGGTAAATCACCGTGGAGGGAGCAAATGAAATAAGGATGGGGAGGACGGGTGGGATGGAGTGGGAGGGGAAGGAGGGGGGGGACTGGGAAGGAATAAACAACCTGGGTTAATGTAAATAATGCCAAGCATGCTCCGAGATGCCATATTTCAATATTGAGCCTATAGAGAGGAATTATAAATGCCTCGTATCCAAAAGGCATAATTCTTTCTAGTGGCTCAACTGACCTATTTTGAAGACACAATGGGCTTGAATAATAAAGTCAGCAAGGCCACATTTTCCGGTTTGCTGATTATATTGTCTCTGCCTCTTAAATGGGGGGGTGGTGGGGGGGGCTTCTGAACACAGGTGATTAATACGAGAAATCAGCAGCAGAAAAAAACGGCCCTCCCTGCTAATGAATTAAAGGCATCACAGGCGCGGAGCAGCAGTTCCTTTCCACGAGGCAGCACGCTTCCTGTATGTTCTGGAACAGAGCGCTTTGATCAGGCTCCTGTTTCCAACCGGGCTGTGCAGGATGCACAGGCGTAGCTGCATCACGAAACGCAACGCAACACCGGGGACGGTCTGCGGGGGTTGTCCCCAACCTCACGGTGCACCGAGACAAAGAAAGAGCACGCCGTTGCACCAGGAGAGGAGTAATCCCTCCATCAATCAGAGGAATGCACCCGAACAGAAGGGGGTCCCAAAAAGTGGGGCAGTGTAAATGACTTTCTCAGGGTACCCTCCTTCCACCTGGAGGTGGAAACAGCTTCAGCAGAGCTCCAGTAGTCCTCCTTCTGCTCAGCAGATGGTGCATTTATTTCAAATGTTTCCGCAGCCTTGAAGTTAGGAAGCTAAGACAACGCTGTCATCTCCTGCTCTCTGACTCCTCCACTTCCCGTGATCTGTACTGAGGGGTCCAAATAGATCTCCCCTCTTTGCCATTTGGCTCTGATGAGAGCTGTGACAGAGACGTCTCACAAGTCCCCTTGTTCCCTCCACAATACTGGGACTTTAAACCTGAATGTTTAGCACCTTTGATGAAGAATACCACACAGTATTTGTCTGGCAAGTAGTCCCCACTAATAAATGAAACAAGCGTGAATGAACGCAAATAGGAGAAAATTCGGATTAATAAGAGATCCGTTTTCAGATATGAAAGAAGATATGAATGTTTGTGCTGTTGTATTTGCTCTGAGGACAGGAAGTGATAGGGAGAAATGGGCATATCTTCCCGATATATTGAAACATCCCGGGGAAGACGTGCACGTGTATTTCATTTTGTGCAGAACGTCAGCAGAAAGATTCAAAAGCAAAACAGACAAGCTCCGCGCATAATCAGGCCCAGTCACCTGAAAGCAGCTTTGGCAAATTAAGAAAGATCTCATTCATGTATTCACAGAACTGCGGAGCTCAGGATGCGTGAAATTGCTGCTCCCATCCAAAGGCTGCCGGCAGGATGTTGCTAAAGTCTGAACTTGTGTCAAACATGTTTATTCATTATTATCTGTTTCGTGCTTCATTTAGCTCCCATACACAAATATGAAAGTCAAATCTTCAAAAAGACAGAAAAAAAATCCCTTAATAAGTTGCATTCAGAGTTTCCCATTCAATTTGTCACAAAAGCGTCATGGTCATAAAAATAGAAACGGTAGCAAATAACCTCCCTCGCGTGTTAAGGCCATACAATGACACGTATTTACAATCTGCGAGCCCAAACAAAGCACTAAAAATATAATTTAATACTTTGGGAAGTTGCTGCGTTATGTTGCAATGTTGTGAGAGGAACTTCTAACAGGATCCCCTCCTTTATCAGCTGCAGGCAGTTGCAGAGAGCACTGTTTTGGCTGCGCGCACCGCTCTTCCGACACGCCGAACAAAAACAGGAGTTACTGACATGTTTATTTCTGTGTCTGTGGGAGTGTTGGTGGGTGCAGGAACGCCGGCTTGTGGGGGGTGGGGGTGGGGGCGGGGATAGAGCGACAGCATCCCAATTCTAAGTATACTGACGTGGAATGAGCTGGCATGAGGTCAGGTGACGGAGCGTGGAAGGTTAGTAAGTTAGGGCTGAGATCCTGGAATTGTGACCTTTGTGTCCATCCAGTGGCTTGCAACATATCAGGGGAGCTTAACATATCCTTTAAAACTCTTATCTACGTGTTTCTGACGAGAAATAACCACTCGTTCATCTAACACCCTGTAGATGTTGCCTAGATTCTACTTCAATGACTGTATCAATAGATTCCCTTTACAAAAAAACATACCTGGATATTTTATGCATTCTTTGCAAAAAAGGCATTAGAGGAAGGCTATTATGCTACCACAGCAGCATAAATATGCAGCCAACAACAACCTTAGCTGTTAGAGCTAATGATATGCTGCTCTGCCTGGATGCTATGCTTTTTTTCTTTACCACGCTCAAGCTATTTTCTGTTGACAGTTATGTAGCTCATTGCTTCTGCAGTTTTAAGCACTGCTGGTGGCTCGATCCAAGGCGAAACCACACGCACACAGCTTAATGTATTCGTATAAATAAGCAGGCCTGGAGGTATTTGCTAACAAACCAGGTGAAAACCTGGGCCAAGGATGGGAAACATTTAAGCGGGCCAGGCTCCCATTCCAGAAGGCAGGGCAGATTAGAGAATGGTTGGAGGGAGCGTTACCCATTTCCCAGGGTGCAATGCTCCGGGGAGCACCATGGCATTGGTAGGTCCGGTGTCATGGCTGGAACGATAACTCTGATGTGAATAAGCGGTTGCCTTTGGGCACCTGGATCGCTCACCAAGCACCCCGAGGGACGATGGAAGGTGCTTGCAGACGCCAAGAAAAAAAGAAAGAAAGAGTGTCGGTCTTCTGCACAGGTGTTCCAATCACCCCTGGATGGAAATGGAAAGAATCGGAAATCTCGAAAGGCACCGCTTTATGGTCACTAAATGTAAAAAAAAAAAAAAAAGAGAGAGAGTGAGAGAACTGATGTGGAGGACAGAAGACAGAAGTACAGGGGAACTTTGATGGGTGGAGCACCAGCTGTGTCTTTGAAGAACACAGGGGGGGCCTGAAAATAAACGCATTCATCTCAGGACGGGAGTGAAGAACGCAAGAAGGATGGAGATGAGGGAGGCCAGAAACAGATTGTGTTTGTTGACTGAGTAGCTCCAATCGAGCGAGATGAAAAGACCCCGCGACTGGCGTGGCGGAAGTTACAGACAGCCCACTGCAGATTGGGTGGATATTCTGTGATTGACTGTCACAATTTTTTATCTATATTGATGTCCTTCAAAACCGGATCCATTTTTCTTCGTTTTCTGTCTTAAGTACTGACTGCTGCGATCCTGGGTCATAAATCAGGGAAATGGCACTTGATTCAAGTTGTACTATTCTGACAGGTATTGTTCCTGGATGTAGAAACAAGTTGTCAGCCAATCAGATGACAGTCATCATGTAATCTCAGACCACAAAATGAAGTAGAGTATTTACAAATGTAGCTTTCGACCACACATAAAAGGTCGCGTGTTGGATTTATCGTTGAAATGCAGCCACCGCTAAGGCGTTGATTTGCAGCTTCTTAGAAGTGGGAAAGCCGACCTTCGACATCACAGACCATAATGATAATCAGCAGTGAGCTAGCAGGTTAGCAATTGAGACTGGGTGCGTGTAAAAGTCCACATTGATTTACCTACCGAAGTAAAAGTAAAAATGTTCGGGAACATACCTTTCTATGGGGAAAAAGAGGGATGTTAGGGAAATATCAGTGGGTGACCAATTTTTCCCATCTTATCAGATGTGAGGTGAGGAGGAGTGACACGCTAACAGCTTCTTCTTCGAATTGCGCGGTTGTTCATGTCAAACTCCCAGAAGCACCTGGATTTCTCATTAAGGACTGCAGTTTTTAAAGTGCCGTCACCGCCTTACTCTGACGGTGTCAGAACTCCTGCTTAACAAGACAGCTTCACTTTTATCTGCTTTTTGCCTACCGGAGAATCAATGATTTATCCGAGACAAGTGAACTCATCTACACGCGCAAAGAGATTTCAGAAAAGGTGTGGTGGTGGGGGAGGGGATCATTAAAAAGCTCCTAGGTGTCCCTCTGTAAGGGGGACGGTACCTCTCAAGTGGCTTCCGCAGCTACCTGTCATGTCCCCGGAGCGAGCTAGCAGCATAAATATCACCTCCTCCTCGGGCCCCTCATCCTCCGTCCTCACATTGTTCCCCAGAAGACGTCCTTTTCTGAGTTTTCTCTCCTGCACCACCTTTTTCCAAAGGATCCTTCTTTTACCGTAAGCATTACCATACCTTTGATGACACTCTCCCTACCTTCTTCTCGCCTTCATTAGAAATGCACACATCTCCCTCTTCTGTCTTCAAAATATCTTTGTCCTAGTCAGCACTAAGGAATGTTCATTTAACAATTGCCTTAGATGGAATTATAGCGGTAAAAGGAGACGGCTTTGAAATGGAAATTGCACGCATGGGAGCCCCTGGTGAGCGCTCCGACAGTCTCCTGGATCCCGGTGACGAGCGCCAGGTTTTCATCCCATCTGACAACAGAAGCAGAGACGGGTGCAGGAAGAACAAACATGTGGTGGCGAGAGGCAGAGATTAAAGATAGACTCTTGTCCTAAACAGCTGCATCTCTTCCCCGTCTTCTTTTATTCACGCCGGCGGTTCCCTTTCATCCTGCTCAAGGTTTAATGCGACGACATTATTTAGATGCGGAGGAAATTGCAGCGTTGTTAGACACTTCTGGAAGGAGAGGCGAGGCAGAAGAAGCACCGGCGCCCTGGCGGGTAGGAGGAAGTACGAGAAAATTGGGATTGACTCGAAAAACTTCTACTAGCTCAGAGTGACCTGACATTTCTCTACAGAAGTTTGACCCCTCAGTACGGTTCTCTCTGCTGTTCTCTCAACACCGAGAACATGTTGGTGTCGTGTTTTTGTCTGTTCTTTCCTCCAAATCACAGCAGAGACAAAAGGTGGAACATTGTTTTCTCGTACCTCCAAAGACACAATTACTATTTTATGATTTTTAACATGGAGAGTCCCACTAAATGGATGTGCCTTGTGCTCATTAGACTTGTGCTTTTACAGGATATTTTCAGACAGAGGTTTGCGACCTCCTTGATCTTGCAATTACAGCAAGAGCGTTTATGATGCCACAAGGGTTATGTTTCTCCTCTTCGATGCGGCTGGAACATATTGAAAATATGTTGAGCCACCTATGCAACAATGGTCCTTATCTTCACATGATTATCAATTAGGGTAATTAATCACTCACGTCAGTCCCCCCACAAAAGCCTCATTCATCCTGGCAAATCTGCATGTCCTTGATGGCAGATAATAGGTCATTAGATGATGACTGTGTGACTTTGGTCCCATTACATTTTGGTCACATGCAAAGAAAATGTGTTCCATTTTGTGGAAGAACAGCACCAAATACGGGTTCCTGCTCGGACTGGGTTCTGCCAACCCAAAGACAGTCTGGAAATAAGTGTTTTCTGCTCATAAAATCATTTTTCCCAGTTTAGAATCTTCAGCTGGGTATAAAATAGGATCACCTCATGTCACGGTACAAGTCTTTATGTAAGGTAACCTGCTGCACTGCACAGTGATGACTTCTAATGTGGAGTATTTTGCTTTAAAGGTACCCGACACCTTCAGAGCAAAGAGAAAAGAAAGATCCTTTGACTTCCTCTATATCTGGAACATCTGACACTGTTGATGGAGGACTGCAGGGCCATCGTATACCCACATTTGCAGCCATGGTTGTTCTCAGAATACATTTTAATCTTAACCTTTGTGGGGGTTTTTGCACTTATGTGCTAATGTACAAAATGATTCTCTGCCAGCCGCTAATGGTTTAAAAAAAACACACACTTCCCGTCATTGGAAGCTCAGTCCCCTTGTCTCAGCCTGCTTATGTATTGACGAAGGTATCAGCCATGAAATATCAGGCCCTGCCCACCAGTAATTGATTGTTTGTAGGCTGGTAATACATGAACAAAGGGACTCGTGCTTGTCAACGGTGCTCTTGAAATAAATGCATCCATAGATTTCCAATTAAAGGTGGCTGGCAGGGCTATTAGTTAGCTCTAAAGGTAGCTGTCAAGGAGCAGAATAAGCCAGGTCTATAACCACTGCGATAAGGTAGTTGTGATAGGTGTATTTATCTGGCCGGGGACACATGCTCATCTGTATGGAGTGGTAGAAATGGACAATATCATATGTAATGAAATAATAGGCATCTGTCAGGAGTTTCTCCACCTAGTTGCACCTTTCGTATGGCACATTTACTCAAATCACAGTTTTAAAATATGAACTGTGAAGCATTTATTGATTTATTAGACCATTTGTTTCCTGTGAGAATTCGTAAAAGGCTCTGCTTGCACTTTTTTTTTCTTAACCACAGATGGTGGTTTACATATCGACACACATGCTGAAGTATTAACGGGGTCTCAGAAAACAAATGCCTGGGCATCTGGTCGGATGCTCACAACTCTTCATTTGTAAAAGTATACATTTGAAGAAGCTCCTTGAGGGCTCTTTAAGGAGTTTTTCCTTGTGGGATTCCTATAGCCAAAAGTATTTATTGACCTTAATCCTAGCCGTAATACCTGATCAATACTTATCGAGCTTATCGATGATTTTCTGGATTTTTTTTCTGGTGTCACACAGGGCCAGAAAACACACAAGGGAATAAAGGAGTATCTCCAGCAGGAGAGAATTGTGAGACAGCCATAGGAAATTTAGAAGAAAGGCTCAAGATAGGGGTGTATGTCTGTTGGGAGAATGAGTGTCCCTTATCACTGTCCCCCGTTGCTGCCTGCCAACTCCATTTCTGGATAACAAGACTCTCCCAGCTTCCTTTCATTCTTCCCTCAGAAACAGCCTACTTTGCTTTGGCAGACATGGGGCTGCACACAGCCGTCCATGAATGATGCAGCATGTTTGATGGACTACATGTGTCCCTTCAGGGTGTCAAGAGTACACAACGCTCTGATCTTTACGATTGCCACCCTCGCCGAAGACCACAGTATTCGTTCCTTTTCTCCCCCCGCCCCTCCCCCCAAAGCTATTCCTTCCTCACTGTTGGGTGGGTTTGCCTACTCATTCGAATCCCAGTCGTGATCTGCTAACATTAGGTGGCTTGGGGTGGTGCTGGAAGCCACCTAATGCTAACATCAAGCTGTCATTCGATGGAGGCTGTTGTCATGACTCAAAAGTTAGATAAACGCTCCAAAGTGCTCCACCTGCACAAAACCCCAGGCCATCGTCACATACCCTGAAGATGTTCTCTTTCACAGGAGGTAAGTAACCTCTTCTTTGCATGCAAAGATGACATCTCTGGTCTATAAAAGACTTCCGATAATCATTTTAACCACAGAGACAACATGCAGTCTTTGAAAGTAAAACGCGTGTATTTACCAAAGCCTCCAATTAAATCTTTTAAACCTCCGACCATCCCGGGTAAATAATGTTACATATTCATATAGCTAATCCATCACCACGCATCTGGTTGCATGTTTTAGCCATTCATCTGTATAATCTCTGCCTTCTCTACCCCAGACCATCATCATTAATTATCTATTTATCATGATAATCTGTATGTGATTATATTTTCAAGCGCGTTAATGATTTGGGGAAAACATGAGATTTCCACTGGGATTATTAACTGCCCCGCTGGAATTGGTCTATTCTTTCATTGCTGCTTTAATTAGTACACAATCAATTTAAAAACCACCATGTGGCGCATATCTCTGCCTTTGCTCTCAAAGTTAAAAAAAAAAAAAGATGTTTATTCAATCTCATTTAGGGCATGAAATATTCACTTATGGGCTCAAAGGCTTGTTTTTAATTCCGTTTGCAGCTTCTGATAAATTAATCAAATCTTTTTTTTTCAAGAAAGTCGGTTCCATTTCACAGTTGTTTACAGAATGACTGGTCCAAAATGTTCAGCGTGTCTGGGATGCTGGGAAGCCATATCCGCCAATTTAGCTGGCAAAGAACCCAGCTGATAAGAGCATGTACAGATGTTTACAAAATAGCTCTGACCCGTTTTCAGTCTCTGGCTGACACCAGTGTGAAGGTGAAAGATAGAGCCGAGCGTTGACGACTGTCTGCACACACGTCCCCAACGGCTGGAAAACAACAGTCACCTGCATTTCCGTGCAGTAAAGAAACGATAAACCCATTGTGGTTATTTAAGATTATGCATAGTTATCATCTTGTGAAAACGTACATGTGCATTACATCCCATAAAACCAAAGCCATGGAAATATAACTATCCTGTAAATTTTACACCTGCAAGTTAAACACCTCATAAACGCAGCAGAGATATCACATAATTCAGGAAATTGTGGAGTAGCTGAAGAGGGTACCCATTTTTTCTCTCCTGACATCACAAACGAGCCTATTTCCTTCAGCCTAAACTACTGTTCCCCGGCTGCTCCAAATGTGCGCTTGCATCATGCCAAAAATGTTTGTATATAGTTAATGTTCCTTTCCCGATAGTGCCAACTGCTCAGCTCAAAGTCCAACGATACCAAAAACAGATCAGAATACCCGACCCACACCGCTCAAGTCACCCTCTTCCACAATCCTCTGAGATCTAAGGTGAGACCCCCCCCCCTTCTTTGATGGCAGGCCAGACACCATTTGATTTGTCAGAGATCATTGAATATCCTTTGATGTTAAAAAGAGATAATTTGATGACATAACAGGCATCAGGCCAAAATAATGTGATAACATGTCTTTGGCGATCTGTTTGCAAGCGGCAGAGATCGTCTGTTGGAGAGCATCAGGGTTCCTTTGATAATCAGAAAGCTTCAGAGATCTTTCAATGACAGGTCAATAAGTCTTTGAGGATCGGTTGGAGTCTCAGAGATGCTTTGATGACAAGTCAGGGATCCACAATTTGGTTCGAGAGCCTCAGAGATCTTTGATGACAAGTCAGGGACCCTACTTTGATCTGTTAAAAGCCTCATCTTTTGATGACAGGAGAGGACTCTCTTCATTTGCCAGGGCCCTATAGTGACATGAAAATGCCCATCGTAATGGTAACAGATCGCAACCAGCATTGTACACAAAGGTGAGTTGTTGCCATTATTGCTGCTTTTATTTGTGCCATATACTTCTTGAGCAAATACTGTAATTACATTTCACCGCTACATCCATCAACAATAACCAATAAATGAACATTTCTCTCAATAGCTTCCATTTTCTAATTGCAGGAGCAATTAAATCTAAGTATGTTAACAGCAAATGCTTCCATACACAAACAAGATGGGTTGAGAACAACAGTGATTTCAGCAGGTGTGGGGCGTAAATGCATTCTAATTAGGGAAGGACACCAGGAGATTGATGAGGAGATAGACAACAGTTTCATGCATCTGTTTGTTTCCACACCATTTTTCATGTACCGTTTTCCCCCGCATCCCTTCTACAATCATTGGAAAGGTTAAGATATTCAACTCTTGTGGAAAATTGCTCAGTCGCATTAGCATAAAATCAACCGCCGTTAAGCCGCAGCGGCGCTTCTAGCACGGTGGTAGATGAGATGGAGGAAGAGGCAAACCTGGTAAAAACAAAACAAAAATAAAAACAAAACAAAGCCCTCCACTCATCTGCTCTGCACGTTTGCAGTTCAGTTACAGATTGTGAATAACAGTCGGGTTGCTGCAGAAGGACACTGGATTATTCAATGGTTCTTGAGTAATGAATGTTGGAATAAGCCGGAATGTACCAATGTAAATGGTGTGGGAATATGAATTTTTTGGTCATCTCTTCTGAATGAAAAGGACCCTATAAAAGTAAAGAAAAAATACTCAAGTTTACTTTGGAATAGTTTTTCCTGTAGATTTTTAACAAGACTCCTGAAAAACAAGCTGCCACACTCATAGAATTATACAACGATGCTCGAAATAGAACTTTTCATCTGATCTTCCCTTGGACTCTTCAAAACCTCCTTTTCAGATGGTAATTTGTTTCTTTTTAAAACCAGATCACACCAGACCAGCTCTTGTTCTCATTGTACGCCACTGAACATACAGTAGGTAAAGTTCGGGGCAGATCATGACACACACCCGAGCATCTGAGAGGAAAAGCCAGACAAAAAAGAATAAAAGCACACATCAACTTCC
The DNA here is from genome assembly GCF_901000725.2 of Takifugu rubripes. Taxonomy (NCBI): domain Eukaryota; kingdom Metazoa; phylum Chordata; class Actinopteri; order Tetraodontiformes; family Tetraodontidae; genus Takifugu; species Takifugu rubripes. Next base: position 4,233,638 of record NC_042296.1, on the reverse strand, counting down.
CAGAAGGGAAAGAATGGTTAGTAACTCCAACTTAACTGCTTGTATCTTACATCTGTTTTTTTCCCCACGCAAAAAAAACATACAAAATGGGTTTAACTGTAGATATCTGACGGCAAAATAAAAGTGAACTATATAGGCGCTCTCACGTCACAAGTCTGACATCTGGGTCACAACCCTGCTGCAGGGATTCCCTGCAATCATCGCTTGAGATGTCAAATCAGACCATCTGGGTCACACCCCAAGCCAGAAGGGAGAAGTCAAAACACTTTATTGTTATTAAGATGAATCATACGTATATCAGCTGTCTTGAGTCACATGTTTTGTGGAAGATTTCAGTTAAACCTTTTCTTTCTGAACGTTTGAACTTGGTTTTCATGCCCCGTGCGTGGGAGTCATGCAGGAATACACAGGGACTTGAGGAACCAATGGAAACTCATGAGGGGAAAATGGAAATGAATGGAAATGGAAAATGGAAATCAAAAGCACCCTGTTGCTAGCCATCCTATGGACCCCAAAGTACATCAAAAACACCTTTTTTTTTTCTTTAGGAAAATTGTCTTTAAACTGAAGTTTAAAAGAAAACTTACTTATCTTATTATTTCTGTACTGCTCAGCACGCACACATTTTAAGTAATCTGAGCTTCTGATTTATGCATTTATGTTATTGAGCAGGATGCTTGTTTCAGCATGTTTACAAAGCAATGTCAGTGGGTCTTGCAAGTGTTACTGAAAGAGAAATCCCATTTCGCGACCCTCGTATCCCATCAGCCTGCTCATTTTTCAACCAGATCCTAAAATCCGGATCGTTCCGTTAGCTGTGTCTCCACCTAATGTAGCCAAAGAATCCTGCGACATGCACACAAACGCTCACAATCCCTTTTTGATGAGAGCCACTCAAGATTAATTAGGGCATCATTTACTTTAAATAGGTTTAATTAGCAGGGGGGGGTATTAATCCTCCTGGGAAACTTTTACCAAAATCAACATGTGATCACTTCATGTATGAAACACAGGCAACAGGAAATTAATGAGCACAGACAATAATTAAGGCCTTTACAGCAACATAATGTCCGTGATATATGCATGTGACAGCAGCTTGTTAGTAAGTACATAAATAAACCAACAACTCCCACTCAAACCCATCCTGGAAAAAACTGTCACCCTGCACACAGTTTTCCAGTCTTATTCAAATTATGGCCATTTGTTCCAGTTTAATCATAATGAGATTCCCTCGGTTTCCAGTGATGGGGGACCAGCTGGAATCCCCTTTTCCCAGTACATCTCCACCGTAGCCTTGTAAACCGCCTACATTGCCACCGCTCCCAAGACTTCCTACAACTTGTAAAGTGATTAAAGAGATTAGACAAAAACTTTTGTAAAACATGGTACTGTCAGGAGCAATGTTCCCTCTAAGCTGTGCGCTTGCGCAATCGCGCACTGCTTGCACATACTCAGCACACAAGAAAATCTATGCAGCGCACAAAATAAAATTCAACAGAAACATATTAATTAATATTTAATTTTAGAACTGATATAATCTAGTTAATTAGACCAGGTATTAGACCAGGTACAGCGTACCCATCTGATGTTGCTCACAGTGGTCCTCAGTGTGCTCAGGGAGCTTGTGTGTCTGCTCAGACACATGAAAAATTAGAGGGAACATTGATCTGGAGCTTTCAGCACGCATCAATATATGCGTTTGCTGTCAGAACAACACACTGACTGGTTTGGCTGCTTTAATGGTCACGTTGGACGCCTAAAACACATTCTTTAGGATGCCAAAATCAATGTGTTAATCCAGATTCTTTACTAATTTGCCCAAAAAATTAGATCTAAAATGTGGTATTGGTGGGATATTTGTAGGACCATCTTGTTCAAAGTGGGCAATGATGAGCCAAGCAACAACTGACAGTAACATTCTACAGATTTTTTTTGGATGAACAAGCACATCATCAATTGATCTCTCCACAATACCCCTGACAATTAATTATAGGTGGTAATAATCACAATTAGAGTATTCCTCATCAACACCAGATATATCTGATTGAAAGGTTTACTCACTTGACAGCTTCAATATGTTAAAATCAAACTATCAGACTACATCTATCCCCAGGTATGCACCTTTCAAGTAGAAAATTTCTAAGAAAGTCCCTGAATTCGGATTTGAAATTCAGTCACACTGGCATGCACTTTCATCTGGTCAAGTACATTTAATTATGTCACAAAAGCCAAGAAAAAAACCCCCAAAAAACCTTGAAAATCTTAGAAATCTCATGACCAACATTTTGTGAAGTAAAATACAAACTTATGATTAATACACTCGCTTGGCCCCAGCATGATTCAGTGTACTAGTGGCGGTCAAACTTTCTTGCATCCATCCATTGAAAGTGCGACAAAACATGCTGAAATTTCCAACCATTCACTTGCAACAGAGGTGCTTAGCATGTACTTAAACTCACCAGCCAGTCCGCATACCCATTAATGCAGGTGATTTCTTTGTATCATTTAGCCAGTTAACAATGACAAGCACTGCGCTGGTGCAGTTCCTGACCCAGAACTACGTACTCGCAGGGCTTTGCAGTTTATTTCAGCGCACCGTAAAATCGAAGTAGAAGTGAGGCATCTCCTGAACTTTAACTGGAGGGAACTGTGAATAAAGTTTGACCCACCATTCTTAAACGTTATTCTGTTGATGGTGAAGTGACCCATCGGGGTCTGATGGGCTTGACGTTTATCGAGCTTTCACTTTCTCATAGATAGTTTTTAATCTAATCATTCTTCTGGTCTTATCATTTTTGATCTGTCCTTGTCCCTGAAGAATTAGAAATCCCAGTGATTTAAAGATTGAAGTAATGCTGGAGCGTAAACTCTGACCTCTGTTATATGGAGCTATGTTGAGACTGAACAATGTACAAGAAAGGTGTCTGATTACAGTCAATTTTGCCTGAACCAGTCAGAGATCAACACTACTACTAGAGGGCGCTGTCCCCTATCTGTATGTACATAATCTTCCTAATTGCAGCATCTGGAGAAAAGTTTGGCATCTTTTTCTGGTGTCTGCTGCTTTCCGCACATTTTTTTCTTGTACATCATCCTGATATGTCTGAATAAACACTGGCAATCTTTACTTCACATCCAGATCTCTTTTACTTGTTCTGTCCATTTCACTAAGAGACATAATTCTGCAGCAATAGGCACCCTTCAGATTTTCCTAAATATGCCATAAATCCTCCAGACTTACGATAATGGTTCCCTGTGCCCCTGCTGTCAGATCCTCTTTGAACTGGCTGTAAAACCAGCATGTTATTACCAATGATGTCCCGCTAAAAAGGCGTTCCCTGAGTAGCGCTGCTCACCAAGGTAGAAAACCAACACTGTCATCTGGGGAAATTAGGACTGCGGTCTAACTTGGACTCATTTTCTTCCACCCCGTCGTTTCCCACAGCCAAAGAAAGGCCTCTTAACCAAAATAGTCAGGTGAATGATGACGAGTGACACCACTGGTTGGAGTGGTTTAAGTCCAATTGTATGTGTTGTGTGTGTGGGAGAGGGGTCCTAACATGATTTTGTTAAAGTCACATTTGACCAACTTGCCGATCAGCTAAAGCAATGTTCCCAGCGCCAAACTCATCTTGTGTGTTCCAGCTACTGTCTGGACTGATTAGTAAAAGAACCATTTTTTATTTACGTAAAAGTTTGAGCAGAACTATGTATTAACTTGTCAGACAAAGTTTTGTCGACTTTAAAATAGCTAATATCAAGAGACAATGGACCACCCTCCGATTTCTCAGGCAGTTCAGATTTCAACAAAATTAGGAGACCAATAATGCAAATGAATTATAGTCCTGAGTGTCATGGACCAGACCTCATCTCAAATTCTACAAAAGAATTGAAGTGCGAACCTTCAGCCAAGACTATTCAGTGTTTTGACAAGACATCTTGAATCCAGGCAAAACTCAAACCCCTTTCAGCAGTCAATTTCCCCCCAGTGCTGATTATGAGCAACGCTGCTGCAGCAGAGCCTGATAGGTGCTGTGTAATACCGCCAGACAGTCCAATTCCTGAACTAGCTGCTTCCTTCGCAAAACTCTTGATGCGGTCTGTTGAGTCAATAATAGGCCGACCGGGCAAAACCATGAATAAATAAATGGGAAAAAAAACACTTTGTTGCATCTTTGTGTCGGCCATTACGAGTAATCAGAATGTATTACTTTGATTTCAGTGGCAAACAAAAGTACCCGAATGACGATTTGAACAAATTAAACACTGTCAATAGGGAGGTCAAAGGTTTGATTCCGTTTTCTTTGGGGTTCTGTTCTTTGAGTCTCTCTTTTCGTGAAACTCCCCAGCTGTATTTTGTCCCCGTTGGCAGCCGTGGCCTGATTGTAATAATGCTTCTATTCAAAAGCACAATCAGTCCTATGGTTCCCTGTGATTTTCCTCTGCGATGGATTGCTTGCTCCTTCTTCAGAAAGAAGACGAGAGGAGGATTTATATCGCACCATGTGCGGAAGAAAAATGTATTGTCATTGTAAAAATTCAAGCTAATAGCTTTACAAACAGCTTTACAACTTGCAAAAAAGCCTAACACAATTGCACATTGATAGACATTGATGTGCTTCACGTTTCGGTTTTTTTTCTTATTTTGCAAATTTGGAGAGATTTAATGCTTTAGTTGTGAGTGTGGACACAATAATTGGATGAACACTCGGAACAAGTGTGATCCTGATGAGTAACGCGTCCTTCTAGATGGAGGCCATTAATACAGCGACATTTGAAATTGAATCATGGAATCCATCATCTAATGGCATCCACAGAGAGGGTCCTGAAGCGATGACTGAGAGTGTTGGCATGTTGCCCTGTGGGGTTCTTTCATAAACCCTTCCAGGGTTTCAAGGTCTGCGGCATCTGACATAGAGCCAGGGGAGAAGCCATTTTGACAGTTTGACAGCACTTCTACCCACCACCGTTAACGGCACTATGGCGAGGAGATTGTAGCTACTACTAAATTGAAAAAAAATAATTTGGAAAATGCCCACTTTATTCCCTTTTTTTTTGCATTCTACTGTTAAAGTGGGAGTCAAAAGACCTCTCCACGGGTCGACAGCTTTTCCCAATGGTTCTTATTTTTCCTCTCACAGCACCTGCTGGCCTCCTGCCAGAACTTTCAATGTTACAGCTCTTGAAAACAGCACATATGGATTACAACATTTGATTTAGTGCTGGTCAAATATGGTTGCTATAAATTTCATTTCAACAGACTGGATGTCAAAATATGTGCAGAATATCTTAATTGTTCTTCAACATTTGCCAACACATGCAGTAGAGGAGTGTCGCCACCTCTTCGATGGACAGCAGGAACTGGCTCATGCAAACACCTACTGGGAACACTAATCATCTTAGCTACAAGTTCTGGATTTCAGATAAGAATCTCTAAATATGCTGGCTGTTGTAACTCCTTCCTTTAAACTTTGTGCTGAACCATCTCAATATAAAACAGCACTGTTTATCAACTTATACAGAACAATTGGTCCTGGTAAACTCCCAAACAGCTTCAAAAAGGTTTTTAGGTGGTGTAAGTAATTTGGTTGGACTTTACATGAATGTAATGAACTTCTCATATTGAAAGCCACCAATGTTATTATCTTAAAGTAATTTGTGTTCTATAGCAGCCACGTTTCACAGCTTTTTTTGGTCTATTTTCTGTGCAGACAATTTGTGTAGGATGTAAAGTGCTGCTACACTAGTGCTTATTACAAGCCCCAGATTGCCATTTTGTATATGAACAATTTTAAAAACAATTGTGGGTCTCGGTAAGCTGCTTGTGCAAATGACCTTTTGTCAGAGGATGATCCGGCTTGTTGCTAATTAGGGTTATGGGGGGTATCTGGAGTGTTCACCGTGTGAGTTTGTTTGCTTCACAGAGCACCAGTGCTTAACCTGCTAACCTAAAATGTTTTCATGTCAGGGCCTTTGTAAACTTTCTCAGCCTAGGAGGTGATTACAAGAAAAGATGGAGGACACACCTGCATGTGCAAAATCAAGGGCATTCGCACCCGTGACCGGCATCGAGTTGTTGAAAGCAAATCTAAATTCTGACTAATGAGGCCTGCACTGCAAACCGGAATTTTTTTAAAAATTCTCAAAATCAATCAGAAAATTAAGTGTGAAAATTAAGATAGTTTTCAGTGATGTTTTGATTAGATACACCCAAGCTTGGTAGAATGAGCACTATCGCCTGAGTCTAAAGCATCAAACCTTTGTACTTTCTTCTTGGGATACCTTTAATATTCAAAATGGGTAACAAAACAGTTTCTGCAAGTCATTTTCTTCCCATAATATCTAAAAGTACGAAAACTATTTCATTAAAATTCACCCCATTAGTGTCCGACGTAGTACCATTCAATACTTGTCCTATCTCTGTAATTGAATTCAAAGGCCAAGAGACACAGGACAAGAATAATGTTATTAAATTTGAATAAAAATTAACAGACGTTTTTGGCCTTATCAACAATGCAAAATTAGGTAAAATGTATTGAGAGTCTTGCCAAGTTCAGAATGTTTTAAAAGAGAAACACTTGTCATTATTATCATATTGTTCTTAGAATGGAATGTAGAGTGTCTGGTGACAGTGGTCTACCTGGTAGGACAGAAATGAAAGCGTTTTCGGTATGGTGGGACAGAAAAGTAGGCTTGTTCGCAGCTCGAGAGGACTGGATTTGAGCAACCCCAGTATAGACACATCAATGAGGTTGTTTCCTGAGATCATAGGGTTTGTCAGGTCTCACAACATCAGACACCCTCCCTCAGGAGACTCAGCCAGGATTGATCATTCCCCGACTTGTGTCCCAGCAGCGCTGGCCCATTTTTGGGACTTTTGATCCAAATCCACCTAGGTTTGCTCTCTGCAGAATCTGTGGTGGACTTGATGGCTCCCTTCTTTGCAGCTCCTGTGATACCAAGGAGGGAGTAGATCTTACTGGGCAGCAAAGCCTCAATAGCGCACCTCTATTAGATCACTTTCCAGCCTCACTTATTCGAGCTGCTTGCGCTCATTGGCCTCTACAATCCTCCCAGTGGACTGTTAGCGCCACTAACAGGAGTTGCTTAAGAGAAGCAGACATCAACGCTGGTCTCAAGGAGGGCGGTGGTACACTCTCAGAACTTGACCTCCCTCACCTCACAGTTCCCATCTGATGCCGATGAGAGTAGAGTGGTTGCTGGTGTTTGTCTTGTTTACCCTTCATGAAGGTCATTGCCCTCTGGTTGCGGGGTACTTGTTGGTCACTGCACTTCTTGGTCTCAGCCCAGTGAGAAATTCTTCAAGACACAGTGTAAGATCCACCACATGCAATTCACAAAGGAGGATGAAACACAAAAGTAACAGGTAGCCTGAAATTCAAATATGTGGTGTACATTTAGTAGATTTCTGTGACTGGGCTGCAGTGGTTATGGCTAACAGACAACCATGTTTATTGACGAGAAGGTCTATTTTTAACCAGTGCCTCTACACATCAGCTGGATTATTCAGAGCAGGGAGCTGGTTTCAGTCCAAACTTCACCAGACAAACATGCACCTGCAAGCACAAACGTAAAACTCATTCTGTGATTAGTCTGAATAATAAAACGTACTGATAAATGTATGAGACCATGACATATAATTAAACACCAAGTGTGACGAGAGACTTTTTTCCAATAAAAAAGATGCACGCCCAGCTGCAGTTGTGGTTCGAGTTGAGGCGCTGTACTCAAAACTCAATTTTGACACTTTGTGCTTTTGACACCGCAGGCACGTGACTCATCGTTGAGCACCGGTGAATCAACAACACCTGGTTGTCAGACTGGAGTAATTGCGATCTACTTCAACACAAATCTGTCAACATCAAAGAGAGGCTGTTGCTGGCTGAGTTCAGGGAAGGAAGTTGAGGTCAGCGCTCAGATCAGAGGGAAAGGTCAGCAGCCAAGCTGTCAGAGTTTAGATTTAGCGTGTAGCGAGGTCTCAGTTTAACCTCACTTTAGATATTAAGGAGCTGCCCACTGTTTCCAATGGTTTATCAGAAAAATTATCAGTTTCTTCACTTGTTAATGTGATTTAGAATTGGGATGAAAGTGATGTTATGCGTAGACAAAGCCTAGTTTGGGTTCATAATAAGCTAGCCTTTAGAGGACATCCCATGAAGGCCTTATGAGCTCTGCTTCTGAACCACACTAGATTACGGCTTCAGTTTCATAATTGGCAAAAATTTCTCAGAGTCTCTGCCTTAAAGAAAATGACCTCACTCATTCTTTTCTATTAAAGATAATAAGTAGTCTGTAGCCGTTCCAAGAAATGAAGCATAGCCTTAAAACTTGTGGAGCCTTTGTACCTTAAATAACATAACAGCCACAATTTTCCCATGCGGAATGCCACCTTCTGGATTAATGTGACACATTTTATATTAAACTCTTCAGCCATTTTTACCCCCCTGTAACTACACACACTTCTTTGTGTGTGGCTGAGAGAGGGGCAGTGTTGCACAGCCAAAGGCGTCACCATTATCCAAGCCGACTTTTTCAGGGACACGCTGAGGAGGGGCTGACGTAATGAGCATGTCATTCTGCAGCGGGCGACCCCATTCTGTCAGAGCGCCAAAGCGACTGCCTGGTGAACTTCTCCGTCACCGTGACTCACTCATACATAAACAAACACACAAACACACAAGTCTGCACTCTCACACACTCCGCCTCCGTTTTGAATGGCGGCACCTACTTCTACTGTCCAGCTCAAGGTCCCAAATCGTCTCTCTGGCAGATTTTGCCAATTCTCAATCCACTTCACGTTTGATTTGAATCCATCTGGTAATCTTTTGAATAATATAGCATGAAATGAATTTTTAAAATGGGTCAAACAGAAACTCGGTTTTTATTTTCAACTGTCACCCCCCAAAATAATTCTCTAGTCACAGAACGTTCCACTTGCTTAACTTATGTGAGAAAGAGTTCATGCATGAAGCAGGAGATGGAAACGGACAGGTTCTGATGCGTCGGACGGTGAACCAAAACAACGGGCTTTGCCGAGGGCATCTGGTTTTTCTGCCGATAGCTGATAGCACAGCTAATTCTAACCCTAATAGACAGGACAGGCAGAAGGTGCCTGGTTCAACCTTTTTGGGTTTTGTTTTGCTTTTTTAAAAAAATGCTGAATATGCATTTCTTTGTTCAGATAAACATTCTCCCAAGAAAACACGGAGCTTGCAGAAGCCAAAGAAAGCCAAACCATTAATGTGCTGCAAACCAAAGCTGCGGATATCCCAAACCACCATCCCTGCTGTGCAGCCAGCTAACAATTTAACAAACTTAAAGATAATCTTTGCTTTTAAAAACTGCAAAAGGATTTTTTCCTGAGGCCGTAATTCCCTACATGCCAGTGTTAACATCATTGTGACAATTATTCCCAACTGCTGAAATTTAGGAGTCCACTTGACTGCAAATCTTCAGCATCTTCAGGATAATCCTCCATAAAACTTTTAAAAACCTCATCCTTCAGACACGTTAATGCATCAAACTAATGTGTGTTTAAGTCCTTACACTGCATTTGCAGCGATTATGGCTGTGACACGGACCTATTTTCAAGTGGAAGATATATATAACTCGGTAAAATTGGATGAACTTTGCTCATGTGACATTTCAAAATGGGAATCTTAAAACAAGGATGTTATGAGTGCAGTTGAAGTAATTGCTGAAAATGCTAAGTGCAGAATTCTTTAAAATAAGCAGACATGTACTAGCAGATTTGGTTCAGCTTTCTTTTTGTGACAGAATCTTGTTTAATTTAAAACAGTTATTTTGCTGTAGATTAACTGATGTTAACTGCATTTAAATTCAGAGTAGCACAGAGAAAGTAACAACAAGAAAGGGCCTTTAAGTCGACATGTTTGAAGAAGCCAAATTAGATACTCAACAACAACAACAGATATTTCTTTTTTAGTTTTCAGCCTTTTTGAAAAATTAAATCAGTAGATCCTAAAATTTTAACTCGCTGCCTCGGGCGCCATTGGGTGTCTTTGACACAGCTCAGTGTGTGTTTGGATCAAATTCCAACCAAAACAGGCTGTGTTGCAACATTGGAATCGTTGTTCTGAGCACCTCTGGGATTCCACAATGCCCTGCTTTGGTTCCCGAAAACATCTGCAAATGAGACACGAGTTCTCCCTCAAAGCTTGTCTGAAACGAGGACACGGCGGCATTTTCATTCTCACAAGCTGTAAAAATGCAGCCTGGAAAATGACCAAAAGGAAGCCAACCCGCATGCATACCATGATAAAACTGGCAGAAATACCATTTCATTATTCGATTTCCATAGAGAACGTGTGAAAATGCTATATGTTGTTTTGAGAAAAGAGCCCGAGGAGCTGAAGAACGTTAACACTTCACCTTCGTGTAGCTGTCAAAGCCTTCCCCCTGGCCTGAAACCAGGGCCATTCCAACATGAAGTATTGAGCAGCGTAATAGCGGTGACACAAAGAAGAGCCTCTAGCGCAGAGAGTTGGCAGAAGTTTGCTTTGGTCCTGGTCTTCCACGTCTGTTCCTGCCTCCGGGGTGTCCAGCCTCAACGAGCCAGCCAGTCTTTGTTTCCCCGGTGTCATTAATCTCTACTACAGACCCTGTCCTTTTCACTTTGTCCCTAGCTGCAGAGCCTCGCGTGTAGCCCACCGACTACAGAACACAGTGCTACAAGGTGAAGGTATCTTCCTTTCAGGTGATCTTGGTATCTGCCCATTTTTTCCTCCAGTTAGTATCAGAGGGGTGCAGGAGTTTATCTCAGCAGCCAAAGGGGTGGGAGTACCCCCCGGACAGGTCACCAGTCCAGTGCATCCTAACACATAATAAGAAAGCAAATCTGCAACATATTTGGGCTGTAGGAGGAGGACTCTGGAGCTAAGAATCAAATTCAGCCACTCAAGCTCAGGAAAAAGAACAATTTTGTTGGCCCAGTTGCTGCATGCTACTCTATATTTACTCTGTGCAATTGGCAATATTCAGTCACATTTTAAAAAATTATTAATGTTGCTCCAATGAATCCACAAGTGTTCAGAAAGGAAAATGGAACATATAACTGGGAAAAACAAACTTCTGGGTAGATGACGTCAGACAGCGTAGAGGCGTGACTATATTTCAAACGTGTCAGTACAGTCTTATTTGAATTGTTGGTCCAATATGTCAGCGAGGAAAAAGTATGCGGCTATCTTACTTTTACCCTCCAATCAGCCTTTTCTTCAAAGGATGTTATTTAAAGTCAGCCACAGTAAACTTAAGGAGCAACTGTGGAATGTATGATGTCAATGCATTTGAAAGTTATAGAAGTGGGCTTGGCCTTGAATCACCAAGACCTTGTGGTCTTCGTTGAAAGCAATGAAGCACGGGTTTAGCTTTGATGATGCCAGCAGGCACTGGCAAGGCCTGGACAGGGAAAATGAGCAGTGGGAGTTCAACAGTGTGAGGTCAAACAGGTAAACGTGGTCCGTGATCTGGATTTCCCCTGAAGACATGACTGCAAAGAGAAAGCCACCAAACTACACATGTTGCTCAAAACCAGGGGTCGGCAACCCGCGGCTCTGGAGCCGCGTGTGGCTCTTTAGCGCCGCCCTAGTGGCTCCCTGGAGCTTTTTCAAAAATATAAAAATGTAAAAAGATGTGTGAATATATGTTTTGTTTTGATATAATTTCTGTAGGAGGAAAAACACAACAAACATTCTACAAGTTTTCCAATGCTGCAAAAATGTGTATAATAAGTATTTAATTTCAAGATCTCATTATAATGGAAGTTAAAGCACCATCGTGCAGCAGAGTGGTCACGTGGTGCGTCATTCTCTCCAGGATGGTGCAGGGAAAATAAACATTTAATCATGATTGCTCATTATGTATTTGTAGCCTACTGATTTTTTTTTTTTAATGGGCTAATATAGACACTTACAGCATGTGTTGACTTCATAATAAAGTTTTTATAAGGCTTTAATTTATTGCGGCTCCAGACAGATTTGGTTTTTGGTTTTTTTGGTCCAATGTGGCTCTTTCAACATTTTGGGTTGCCGACCCCTGCTCAAAACAATTAAGGGGACGAAGTCCGCAAAGAGACGCACAGTCTAATATAGCCGGAAATATTTTCTGTGACCTGAAAGGCCTCAAACCTCAAACTATATCTTTTGATTCTCCTACTGTTCTCTAATTTCTTGTTCTGCAGTTTCAATTTCACAGTCAGCTAGGCCCCGACCGCTTCGGGCTCCCCGAGTTTCACCCACCATGTTGTCTGACATTTTGCCAAAATAATCATGACGGGAAAATTACAGTGGCACCAACAGGTTAATTATTGGCATTTTGCTTAATATCCGAGTTACTTGGGCGCGAACATTAATGCCACGATTCCAGCCCCACACTGTCAGGTCTGGTAACCCAAGGTCATTTCTCTTTAATGTGGCCAAAAATCATTATCATTGACAGAAATAATGACTGGTGGTGAACGTCTAAGATGCCTCATTTCAAACACACCATCCAAATAAAAATGTCTTATTGTGATTTGGTCAGAGTTTAATGAAATTGTCACTTATTGACAGAAATGGAAAGTACCCGGGGGACGGAAAAGCCACTGGGCTTTTCAGCATCATGCTTACTTGTCAGGAACAAATTCCAGGTTCTGAGATCAAAATGCAGCGGAGTGCTTCTGACGCCCCCCTGTAGATCATATCCAGGTACATTTGCCACGTTTTCTCCTGCACACAGTGGTGGTAATGGTGCCTCCTGGCCAGGGCTGCGTGCTCTCCTGAGCACACCGTGGAAATCATCCACAGGAACAGGAACAGCAGGCAGAAACACATTTGAACCCACACCGCTGACATCATCTATCCTCCGCCACCAGCGGCTCGGACCAGATTTCTCTGGCGGGAATTACAGCCACAGATGAACACAAATGAAACGTGATCCTAATTACATAAAAAAGGATTTAAGGATGTACTGTTACAGTTCTGTTCAAAATAATTGCAGTGTGTTCAAAATAATAATAATTCTAAAAGCTTTTCAATTCATACATTGGGAAAACTGCACATTTTCCAAATGAAGAAATATGGTAAAATGCATTTTATAGAAAAGAGATAAAAGGCTGTTCAAATATAGCAGTGTATCCATCTTTAATTGAAAAATAAAATGATTATTGTGTAAACGATAAAATATTTAGCTGAACTAAGATCGTCACCTCTGTTTCAGAGAACCGTTCACACCTGCGCTGTATGGAGATGACCAGCTTCTGATGTCTGAACAGGCATTCCGGCCCAGGACAACTTATCCACAATTCATTTTGATTTGTGCCCATGTCATCTGTTGATTTAAGGTCTGGGTGGGGGGGTGGGGTCAGGGGTGGGGGAGTGTGTGTGTGTGTGTGGGGGGGGGGGGGGGGGCTTAATGCTATTTGTCTGGAACCGAGATGTTGCTCTCTTACAGGTGTGTTGGGGTCATTGTGCTCTTGAAACGCCCATTTCGGTGACATGGATTCAGACAAACTGTCAGAGGCCCCTGGATCCAAAAGGAACTATTTTCTTTCATCGCTCCACAAAATGTGTAATTTCTCTTTAGGACAGTCAGTGTGATTTTTGGAAAATTGGAACCTGTCCAGCCAATGTCATTTTGCGATTTTGTTGCGGCGGTACTCAGAGGATACGTTGGACCTTCTTTGAGTACCCGGAAGCAGATCTTTGGCTTGGTCTTTGCTATTTGGGCTTTCACCGAATCCATTCAAATTCCATTTTCCTCATTATCTTTGTGGTTTTTGATGCTGTTTTGAAGCATTTCTGATCATTTAACAGAGTAGGCTACTGTTCTTTTTTCACAGCATCAAATGCCTCACTCATTAAGCTTATTCACTTTTTTCAAACACATTGCTATTACTTTGAACACAACCGTAGAAGCTAAAGATTGATGGAAAAGTCACACAGACAGGACCGGTAAATGGTCCTTACAAATTATTCCAGAGTGGATTTTTTCTTTAATTTGCATAGTTTCAAAGCTAATCTGCTGACACTGGTGTTGCTCCACAAGAAAACAGATGATATTTTTAAATGCATTTCAAGAAAAACACCATGAAAGCAGCACAGGTCGAACACAAATTAATATTTTGCCCAATACTTTGTGACTGCTGTGTCCTGGGCGTGATGCAGCCGGATTTTGGAATTCCAGCAGAATCTCTGCTAAAAGGAAACTGAAAAGTTCAAAAGTATGATGGGAAAACACTTCATAAAATATTTTTGAGAATTTGTATTTGAATGTAAAACTGGGGAGTAGGTAATGGTGATAAAGCCGCAAGTAATAATTGCTATACAATTCTGCTGTTGCACAATGAGAATAGAAGAATATAAATAAGTTTCAAATACCGCAGTGTATTTTTTTTTTTTTAATGTAGTCACTAATATTCTCTTCATAATCAAGCAAAGATGGTATCACCAAGTAGATCAGATGGGACTCATAATTTCCAAAGTACTCATCGACTGTGTGTTCAAACTTAATCTAATTTGGGGAATAAATGTCAGGAGCCCCCCTGTGGCTTAGACATTCTAAGTCTGAACAAACATGTCTGTCCTCAAGTAAAGCAGGTGTGGGATGTTTGAAACATACACATTAGCATGCACCAGTGGGGACAAATGCTAATAAACTATCCTTATTCATCTATTAACCTCTGACAAGCATATCTGCTGCAGCTCTCCCCTCCACAATCTGTCAGATATTCTCATGCACCTCGCTCAATTTCACCAGAATGATAATTCCGGGTGACTGCTCCAGGAACGCCTGCGCACCTTGTCATATTTTTATGACTGATTACCTGAAAAGAGGGAGCTTGACAGTAATTTCCGCCATGACTTTTACGGAATGTTTATGTGGGACAGAAAGGCATGAGAGTGAGTGTGGGAGAGCGCAGGTTAATGGTTTCCTGTCACTCATCAGTCGAGAAGAAGGTTTTGCTTTCTCTCTTTTTTTGTGATTATCATGTGCTGCCGGCTGTAGCTAAATAATCCCACGTTATTTTGGTAGCTGCAACTGGGCATGAGCTCACTTTATAAAGGTATGAGTTTATCAAATTTGAAACTGCAGGTTTCACTTTAGTCACGGAGATTCAAATGCTTCAAACATTCACTCCCCCACACCTTTTTCTTTCTTATGAGCTCTCTCCGTAGGTGGCTCCATCTAACTTGATGAGAAGGGAGCAGGTTAAAAAGTGCGAAGGTAGCGGCATTACAGAGGATGGGGCAGGTCAAGGTGGAGATGAGGACAGAGAGATTAAGGGACTCACAGGTCTCACAGAAAAGAACACTCATTCCTGTAAAAGCACTTCAGAGCACCTAATAGGAATAATGAGGTACCTGAGAATAACGGTATACAAATATCTTTTACATAATTTGTGAGAGCCTTCAACTGAAACCGGTGGCCAACAGAGTTAATTAACGAGAACACAGAACCCACCAAAGCCAGCTTTTGATGTTTAATGTGGCCTCGAGCAAATCAGACGTGGCTTCAGCATGCAAGAACACAAAGAATCATTAGAAGGAAAAGAGACATTCTCCCGCCGAGTGAATTTCAAGGTTAAACAGCCTGACCCTCACCTCATACTGAAGGTGTAATTACCTTTTATTGTCAGTACTTTGCAAATCATTATCTTAATTTCAATTTGAATACGTGTCACATTTAAGCTTATGACTTTTACATTGTGAGTGTTGTGCAGTAATGGAGTAAGGGATTAGATTGGTTATTTCTGGGCATCTTAATGAGGAGGATGAAGGCAAACATTTGCAGGTTGATCGCATTAAAAAGAGATTAATACAACTGATTTCATACAAATGTCTGAAACGTGATTAAAAGTGGAGTGACGGTGTATGTTGTGTCAATTATGTTCCAATCCATTTTCGTTCATCTGTCTGATAACAAGTTTAGGTTGTGCTGTAAAATGAAAGTATTTTCTTATCAATGTATATTTACTATTCTGGAAATACAGTAAATCAGAATTTAAGAATGCTTAAATTTGAGCATAAATGCCAATAAACGTGACAAAAATACTCTGGTGGTCACTGGATGTAATTCATTTTCTTGATACTACGATACAGTCTGCAGTTTAAGCATATCATGTGCTTTGGGACACAGAGTATATAAATTGTCAGTTGAAAAATCTCCCATCTAACCTGTGCAGCGGATTTTGTAAAGGTCTGCCATAAATATATCTAAATATATCATGCTTCCAGCTGTACTTTCACAGCAAAACGCTGACAAATCCACATGTAAAGTGCTCGAGAGAAAAAAAAAAAATATCAAGATAAACACAGAGCAGCCTTGACAGTGATCACACTTCGGCATGTGACGAGATGAGAAAAGCGTGGTGCAAGAGATATCGAGAGAATAAAACAAAAGGGCTTCTCAGCCCCCTCACATGCTACAAAGCAAACTGCTGTTTTCTTGTCTTCAGTCAGCCACTGAGTTACAGCCATCAAAGTACTGCTCTTGCCTTGAGCTACTGGTTTGTACCCCCCTGTGGCTTGTTCTTTTACCACCCCTCTCTGACGTGGACATATGCACCCCTCATCATTACGGTTAGGTTCCATCTGGGTCCCCTGATCAAAGCTGAGTGAAGGGTAGGGGCCTGGAGGACATCTTTGATTACTGCTGCTGGAGGCGATACACATTATCTACATCAGCCTTTTCCTGTCAACATCATCATCATCATCCACCACTCTGATCAATATTCCTCCATGAGCGCCCCTGTGGCTTGTGTCACCCTTGAGTGAAGACACATAATAGCTTATGCCAAAACTGGAAGAATGAACCTGAGAGAGGCAACAGTATAGATTCAAACCAGACCAATCAACTCCGGCTGAGGAACATTGAACCTTTTCACAAATGCCAACCTCGTGGATAAGCTATAGATATGGTTTTGAAATGTCGTCAAGGACGTGTGTGGGTTTGGCAGCGGGTCAAAGTGCAATGGTGTACAAAATGCCAGAGAAGAAAAAAGGAACATAAAACTCAAAGGTGAAGTATGAGCTAGCATTAACATGATTTATTGGAAGCGCTTCATTGTTCTGGCTCATCAAACCGGAGAGCAAAACTCACCTTTGACTCTACAACATTGCTGATATTTCGTCACTGATACAAGCAATTTCCCAGCATTGCTACCTTCTGCTAAAATGCCAACCTGTTTCCATTTTCCTCCCACTACCTTTTCATAGTCTGCCTTTTCTTTAATGTCAATGCTCTTGATTTAATGGAGGACTACATTAAAGCATATATATGCATGCACACATGCACACAGGGACATTCAACAACATGTTTAAATACACTCAGGCTGTGCAGAATTAATCAATAGGCTTGATTTCTCTTATGATAAAGCCCTGATGATGGTTTCTGGAAAAAAGCTGGTCAAATAAGTATTTGTTCCTTTGAGGATCATTGCAGTATTAAAGTTTCCTTGAGTTGGACAAAAGTTTTGACTTCACTCAGGTAGACTTTGACACTGAGGTCAAGCTCAGAGCTGTTGAAGGGGATTTGGTTTAGATGGGGTAGGTGTTGGTTTTTGTAAGACCTTAAAATCAGCAGGCAACCAAAGGTATCCCCACAATATGGATACAATCTGCAAACTCAACCCGTTTTGGTTTCTTAATTAAATTTCATGGCTTTTCTAGCTCATGTACTTTGAAAAGAGGATGGACAACTGAATATGATGGGATGTTCTTCTGATATTTAAGTGTTAGATCCCTAGCTTGAACAGAAACTACTAGTGGTATTTCTAGAGTTGGACATTAAAAAAAACACTTACCGTGTTTTCACGACTATAAGGCGCACCTAAAACACTGAGATTTTCTCAAAAATCGACGGTGCGCCTTATAATATGGTGCGCCTTGTGTGTGGACTGAGTTCCAAAATCTGCTGTGCGCCTTTGGTGGGTGCACTACGGTAAACGCTCCGCCCATCGATTAGCGGCACACCTACGCGTAAGGATCCCCTAAAATGGCGCCGGCCAAGCGAGACGCGTATGAATGAGGCTTACTTTGAACTGCAGGCCATCGAATATGCGGTTGAAAATGGCAATCGAGCAATTTTAGTGTTTTCGCTTTATGAGGAGGAGGACAACTGTTGCGCAGCGGCTACCTGCGGATTACCAGGAGAGGGTGTCCATCTTCCCTAACCCGAACCCTACCTAGGAGAGGGCGGCCATCTTCCCTAACCAGGAGAGGGTGGCCATCTTCCCTAATCAGGAGAGGGTGGCCATCTTCCGCACCTACTGCTGCGACAAGATAACCGCGCCCAGCTACATCACCAACATGGATGAGATCCCTCTGACTTTTAACATCCCTTTGACCCATAAAGTGGAGAAAAGGGGACCAGCACGGTGGCGTTACGCACAATGGGGCACGAGAAGTCGTCGTTCACCGTGGTTCTCGGCTGCCACGGAAACGGACAGAGCGCTGGATGACGGAGGCGAACACTCCTTCACAAAGACTATGAGGCAGCGGCGGGCATGTTATGCCACCATATGCGGGTGGATTGTAGACGCACGGGCTATGATACTGTCTTCATGTATTGGAAGAGCTTTCACAAAATCAATGCTGAAACGGAACCGGTCGGTGAGTCCGATTCAGATGATGAAGAAGAAGAATTCGGGATGTTGGACATTGAAATAGTGCAGCTGTTTAATTCAGATACAGAAGATGAAAACTTTGATGGTTTTGTTCAATAAATGTGTCGAAACTCACTGTTTTACTTCCGTTGTCATTTTTTACTGTATGATTTAGCATGCGCCTTATAATACGGTGCGCCTTATGTATGTTTTAAATACAGAAATAGCACCCATAACTGAGGCTGCGCCTTTTAATACAGTGCGCCTTATGGTCGTGAAAATACGGTAAAAATGGCTCAAAAATAAGTCTCCAGATCTCCCAACAGCTAATTTTAATAACAGCTGGGTGCAAAGTTGCCCAAAGAGGATAGGACTGTGCTTCTGGGTTAATCACGGCTCTCCTCAAGTAATCATAGTAATTATAATTCCAGTAATATCAAATTGCACTCATTTACTGTATTGATTGGCAAGTGCAGCATTCAACATCCCCCCAAAAAATCTCAATCATTTATTTTATGTAAGGCAAGAGCCACTGATTGCATGTATGCAAGGTAAGAGGAAAAACAAGTAGTGGCTCCCTCATGTCCCTGGGAAATTTACATCTGTGTTCTTAATTGTGTGTGACTGTGCGCTCATCTCAGGTGCTCATCAGCAGTCACTCTATCAAATTGTATCTTGCTACTCTCTAAAGTGAGCGCTGATCTCTAACCTTTTGCTCACGCCTCTGCTAAAAGCATTAGTCAAATAATTACTTTAGGGTAAACACACACTTGAGCGTAATGTAAAGATTTTGTCTCTCCCTTTACAATACTCATGAATTCATTCATTCAGTTTATTTTTCCAAGCTGCGGTTCTTTGATGGGGGATTTGTTGTAATGGTGGACGAAGATCAGAAAACTGGAAAGGCTGCATCTGCCTGGGATGCCACTTTGAGCAAGGTGCACTACAGTTTGCATAAGGTAGTTTGCTGCTGTACACAAGGACATGCATATGCTATCTTCCAAATCATTCAAAGTATGAGTGAATTTTCCTTGAGCATCTATCAAATTTGCATTCGCAACTAAATTTAGTCCAATAGCATGAATTGGACTTTGAAAAAAAGAACTAGAAAGAAAAAAAGAAGACTAGAGCAAAGATGCACATTCAGAAGTATACACAAAATCCATAATCCAGCATGATAATTTAGTCCTCATTAATGTTAATTACTTTCTTGCTGTAGTTTATATGGTCTGGGCCAGCCATGATGCTCTATCTTTAAACTGAAATCCACACGAGACAGGTTAAACTGGGTCCCTTACACATTTCGGCAGTATAAAGCTGCATCTTATAGGAGGCATTAAGCATAAATTATATACACATGTTGGGTTGTTCATACATTTGAGAATTTCGAAATATGAATGTTTCACCCATGATAAGAATTTTTATAGTGTCTTCCCCGTAGTCCGTTGTTCTATTGGCAAATACCAACCACAAGCTGGTTCTAAAAGGCACAAAAATGCTTTAAAACTAAAGTTTGAATATTGAGCATTACACTGTAGATGCCATGTGATGCATAATGTCTTCAGTGTATCCCAGTGTGTTACAAACATGGTCCCTGTCTGAACTGTACTACCATCACCCTTCCTGACCTATGAGAGAAAAGGGACAACGGTCTTGTGGTTCTCTAAGGAAATGAAAGGGTTTTTTGCCCCCTCACACAATGACATATTACATGACATCCAAGCTCTAAACTCCAGGGGCTAAAATCTACACCTTCCTCACCCACACTGGCCACTGAGAGGGTTAGTGTGGCTCCTCCAGGGCAAACAATGAAATCTCCTCAGGGAAGGGTGCTATTCTGGGATGGAGAAAAGGAAATACATATTAAAAAAAAAATGTTTAAAACACAGGCCACACTAAACTGTGCTGTACATAGTACATTAAAGATAATACACAACACAGTTAAAAATTAAGTTTTAAACTAAAATTACAATAATATGCTTAATTACAGACCTAACAGGGTAATACAATAAAATGTAAGGAAGGCCAGTGTAATGAATTAAATTGAGGAGGTTTTAGCAGCTTCTAGTTTAAGGACTGTAGGACATAAAGAAGACCTGCAAATGGGCAGTGGACGCCGAGTCTGTAGGGGACTGGGCTGAAAATCAGAGTGTTCTCAGTTCAAGCCCCAGTTGCAGACAAAATTGGAAGGTTGACTGGTAGGAGACACCTTCAGATCACTGCCGTGGTACCCTTGAGCAACCAGACCCAGCGGTGAGCTGGCAACTTGTGCAGAGGTGTACTCTATCTAAGCTCATATGCAAAAAGTAAGTGATAATGAAGGTATGGGGTGGTAAGAACAGATTACTGGTAAGTTTGACAGACTACACCATTCCAAAGTGCACCACAGTGAGTCGATCCATTATCCAAGATCAGCATTTCAATTGCATTCAAAGGCACCGTTGCTCTTCCTTTGAATGCATCAGGCGTGAACACATCTACCTCATCTGCATGTTCAAACACCAAATTCAAATGTTTGTGCTGACGAGCCCATAGGCCTCTATTTGTTTGGCAATTTCATGACTGGCTAATTTTCCTTCTCAAAAGGTAGCAACCCTGACTGAGTACAGCTGTGTGTGTTGTGTACTAGACTTCCCCTCAATGTATTTCCCACACATTTAATTTCATTTTCCCCTTAGCTCTTGGCTTAAGTAAAAACACATCCAATAATGTGTTTAATTTAAGTGTCTGAAAACTTCCAGGAGGCCATTAACATTGTCAAAGAAATACACAGATGTAATCGATGGATCAGCTTACCTGCCTCCACAAAGTTAAAAAAAAACACTGAAGCATGTGTTTTCATTTGTCACAGTTGAACAAACAGGGGTAACGCCTCCTGGCAAATTGAGGAAAGTCTTTTTTCCAATTGACATCTTGCATTTTAAACTCTGCCCTGAAGAAGCACATCCAGCCTATTTGCATTTTGCATCTTTCATGGGACCTCACAGCAAGGGTTTGTCACAGATCCGAAGCTCAGTGTCCCAATATTACCTTTTCCTTTTCCATTTCCAGCATTTCCATTTCGCTTTTCTAATTAAACAACGTACTGTTTTAAAGCAAGGGAAGCTGTTCCTGCTCTGGAACAAAAAGGTTTCTGAGTCAGATTACATCACAGCATAGGAAGTGCCTTTGACTCATGAAAAAAAGGAAAACCTTGGCACCAAGACATAAAACAAGTACTTGTGTACCAATCTGATGTGAATATCAGTACAGACCTTGAAAGGGCACATCCTCACATTAGGAAAATTTTGAATGTCAAATTAAACAGCTTTTATGTTTTCTGTTTGGAGATGGAGATCATGTTTATCGCTGAAATGGTTCAACCAAACACCAGCTAAGGGTTCATTTTGGTGGAAAAGTGATATACAGTAAAATGGAAATGTTGGGGAAAAAAAGGTTTGTGTTACTAGATGAAGTCTATAAAAGCATTCATCTTGACAGGATCAGTTGCAGTCAAATAAATGCCACATTGACCACGTAAGTGAAACTAGTCAAATCATTGTCCCAATGGTTTTAATGATTTGACACGACATCAGGAACCAGATTGCTGATTGCTCACACAGTGGCGGTTTCAGTGACCACCTACACAAACTCTTCATAACTCATCCAGTTTAGACGGAGATGCAAAATGAAGTCTCCTGAAAAGATGATTAGCATGCATGACTGTAGCATCAGCTATGTCTGCAAAGTATTTTATGCATGTACTGTCTCCATTTTCCATGTGAACTTATGGAGAGAGAGAGACTGCATCTGTGCCATGTACTACAACTGTCTGTTTAGTAGACCTAATTTTTTTGTGTGGTAAAGGACATCTTGACCTTCCTTCAATAAATTAAACATAGGTTGACAATGTGAAATGTGTCATCCAGAGTTTTACCCGTCAGTCAGTCATCCAATCAGTGGTTGGCCTATTATTCCACCTTCCCATTTGATGTGAGTCTTTCTCATCATGCATCATGGTTTTCTGAGTTTTCTGAGGCGCTTGATTCAGCATTATACTTTGGGTTTTTTTTAAATTTCTTTGTACTCAATAATGGAAATTAGTCCTTTTTACTTTACTTTTTAAAACCATTCCTCTCAGCTCTCCCCCACAGCCTCCTATTTCACTGCTCTGAATTCTTGACTTGCTGCTTGAGTCGCAGATTATACTTTTCATAATTAGCAATTTTTCACTCTGAAACGCTGGCATACGTGGCCCTCGGCTTCACCACAAGACAAAAGCCAACCTTTGCCTTGAGCTCCACATCTGAAGGCCTCCAATCTTCACCAAATGCCTTTTTAATGAAAATTGTTATGTCTGATCACTCAGCTGGGCCTCTAATGGCTACTGTATTGCTGCAGGTACTATAAAGTTGCTGGAATATCTGGCACAGGAAACACAACATTGGCCCACGCACATCATCTAACACACCCGCACACACCCACAGACACTTCACATTTTATCCTTGTATTTCTAGCCAATGGTGAAGTACATGCAATTACTCTGGCTTCCTTTCAGTGAAAAGCAGCAAACATGTGGGTTGTCAGAACAAAAAAACAGTCTGTCAAAAACAATCTGCTTGGTGTGATTACTGGAACCTGCATAATCTGAGAATATCAGGGTGGAATTGGACACCATAGATGGGAGCACAATAAAGTCATATGCATATAATCATCCAATAAAGGTACAAACAGAAAACGTCATAGCTTAATTGCATTTAGGTGGCACACAGCTTTTCTCACGATCTCCAGTTTGCTCCCTGGTTTTGCCTCACCTGTCTATCTCACATCACTCCACTCTACTCACTAAAAGGAGGATTTGCTTTTTCATCCTAAACCCACACTCAGAAGGAGGCAAGATAATCAGCTTCCTCCCTTGAAGCAGCCCTCTTCAAAATTTGAATGCCATCCAAAAGCGGACTAGTACCCATTAACATTTTAGGTTTGTGCAAAACAAATGACAAATATTTTTTTGTACTACAGTAGAAAACTATGAAAGACTGCTGAATTTCAATAAAGGGTGGGGTGAAAAACAGTCCCTTTAGATAAGTGAGTTCTATAAACTGGCTTTACAAACTAGTTGGCAACTTTTTAAAGCCCATATGCTCTGATGTATATAAAATATACACAGTGTAGGCACAGCAAGAACATGGAAACTCCACATGGAAAGGCCTCAAGCCCACAGTCAAACCTTTATTCTTTTTGTATAAAGTTTTTTTTACTTTTTTCTTTGCAGCTGCTACAACTACAAAGACTCTTGTCTAGTTTTACTGAAAAGCAGTTGGAATTTCTGAAACATCCCTTTGTGTAGGCTCGGGCAATGTTTCTTTCACTAGAGCAGTGCAGTATGGTTTAAAGCTCCATCAACAAGGAAACATGAATCCCCTTCAAGTTATGCCTCGACGATGACGAATGCTGCAGTGTAGCAGAAAACAAAATGACAACGAAAGATGTCAGTGTGAGTTAAGGCGGGATAACTGCAGATCCTTCTGCCATTTAACTTTACAACAAAGCATTATCACTGGACATTCAAACAAATGTTCTCCTCCATGCGTGAGTAAGGAACAAGGGTGTCATTGATTTATACCCTAGAGTCAGGAATGTTCTTTATAAAACATTTTTAAGCCAAGATTGCCTGTGTATCCTTCTTGCGTAGGCAAAGATTCCCCACGAGTATAGCCCCTTGTTCTTTCTGTAAATGAGCTGTCTCGTTGACTTTGAGAGAAACCTCCAATCCCCTGCTGGTCTACTTTACCTTCCTCATATTGTTTGTTTTCCCATACATCTCCAATTTCCTCTTTTTTGCCCCCCCCACCCCACCCCACCCCCCCCCCACATCCAAAAATGAAACCTGCTTGTTATTGATTACAGTTCTGCTCACATCTCTTTCCGCCCGTTTCTTTTCCACTCTGCTTAAACTCACTGCCTTTTATGCTGCCGTTTCTCATGTTGCTCCTTTTTTTAGCGCATCCCACACACAGACATCAAACAGGAAATTGCGCATTGTTTCACACGTTCTCACACTGCGTGCGTCTACAGTCGAGGTGAACTCAAAATACTGCTGGGTATTCCACTGATGGAGAGAGAGGAAGAACCGGCACTCAGGGTCAGGTTCCACATCTGCGACGGCAAGAACAATCTTGATTTTCTCCCAATTCAAGAAGAGGAGTATAGGCCTTTGGTTTAAAAACTCTGAATAATTAAAGAGGGTTGTTTGATTCGACAGCCAGACTGCGGGTGGACTTGTAGGTCCAGTGTGTACCTAGATGTTGAAAAAATCAAAGCACTCTTTGACATGTCTGAGCTTGACAGGTGTCCTTGATGGCCCATAAGAGAAGACACAGATCAATACACACTATTGGTTTGTGGTTCACTCAGCCTGAAAACTTGTGACAGCCGGGAAATAAAAAGCCGAGATGCTTGATTGCATCGTTGCCTTTGTCGTAATACATGTTGTAATTAAGAAACCAAAGTAGTACAGACGGGAAGATGATTGAAGATTCAAATCAGAAGACTAACCCCATATCCCCACCAAGAGTGCAATTTGATGGGTCTCAAATACATCAAGTCGAGGTTCAGGAAAGCAAGGACGATTTTATCACTAATTACTGACTGCATTTATTAGTCATATAAATTGTGAATGAGTCATTTTCTCCACCCTAATAATCTTTGGTCACACAAAATAAATTATTTTGCATTTGGGGAATCTAAGGGCCTGAGCATGAGCATGGGTCAGGATCCCATACTTAGTGTCCTTGACGTCTTCTTGCTTATTGGCCTATATTTCCTCCTTGCTCCTGACACAGTGCTGGGAGACACAAACTTCTGATCATGGTTTATATGGATTTTCCATCCCGGTGATGGCCTGCAGGTTTCACCCTGTGCTACCATTAGTGGCGAGGACTCTAAAAAGGAATGGCGAAAGAAACCATTGATGGCCAAACCCTTTAAAACAATTCCTCTGTTTGGGTGTGTCTTGCTAATGGCCTATCTAGCTTACAGCTGTCATTGATTCCTATTTGAGAAAAGTACTGATGGTCTTTGTAATATTTTTCATTTTCCACATACGGTGAAGTATTACAATTGTTGTTTACTCTGTTGTCCCAAATTCTTCTGGGATTTCTATGGTGTAGTGTTGTTTATCAATCCCTCAACACATTTATTGCCCCAGGTAAGCATTGATAACACAGGGTTAACTTTCTGTCACTATCAACAAGCAGTCTGACTTTAAGTCTGCCCTCCCCAGACCCCACATCAGCCACCATTTCAACAACTTTCTGCCCATTTCTGGGCTCTAGTGGTTTGTCTGCTTGCCTGTATGATCTTCACCGCAGGCATTTCTCCTGCTGCGGAGTTGACAGGTTGCTGATAAAAATGGCTGTAAGACACCAGAGATGACAGTAATAAAACCATTTCTGTAAAAGCAACGGACTCCTTTGGTCTCCATTTCCACTTTGTGCTTCTCTTTTTATTCCTGGAGCCATTTCACTATGAGCAGATCTATAGATGACTCTGAAACTAAAAAAAGATATATCCTAAAGAATGAGTGGGGCCTAAACCCTGGGGCAGAAACAACCCACCGGAGGCAGTACTATTCTACTTTGTACTTAGATGTCTATTTTATTCATGAATAGGTATGAGAGGAAAATGAGGTATTTCCTTTAATTAAAAACCCTAGGTACACAGGAATGTGATCTTTTTGTTCTTTTCTTAATTAGGCTACGTGTATCTAGAAATATGCATTGTATTCTTACCTGAGTGCAAGTTTTTGGCCACCCTTAAGGGGTTGGCCTACTAAAAGTTAACGGGATGTAACTGCATGCATGCGCATGTGCATCCACGTGCTCAAAGATGTGCATACTTTTTCCACTTGATTCAGAGGAAAAAGGACACGTGTGGTCAGATAAAGCCACAGCACCGTCTGTAAAAGGGAAGAAGATGTCTATTCCCTGTGCAGAAAACCTGGTAATGACAGTCTCAGTGGAAAATACCATCACACAGTCACACACACACATTGACGGCACCCTTTCTCTTCCTTCTACTATACTTTTGCCTGCCCCTTAGCAGACAGCCAGCCGTTGGGGAATTCTGACAAGAGGCATGTGCATGCTGGCCTTCGCCTTCAACTCGACTTTCAAACTAAACCAGGTTGCTCTTTGAATACTAAGACATAAAAATGTACTTTCAGTAAGCATGTGGTCGAAAAAATATATATCAGATCATCAGAGTTTTCTTATTTCCTTTTCATCGAGGAAAATGAAACACAGCAAGGAAAAGAGCAGCTGACCTGGCTAGTGTTGTCTTAACAAGCATCTAGCCACCTGCAAAATAATTTGAACATAAAAGAGATCAAACTAATGGGTCGGTCAGTGATGATTCTTAAAATAAAGTCAAAACGACATCAGTCCTGGTGATACTGTTAAAAATGTAAAAATAATACTACATGGTCAAATAATCCTGATACGTTTAAATTACTGCATTAGTCCTTTATTCAAATGTCCACCAAAGATCATAACAGGTTCTTTATTCTTTATTCAGACCAGTAAAGAAACCAATGAAAAACATTTAAAAAGCATCTTCTTTGGAAGACCCTCCATATATACCATAGCTACTAGACGTACCATACATATCAAAAGTAAAAAGAAAGATCTGACATACAGTGGCAATCAGGCGGTCATTGCAACCTAACCTTGATCATTTGTCATGTCTCATCAGCCTAAAACAAAACAAACATTATCCTCCTCTCGAGGTATTTCTGATGCTTTTTTATGTAATGTTTTTGAGAGTCCCTCCTACGTTCTCCTTTCTCATCTCTTTTGTCATCCTCCATTGCCAATTACTGCTTTTTATCCTCCGCTCCGCTCAAGTCTTATTCGACCAAGCTTATTTGCTCCTCCCAATTGAATTTCTGTCTTTTGATACAGTCAGGCTTTGGTGAGTTCTGAACTCAACAGCAACTACTGACCAGATGTTTGCTATGTGTCCCAGAGTCTCAGAACCACCTTGTGTACAAGTGTTTGTGTGTCATGACTTGGTCAATAGAACCCCTACAATGCTGTAGAATGCTAGAAATATGTGGGTGGTTCTGCTCATCTAAAAGAGAACAACATGCAACAATGAGCTGTTGAAGGAAAAATGAGGTTAAGAGTGCAGCAAAGAACCAAACAGACAGGCTTAATAGGACATGGCGAGACAATCAATTTAAAGGTACATGAAACATTGCAATCTTCACACTACCAAGAGAAACACTCAAGGTCAGTTCGGATTCTTTCTACAGAAGTGCAGATTTATTCTGCACCAATAATGCATTTTGTTATTTCCAGGCTTCATATCAGTGGCTAAAGGTTAGCATTCTAGCTGTAAAATAGCCTGACCCCTCCAGTGGGACCCAACCTGTTTGGGGATCTGTTCAACAGTGTTATGGCATGTGGAATAGAAATGAGAAGTTCTTGCATTCCTCAAAACTATGAGGAGTCATGTTCTGTCATACCACAGTGTTATCAGGGGTCAGACACCTGGACATGCACATATCTTCTGCTCTCCCATCATTGAGACACAATTTGAATCTCCAGGGGGGGATTTTACCTCCAGTCAAGAAGATGAATACCACAATGCAGTCGAGTCAGTCATTTCTCTGCAAAGCTGTCGCTGAGATCTTTGTGCCTTCTTGTCAGCTTTGTTCTCTGCCTGCCCGCCTGCCAGTCTCTCCACGTCCCCGTCAGCTGTTCTCACCAGCCACCGTAGATATTTTCATAGTCCATTACAGACCCTGACGTACAGTTGCATCCGTGTTCACTATACTTTCAGCAGTCTGTGTAAATTCTCAGTCATCCAGGTCATTGTATCCAAGGTAGTTTTCTCTGTCAACTGGACTGGGTTTCTTCTCTTGAAGACGTTTCGCCTTCTATCCAGAAGGCTTCTTCAGTTCTGAAATCGCTGGGGAGAGAGCTTGAGAATATATAGCCCCTGGACCATTTGCATGCTAATGATCTGGGTGGTCACCTGAGAGTCGTTAGCAGGGTCGTTGGTCGGGTCGTTGACCTAGTTTCTGTTGAGATGTCTCCCCTTTGTCTGCTGGGTCACATGGTGATGAGTCACTGGGTCTCTTGGAATGGTGTGAATGTTTGTTTTGCTGTTGGAAGGAGTGGAGGACTGCATTGTATGTGGGTGATAGGAAGTGCCTCAGGCCACCACCCCTGTTTAAGGATGGTTTCTCCAATTTAACATGGATAGCTTCCTTGACCCCCCTTTCGAACCAGCGGTCTTCTCTGGCCAGTATCCGTACTTGGCTGTCCTCGAAGGAGTGCCCACTCTCCTTTAAGTGTAAGTGGACTGCTGAATCCTGACCCGAAGAGGTGGCACGTCTGTGTTGTGCCATTCTTCTGTGTAGAGGTTGTTTGGTTTCCCCAATGTACAGTTCCTTGCATTTCTCCTGGCACTGTACAGCATAAACAACATTACTTTGTTTGGGTCTTGGTGTCTTGTCCTTTGGGTGTACTAACCTCTGTCTGAGGGTGTTGCTGGGTTTGAAATGAACCGGTATGTCGTGTTTCTGGAGGATCCTCCTAAACTTCTCCGAGACTCCAGACAGGTAGGGGATGGAAACGCTGCGGCGTTTGTTTCTCTCCTCCTCTCCTTTGCTGAGGTCTTGCTTTCTTGAGGTTTTGGTGAAGGCCCAGTCTGGGTAGCCACATGTTTTGAGAGCTGTCTTAATGTGGTTCTGTTCCTTCTTTCTGCCTTGGGATGTGGTGGGTATTTCCCTGGCCCGGTGTTGGAGAGTTCTGATCACTCCCAACTTGTGTTCCAGTGGGTGGTGAGAGTCAAACTGGAGGTACTGGTCGGTATGTGTAGGTTTTCTGTAGACTTCGATGGTGAGATTTCTGTCCTCAGTGATCTTGACTGCGCAGTCCAGAAAGGCCAGACTGTTTCCTTTTACCTCTTCCCGGGTGAATTTTACATGCTCGTCTGTTTTGTTGAGGTGATCGGAGAACGCTTCCAATTCTTGTATTTGAATTTTGACCCAGGTGTCATCCACATACCTGAACCAGTGGCTTGGCGCAGTTCCTGTGAAGGATGTCAGGGCCTGGGATTCCACCTTCTCCATGTATAGATTGGCAACTATAGGGGATACTGGTGAGCCCATGGCACAGCCATGTTTCTGCCTGTAGAAGCCTTCTCTGTACTGGAAATAGGTGGTGTTCAAAAAGGATAAAGCCATTGACAGACCACAATACTACCGTCTATATCCAGGAGAAACCATCCCTTGCATTTATGGATTGCCCAAGATCCACAAACCAGGGACCCCTCTCAGACCCATAGTAAGCAGCATCAATTCGGTAACCTACAACATTTCCAAATACTTGGCCTCCATCTTGTCGCCCATGGTTGGCAACACCCCACACCACATCAAAAACTCCCAAGACTTTGCTCAAAAAGTCATTGGACTCACACTACTTCCAGAAGAGACTATGGTATCTTATGATGTCACGTCACTCTTCACGTGCATCCCCACTGCCAGCGCCATAGACACCATCCACAAGCACCTTCTATTGGACAAGAATCTTACAGAAAGAACAACCTTAACACCGGCCCAAATCTGCACCATGCTGGACCTGTGTTTGAACACCACCTATTTCCAGTACAGAGAAGGCTTCTACAGGCAGAAACATGGCTGTGCCATGGGCTCACCAGTATCCCCTATAGTTGCCAATCTATACATGGAGAAGGTGGAATCCCAGGCCCTGACATCCTTCACAGGAACTGCGCCAAGCCACTGGTTCAGGTATGTGGATGACACCTGGGTCAAAATTCAAATACAAGAATTGGAAGCGTTCTCCGATCACCTCAACAAAACAGACGAGCATGTAAAATTCACCCGGGAAGAGGTAAAAGGAAACAGTCTGGCCTTTCTGGACTGCGCAGTCAAGATCACTGAGGACAGAAATCTCACCATCGAAGTCTACAGAAAACCTACACATACCGACCAGTACCTCCAGTTTGACTCTCACCACCCACTGGAACACAAGTTGGGAGTGATCAGAACTCTCCAACACCGGGCCAGGGAAATACCCACCACATCCCAAGGCAGAAAGAAGGAACAGAACCACATTAAGACAGCTCTCAAAACATGTGGCTACCCAGACTGGGCCTTCACCAAAACCTCAAGAAAGCAAGACCTCAGCAAAGGAGAGGAGGAGAGAAACAAACGCCGCAGCGTTTCCATCCCCTACCTGTCTGGAGTCTCGGAGAAGTTTAGGAGGATCCTCCAGAAACACGACATACCGGTTCATTTCAAACCCAGCAACACCCTCAGACAGAGGTTAGTACACCCAAAGGACAAGACACCAAGACCCAAACAAAGTAATGTTGTTTATGCTGTACAGTGCCAGGAGAAATGCAAGGAACTGTACATTGGGGAAACCAAACAACCTCTACACAGAAGAATGGCACAACACAGACGTGCCACCTCTTCGGGTCAGGATTCAGCAGTCCACTTACACTTAAAGGAGAGTGGGCACTCCTTCGAGGACAGCCAAGTACGGATACTGGCCAGAGAAGACCGCTGGTTCGAAAGGGGGGTCAAGGAAGCTATCCATGTTAAATTGGAGAAACCATCCTTAAACAGGGGTGGTGGCCTGAGGCACTTCCTATCACCCACATACAATGCAGTCCTCCACTCCTTCCAACAGCAAAACAAACATTCACACCATTCCAAGAGACCCAGTGACTCATCACCATGTGACCCAGCAGACAAAGGGGAGACATCTCAACAGAAACTAGGTCAACGACCCGACCAACGACCCTGCTAACGACTCTCAGGTGACCACCCAGATCATTAGCATGCAAATGGTCCAGGGGCTATATATTCTCAAGCTCTCTCCCCAGCGATTTCAGAACTGAAGAAGCCTTCTGGATAGAAGGCGAAACGTCTTCAAGAGAAGAAACCCAGTCCAGTTGACAGAGAAAACTACCTTGGATATACTTTCAGCAGTTCTGCTTGTGCAGGATCATCCGTCCAATTCTCCATATTTGATTGAGAGATACAGGATTTCACACAATCAGTCTTTTGTCTTAATTCCAGGGACTCCATCTTCACTCTGGAAAAATAAACTCAGAACATGCACAGTCGGGGCACCTTTGGTCTCTCGTTCATCTCCAGAACTACTATGGCCCTGCAGGGTGTAATATTTCAGTGACTGACATGTAGTCTCACACTTGTGTTAATAACTATTGACAACAGTGAGCAGGGCTTTTGGGGGAAGGCAGACTTGCAGGGGGGCTGACAGTACCAGCCATGATAGAGCCGATCTTCTGTCCCCAAAGCCCCTCATTTGGCTTCTCTGTGGTGAATCAGGGCTAAATATAACAATAATAAAAAATAAGCTTGAGTAGAGTACATGTGTTGTAAACCTGGTCACACACACACACACTTGCGTGCCCTGGAAAGTGAGCGCAAGTCACGTGTTTCAAAAAAACTATTGAGAGTATGCTTAGAAAAGGACTGACATCACCAATGGTTTATATCATACAAATGAAAGGGATTGAAGGGTATTGCCCCGAAAGCCACGGAACTCACACGGCGGTTATACGGAGAGAAAACATTGTGTCGGTGACAGGTCAGTCTTGCTATTGTATTCTGCTCGGCTCAGATATCAAACAGCGAGCGAAGATTGAAGAGGCGTAAAGGCAGATGTTGTTGAACAGTATGAGCTCTAAAGTAGGGGGGAAAGGCAGAACATGGAGAGAAAGGTTTGAGGAGGTGAGGCGGAGCATTGTGTGAGTTTCTGAGCTTACAGCGTGCAGTGAAAGTGATAGGAACCCAAAGGGAGGCAGAATAACAGAGAACGGGGGAGGATGATGTCCATCAAAGTGCTCTCTCGCTCTGCCAGGAAAGGAGCAAGAGCTGGGGCAGAACAGGGCTGCCTATTAAAGATGGTTGGGAGAAGTGCGAGACGGGAGTGCTCAAGGCCCACCGAGAGGCAATGATCAGACTCTGAGTTTAACATCAACAGTTGATGGGCATCAGGGTCCTTCAATCCTCAGATGGCTGCTCTTCTGCTGCAGCACTTTTCATCTCTCTCCACCTTTTTCCTCTTCTGCCTGCCCTCCTCCCCCGCAGGCTACCTCTGTAATTGCCCGTCCGATTGCGCCGAGTATTGTGCCGCGCTCTCCTCGCGGCGCGTCGTAGACTGATGTGTGTCCCTGCATAGGCCATCAACTCTGTTCTTCCTCTTCATCCAGCTTCCCTGTTAAAACGAAATTTGTTAGGAATGCAAATTTCAAGATTGCGACTTTGTGTTAAGTTTTTTCCATATGGAGAAATGATGGAAAGTGTCAAGGGATGACCAACAGGGCGGCCAGGAGCCCCCGGATAGCTATGATTGGTATAAAAGCATCGTGGGTAAAAATTTGGAAGGACCGACTGTATTTCAAATCAATCTTAATGTCATGTTAGTGTTGTAATTTATAGCTGATGGAACTTCTGATGTGCAAAAATGATTTGCTTTAAATAAACCGGCCCCGTGAATTAAAAAGTCTGATGCTTAAAAGCTCCGATGTCACTTTGGTGTCTTGGCGCTGACTTGATTAAAGTCATTAGCAAAATATCACAGCTGCCTTTTTTGTGCGCCTCACAGCTCTGGAACAGGAATTATTATTTAGTACTTGCAGGCCAGCAGCACTTGGTTCTTCCAGGAAGAACAGCGTGATCTGTGGCTGTCTGTATAAGACATCAGCTGGGGAAAATCCAACCAATGTGCTAATATTCTGTGGTGAGAAGCGTCCATCTGCTGCTCCACCTGTATATGTAGATAAAGCTGCATCACAGGCAAAGAACTCGTGTTTTTACTGTTTATATCTCAGTTAAATATTTGGAGTTCCTCTCTGGCTGCTGTTGAGTGTTAATTGCCATATTTCTGAGATGGTTTAGTAAAGTTCACACCGATTTGTTTGTTTCACAACACTCCAGGCAATTTGCGTTTATTAATGACATTCGCACGCTTATCAGCCTGTTTTGCTGGTGAAGGGGGCAAAAAAAAAAGGTAAAGGGATTTTCAGCATATTTTAATTGACTTGTATGCCGACGATAATAGCAAATCAGCTGCATTTTTGCCAGACATGGGTGATCGTACGTCCTTTGCACGAGAAAGCGTGACAATTGAAACACTTCCATAAACTGTTCCGCTCAATCCTCGTTACCAAATCAAAGTGAAAAATTCAAAGCGAGACGCAGCGCCACAGGAAAGCTAATATGAGGAGCTAATTACGGAGCGCTCCATCTATCCGCCTTGTACTGATGTCTCTTATTCTACTTCTGAAACTTTATCAGGCGTAAAGACATTTATATCACCTCTCTGTGTGCTCTCAGCCTAAGTGCTCCTCTTTCTGCCACTTCATCTCAGATTAAAAGCAGAAGCAAGTAAACCCTCCCTCCTCTCTGCCCCCCTGACACATTATCTTGCTTTCCGCCGTTATTTCCTCCTTGCCTCCCACCTCCGAATGTTTCCTACACTCCCAGGTGGGGCCTGTGAGAGGAGAGGGTTGTCTGTTTGTGCTCCCACATGCGCATAACTGCACAGTCGAGCATGGAGACTCAACAGAGAGGCTCCGCTTCCAGCGAAAATCACACGCCTTCTGTCGTTTTTGAGAAAAGCTCTAACGATCCTTCCAAGGCAAAATCCCTTGTCCACATTTGGCCTGTTCCTCTGAGATTATGATGAAGTAAAAGCTACATTTGGGACCTATTCTTTGAAATCCTATATGTATTTGTATTTAGAGGCACAAAAAACATATATTTATGTACACAGCAGAAACCTTGTTGGGGAAAAAGCAATCAAAAATGCTCCAATACCTCACATTAATGTGCAGGCACATGCATACAAGAGACTCTTCAAGTGCTCGGAGACACAATCCTGCAGCTGCACTTTAAGGGGGAAGCTGCACTGCAGTAGAGCTGTATATTTCATTAATTCATAATAGTGACCTCTCTGGACTGCCTGCTTTCATCAGGCTGGCTGCTGAATCTTAAAATCATCCCCCGCAGCCACTTCCACCGTCAATCTGAGTAGTTAGGCTGGGGAGGCTGTCGGGATACAGAGGTTATGAGGTCATTATATAGAAAAGAATCTGGTTGATGCCATCATCGGAGTGTGAGTGCGCGGGTGTGTGCTCGTGTGTTTCACTTTGCAACAGGAGTCTTCGCGAAGTGGCTTCACTGTTCCCACAGCGAAATGAGCTTCAGCCGAGGAGGGGAATGGGATGAGCCGGCGGAGAGAAAAGGTGAAAAGTTGAGGTCAGGACCAGAACGCAAAGGAGCCGAAAAGGGAGCGACAGATCGCTCCATGCTGCCTGCAAGATTACTTTGGGAAGGACTGAAGCAGCTCTTCGGTTAATAAACAGCACTCAATATGTGCAGGAGTCATTCAAAGAATGGGAGGGAAAGTGGGATCTTTACTCTTTGTTTAGGACAGAGGGGATCTGTCGCATTGCAGGGATGAAATGTGGGGGAGAAAGTTAAAAGGCAGCATTTTGCACGGCAGGGCGCCCTGAATACAGGATTATTTTCCTGTGTTTCAGCCTATAAATGTTCTCCAAAAAGAGGTAGAAATGTCCCTACAGATCAGAAAACAGATAATTGTTACTTATCTGAAATCTTGTCCAAAATTTGGGTGGGCCAAAGATGTTAAAATTCAAAGTGTGGCATTACCTTGTTCTCACACAAGAATACTTGTTGCACAAAATAAGAATATTGAAGGTTTTTCAACAAAGTTCCACATCAAAAAAGTCTTAAAAATCCATTCAGGGAAGGATTTTTTAAATGGGTTAGATGTGACAGAGAAGAGATTTGAGGATAAAAGCACAATGGCAAGCAGATATGGAGGGAGATAAAAATCGGCACGGCACTTGACAGAGGAAGGATGGGTGGGAAGGAGAGGGAGTGGGGGAGGTCAGCGGGCTGAGGAGAAGGCTAGCAGAGTAGGAAAGGTTCAGCCGTCAGAGTGCCCTGCTGACCAGTGATAAGAATGGAACCCCGTGTGCGGCGGCACAAAGCTATTTATCTCTTCCGAACAGTCTATAAAACACTCAGATAAAATGTAGAAGTGATTTCAACAGAGTTCATAATGATTCGGCACCAAATGTAGCATATAAGCACTCAAGTTTCTTCAGATACAAGTGTCCTGTAAACAGCTCTGCAGTCCATTTTAATTAACCGTGGTTTCCATGTAGTTTAAGTCTTGACTGGCTGGTTTATCCTCCAATACTAAAGAAAACCTCTATTTAATCTACGTGGCCCTGGTTGCATTTAAAAAAATAATTCATGAACAAAAGTTGCAGGACTTTGATACAGATGTCTTAAATTTATTTTCTATTTCCTCCCGCCTCGATGACACACCCTGAACATTTAGACCTGCATTAACCTCTCGTCTCTCAGCGCCCAGACCCGTGTCCGCACGTTGGCGGCATTAGAAAGTAATAGAGAACACACAGAGAAAAATGGTGCCGAGTGGGTTAGCAAACATACCCACTTTAACTGCGGGGGGACTGAAAATGCCTTCAGAGAGCGAAGCGTGGCGTTGAATGGGCTCGTGCATTCACAGATGAGAATTCTTGAGCACCCTGATGAATGTTGGAGCTTGAGATGCGCTTTCTCTCCCCGAATAATAAACACCACGAGCAGCACACAGCGGTCAAGACCTCGTCTGATTCTACCTGCTGGTGTCGCAGTGACCGCCAGCACCACCACCGGGTCGCGTTGAGTTGAAAGCATCAAATATTAACCTTTGGCTGAATTATCCACATTCTGACCGAGCAGAAAAATCACTCCTGGCGACTGGCAGCATCGGAGTTAATGGAGAATTCAAAGAATGTTCTAAAATCATCATATCTGTACACGGACCTATGGTCCGATATGGCTGAAGGGTGTCCGTTTAATGGAGACGTGGTGAAATTGTGGAATCATGAAAGCTGGGAGTGAGTTCTACCCAGGAAAACTAATCATTAAAAGCCTCATTAGGCAATTCATTGAAACCAGCATTGACTTAAATTACTCCCTAATGTGGTTGAGACCCGAGCTGCTGACCTCACTCAAAGGCATCTCCTCGTCTGTGACTCCTGCAGCTTTTAGCCGCTTTCAGCTCATTAATTCCATTTTATGGACTGTGCAGCCTGCAAACCAGGTAATCCTCCGGTGCCGGGTCATCGTAACTGTGGCGAACGGCTGAGGAGTGAACCTGTCCAGTCATCGTCAATGCCGGTGAACAATTACCTCTATGAAGTTCTGGCAAAGCTTTTAAGGGAGTCCCTCCAAATCATTGTCAGAACCCGTGAGGGACCAAGGACAAACCGACGATCACCTAGAAATGCAGGAGAAAATGGAAAATATTTAGCCAAATTGCATCCCAATCAAATCCCTTCTATTAAGATCCATCCATCCATTTTATGTCACCGCCACTTACCTAATCAGCTCCACGAGTGCTACCCATTTACTCACACACTCACCTAGGGGCAATTTAGGTCCAATCAACCTAATGTGCTTGTTTTGGTGTTGGGTGTTTTACTATGTAAAGTTTGTTCTTTATTTTTAATGAACTGCCTTTTCTGAGCTAATAATGCAAATGAATTCACATTATTTCAACATTGAGGAGGCGCAATGAGAAAAATGTCTTCTTTCAGAGATGTTTTTGCCAGTTCTGGTAGCAACAGCTAACAGTGAAATCTTTTTTGACATTCCTATTTGACAATTGTAGGAATATGAGGTGAAATTGATACACGTTGCTGCGGCTTGTGGTTTCTACCCACAGTGCACGGCGGGTGCTTAAAAGCAGAACCGAGGCACCAAAGACGTTCACATAATGGATATGACTTTTAAAAGGGTCTCAGTAGCACTGGATCAAAGTGCTGCTAAATTAACTACATGATCTATGTCTAACAGAAACACAGACAAAAATTTGTACATGAAACAATCTTTCTCAGAATCTGGTGGATTCTGACAGCTGAGTGGCATCAGGAGTCACTGATAAAGCTAAAACAATGCACCTCACACCCAGAAAGGGTTGAAGTAACATCAGCATTCAAGCTGTTTTTTACCACTGCAGTTAGGACGAGTTTTTTTTTTACTCTTGACAGAAATGAGATGTGAGTGTAACTTCTCATGTGTTGGATATCCAGCGTTATGGGGACTGGTGGCTCTCCGGGCTAAGATTTGATGTATTGTGATGCATAAAATCACTCTAATATCTCAGAGATTATTCGTTTTCACTCACCGCCATGTCGAGCGGTCTACGCTTTATGTTTGCCGTCACTTTTCACCTCCTGGTGCTGGAACGTCTGCCTGACATCATTGACTTTGACTTTTCCACTGATCTGTAATGATCTCTTCAGGGTCATTTTCATTAACCGTCAAATTGTCCCAGCGTTGAAATTAGCTGTTGGCTATGATTAGAGTTGCACACTTTGTTGCCCCAACAAGAATAACTTCAATAACTTTTACACAAAGCAATGAATAATGGCCAGAATTTTGACTTTTTGAGGGGATTTCAACACGATTCAAAGGAACAAGGCAATTAAAGTTCAGTTTCAAAGACACTTGCACCAAGATCAGTTTAGATCAAACCCACAGGAGCACCTGCATCAGTACTGTCTGACAAGACAGTGTCCCAACATATTCATTACTCCATGAATTGGGAGCGAGAAGGGGCTGAAAATCTGATAATCTACAGTGTTTGTCTCGTATTACAAGTGTGTGCTTTGAGCCCTCTCCACAGGCTTTATCTTAAAACAACAGCTTGATGCTAAGATGTTGATAAAATATGTTGATATAAAGGACAAATGCCATTGTAGAATGCATGTTAATCGCTGATTTAATTGCATATTGTCTTTATGTCACATTGCCTTTGTACAAATGGCAATTTCAAACAGTAGATACGTGCTTTTCCAACTGTTACATGCAGCATTTGAACACACTGGCCTCATTTCTGCAATCACACATTTTAGTTACTCTATGACTGGAGTAATGGCCGCAAACGAGGAAAAGAAGAAGACAAGTATTTTCTGATACCTCTATGTGGTTACCCAGGTCTTAGTGGACTTAGTGTCCTTGTCCTGAGTGTATCTGAGCCCCCTGGTCACCACACACACCAACAGTCCCCCTCCAGAGGCCTGGCCTTACAGAAAGCCACAAGTCGGGCTATAAGCCTGGACCAGTTTGCCTCTGGAGGCCCAATCAGGAGCAGACCAGAGAGCCCCCAATGACATTAATCTAGGGTGACAGATTCCAGTCTTCAATGTGTCACAACCAATGTTCACCTTGACTGAGTCATGCCTCTAAGTTTCATCCAAACAATATACTATATTCAGAAGTATTAGTGCCCTCTGGTGGTAGGATGTGTAAAGGAAAAGGCCAAACCTCCTGAATTCCATGAAGTAGGATCGACTTGAGAGAAAATGGAGGGATAGATCACTCACAGCTGAGCTCTCAGATGGCCTCACAAGCAGAGCAACCTATCAGCCACCCTCGCAGAACGCCAGCAATTATCATAGCACACAACTTCTTCATTTATGCACACTGAGGATTGCAGACGCACGGCTGTTTCTTTCAACTTCAACCTTTAAAACAAACTCAAAAACATACATTTCCATTTGCAGGACAAAATACATCGTGATGCCTCTCCTCTATCCTCTTTGAAGCCCTGTCAAGGGTGCAGCATCCTGAAACTCTTATTTGGAGGCGGCAGCGTACTCTAGTTAACTTGCTGAGAGTGCAGTAATCCACTAGCCTCAAAGCTTCGTTCTGAGGCTCGCCCGAGGGTGCAACTTTGCTTTTCATCATGTTCAACCTCGAGAACATGCCCAAAGGATGCGACAGCTCCGTAGCCGGGAACTGTTGTTGTTGATCACCTCTGGTGCACTTCTTCACCTCTTTAGTCCAAGCAACTCGTTTGTAACCCCCATGTAATAGTTTCCCATAGAAAATGTAGAAGCAAAATTACCAATGTGTTTTGCAGCTGGTTATTTATGATGAACTAAGGGGGGGGGGGGGTCTTTTTGAAAGAATAATACTGCTGTTCTGATGGGCTTTGCATGAGTCACAGCAATTATGGCTAAATGGGAGAAAATAACACAAAAAAAGAAACAAAAATTGTAGCGTATTAAAAAGAATAACAGAACATTTGCATCTACAAGTGCACGCCTTGGTTGAATCTATATGGTTTCTAAAGATCACGTCACCACACACCATTATCCACAAATCTAGCATGAATCGTCTTGCGGTGAACCGTCGCATCACACGCTTCTGTAACAACACTGCATTTAACAGGTGACCAACAAAATGCCAGTTTATATTACTCTCCGTGCTCTTTTTCGACCACAGTGAAGCATCTCCTTCGTCGCACCAAGCTCTCTTCTTTGCCATCTTTGGTTTCTCTGCGTAATTCTCTCCTGCTTTCTTGTTAGTTCTGGCCCGTCCTCGTGCCCTTTTGCTGCCAGCAGGTGGGCGAAATTGCAGGAAATGGTTCTGCTGGCACTCGAGCGCCGCAACATCAT
This sequence comes from Takifugu rubripes, assembly GCF_901000725.2. Classification (NCBI taxonomy): domain Eukaryota; kingdom Metazoa; phylum Chordata; class Actinopteri; order Tetraodontiformes; family Tetraodontidae; genus Takifugu; species Takifugu rubripes. The sequence continues at coordinate 4,193,458 of NC_042296.1, read as the reverse complement.
TTCCATATGGACATCCAAGGCCAATCGAGCAGCTGAAATGAAGCAGGGGAAGCTCAGGTGTCTGAAAGCCTTTGGTAATAAGAAACGGAAACGCCGTCGCAGGGATGCAGAGAGATGGTGGGAACAGGTGCTTGTCAGTGGCTCAGTCTACGTTCTCCTCTAACGGTCTCTCTTCCTCACAGATGCATAACTGCGGTAAAATGCTCCCTGACCCAGAAGTGCCATGGAAAGAGACTGCATTTACAGTAGCTGCTGTGGTGTATAATTCACTTTGATCGAGTCTGAATTGTGACACATCCCGCTCTTTCCCCTGCGCCTGTTGGGGATTTGAATAATGAAAGAACAGTGTCTTAAAAGTGCTTTTAGTTTCTCCACTTCATCCATTTCATGTCTCAGCGAGAGGCGCGCCTTTGTCTTTCAGCTACAAAGATCCCATTCGCTCGAACCAGAGGAGGCTTGAAGTGATTCCGATCGAAGGATTTAAATTTTGACCTCAGCTTTGTTTGCTCCTGCATATTTAAAGGACAATGTGGAAGATGAAGCTGCATCCAGTGGTGAATTATATAACTGAACCATGATCCTGTTTGTCCATTTCAGGCTACCATACAAAAATAAATACGATTTTTATTTTTCCCCTTTTGGCCCCATTTATGTAAGCATTGGTCCCAGTCAGGCTCACTTGGCTCGACAAGAGGTTAAAGGGCAACAGGCAGGAATGCCCCCTGGGCCGGACTGTGGATTATTCAAATTCCTAATTTAAAAATCTGCCTAATGGAAAATCTCCAAAAGTGTCTGCCAAACCCCTGGAAGTGATTCACTGTTGCCCATTTCTCTCCCACTTTTGGCCAAAGCTGTGTTTGGTTTTACAGTGTGAGGCCTGGTTGAGCAGACACACCATTAATGACAGTATTTTACTGAAATAAATGATCCTGTGGAAGAACCAGGTTGGTGTCGTTTAATATGCTTTCACAGCTGTGAAATCATTAGTTTTACACAGTGTAATCTTTCTCTTCATAATGATTTTTTAATATTTCTTTCTAATAAGGGCTTACAACAGTGGCGCCATTGCCCACTGATGGATATCCTCTTAAATGAATGAATATTTTCCATCATCACTTTGTCCTAATAGTATTCTTTATTGGTTTAAGTGTTGTTTGGATTCCTCTTCCATAATTTTCCTTTCATTTTCTCTTGTTCCGTCCAAATGCATCACTCCAGATCAGCAGATCGAACCAAAGAGGGAGGGGGCAAACTCTCTTATCTTTTGGATATCAAGACATTCCATCCAGAATAATCCGTTCTTACGCCGCATCAGAGTACGATCAAATTAGATCCATTGATCCGATTTCAGGTTTGGGGAAACATCTGCAGCATGGCTGCATTCCTGGACTGCCAGGCAATTTGGTGTACTTTGAAGACCCATTCCTGCCTAATTTTGTCCACCGTCGTCTCATCGCTTTAATGCCGATAAATAACGCTGCACCACAATGAGCTTTTTTTAACTCAAACCCTTTTTTTTTTTTTTTGCTAAATGAACGCTGGCTACGTTTAGGATTTTTTTTCCACTCCCGCAGACTCAACAGACGGTGAGATAAAAAGTGACCTCTCCTTTGAAACCACGCGGCCAGCTCGAAGCTCAGTTTTGCTGACTGTGACTGAGACAGGCGGGAAAGGATTGAGGATTATGTGCAGCATGAGCTGGCGTTCTTAATCTTTAGATTCCAGTTCCTTCAACTATTGCTAGGCTTTATCAAAAGGAATCGAACTTCCCTACGTTTGATGGTTAGAGTTCATCTAGGTAGAAATAAATGACCACTTGAAAGAGAAGCAATCAGATCCTTCAAAAGAGAGCTTATAGGAAGGTTGAACACAGTATTTATAGGTGTTAAAAATGATGCATTCACAGGTGACAGGTAATCAGAAATGTTGGAGGAGCCCACTTTAACCTGCCGACACCAGAAAATACGTAAATGTTTATTGTAATGTGAAGATGGAAATGCAAGCAATAGCAAAGCCGCCGTGGTGGAGAAGGAAGAATTCAAAAGGAATGGAAGTTCAGTGTTACGGTTCGTGGTGGTTTAGGACCCGAACGCAGGCAAGACGCAGTGATGAACGATCCAAAAAATGGTTTTATTAAACAAACACAAAAGGGCAGCCACAAAAATCTCAAAAAAACCAACAAAGTTACCAGATCCACCTAGTCACAAGAACTCCTCCGACACTGGTAGGCCGGAGTCTTAGGCCTTAAATAGGCGGCTGATCACTGATGTCCTGCAGGTGCGCCAACAGGTGGCCAGAGCATGGCTCCACCACGCCCCCTGCAGGACAAACACAACTGGGAATCCTGGATCACAACATTCAGAATCTGAATCTAAATGATTTCTAAAAACTGGGGCTGTAAAAATGAATTTGAGTTTAAAATAATGGCGGTGTCCGCATTGAAACTTGTGATATTCAATACATCTGTGCCCCGGTTTGAGATAGAATAAGCAGCAGTGGTGTTTAAAGTGGTCGACTGTCTTAATGGTACAAACAGGAAGCATTATGAGGGCAAAAGGGTTGATGAGAGAAGCATAAAAATGATGTTTCCTACCAGACATCCGCTGCCTCCATTTAGAGATTCTAATTTGCCTTTATTTAGAAATGCATCGATTCTCTTTAAAAGGTGCTTCATTGGCCTTGATGCAAACACGTGCACAGACACAGGGTGGATCACCGTCTCCCTTCTGTCAAGATAACTGATGCTAGCGTGGAAAAGCACAAGGGGAGTATTTGTGTCAGTTAAGATGAAGAGAAACTGGAACAGAACATCATTTTTTCCCCATAAACTGGATAAGAAACAATGGGACAAAATGCCTGAGAATGCATCATCTATGATATCATTCAGGTGAGGCCATTAAGGCTGAACTGTCAGCAAATGTGGCGAAGCAAGATTACAGGTTTAACCTGTTGGTTATGAGATTAGGGGCAACAGCAGGAAGCCGAATTTGGCAGATAAGAGATCATATAGGGAAGGACTGGAAGTGGCTGGTGTGATAGTTCAGGGAAAACAAAAACCAGTACAAGAGATTGGAAATGAAGTTGCACTTTACAGTTGCTGGAAATTGGGTAAAAGATAAGGAATGCAGTCAAGCAATAGAAGAGTCTGGAAAGTAGTATTTTTAGTAGAAAAGGACACCACGGTGCATGTTCTGACAAAATCTGGAAGGTAATTACCATATTGATATGTAATTAGCACATAGGATCCATATTTCCCACTTGCAGCATATGTACACGTGCACAGCCGGTCGGGCACAGATAAACCACTGCTCGGCATCACCGCTCAAAGGAATTCACACCTCTTATTGAGTCCATGGACGACAATAAAGAGCTACTGAAAGCAGTAATTTCTTCTCTTACACCTGTGTTAATACAACTCATAAGAAGATGACTTGTGTGATTCCAGATGCCAAGAACGGCAGGAACCTGTGGAAAGGGCTGACGGATCCATCAGCACTTATCACACAGGAGCTTCTCTGCCTGTTGGAGCATGGTTTTCTTTTTCCCGTCGGCTGCGTGAAAAAATTCCGCTTGAATTTCTCTGAGTAGCAATTAAATCCCCGAGTGTTTGCTCCGTTAATGTGTTCTGTTTTCATATTTCTCCCGCGATCAATTGACAGTTTCTGCCCCTTTTTTCTGACGCTGTCATCGCCACAAAGGGCACGGCAGCGTAATCATAGTGAGATTAATTTGACGGAAGTCATAGTTAGCATCGGCTCCAACTGTCGCCTGCTTTTGTTCGCAGCCACAAAAGCAGAGACAAATAAAATGAAACAATCGTTCTGACAGTTGCAAAAGTCTTGATACCAGACTTTATACGGTGGTGTCAAAAATAGTTTATATGAAAAGAGCAAGCAATAGGAGCGTCTCCAGAAAGCAAGAACTCGCCCTCAGCCCAATCATTTGTTCGGACTGTGTGTGCTCCACAGATTCTTCTATTCCAAGTTTAGGAATACCTGCTGTAGGTAGAGTTGTTATGGTGGCTTCAGTCCTGAGGTCCTGAACCTCTCAGGGATAGATTAGATCACATGATCACTCTAGATGGTATCTCATTAACATCTAGTCTCTCTGTGAGGAATCTAGGAGTAACTTTTGATCAAAATCTCTCCTTCAACTCACACATTAATTTAGTCTCTAGAAGTGCCTTTTTTCACTTGAGGAACATCACAAAGATCAGGAAGCTGCTGACGCGGCATGATGCTGAAAAGTTAGTCCATGCATTTGTTACTTCCAGGCTGGACTATTGTAATTCTTTATTATCAGGGTGTCCAAACAACTCTTTAAGAAGCCTCCAGTTGATCCAAAATGCTGCAGCCAGAGTTCTGACAGGTATTGACAAAAGAGATCATATTACTCCTGTACTGGCGTCTCTTCATTGGCTGCCCGTTAAATTTAGAATAATTTTTAAAACCCTTCTTTTGACCTACAAGGTCCTCAGAGGCCAAGCTCCATCCTACCTGGAGGAGCTAGTGATACCTTACCAGCCCAATAGACCGCTCCGCTCTCAGAATGCTGGTCTACTTGTGGTTCCCAGAGTTTCCAGGAGTAGAATGGGGGGCCGAGCATTTAGCTACCAGGCCCCCCTGCTATGGAACCAGCTCCCTGTCCAGGTACGGGAGGCTGACTCCATCGCTACTTTTAAGATCAGACTCAAAACCTACCTCTTTGAAAAAGCTTATTGTTACTAATTCAGTAGTTCCAGTTACTATCATAGACAGACAAATTATTATACTTAGGGGGTCGTCTAATCGTTAGGTCACATCTTAGCTATGCTGCTATAGGCCAAGGCTGCCGGGGTCCGGAAACATGATCACCTGACAGGCCTCTGTCACCCCACTGGGTCATGGTTTCCTCTCCTCTCCTCTCCTCTCCTTTCCTCTCCTCATCAAGCAGACTAGTTCTTGTGTAGTTTTTCTGCTTCTCCCTCCCCCCTTCTCTATTTATTTACAGGTATCGCCGCCCTCGGAGCTGCATAATGACCTCCGGCCCCGCTGAAGTGATTGTATACCGTATTTTTTGTGTGTGTTTCTGTGCTCTGTGCCTCTCCTCTCCTCTCCTCTCCTCTCCTCTCCTCTCCTCTCCTCTCCTCTCCTCTCCTCTCCTCTCCCCCTCCTTCTCCTTTTCCTCTCCCTCTCCTCTCCCTTCCTCTCTTCTTTCCCCTCCTCCTCCTTCTCCTTCTCCTTTCCTCTACCTCCCCTTCACTCTACTTCTCCTCTCCTCTCCTCTACCCCTCTCCTCTCCTCTCCTCTCCTCTCCCTCCTCTCCCTCCTCTCCTCTCCTCTCCTCTCCTCTCCTCTCCCTCCTCTCCTCTCCTCTCCTCCTCTCCTCTCTCCTCTCCTCTCCTCTCCTCTCCTCTCCTCTCCTCCCTCTCCTCTCCTCTCCTCTCCTCTCCTCTCCTCTCCCCCTCCTTCTCCTTTTCCTCTCCTCCCCTCCCTTCCTCTTCTTCTTCCCCTCCTCCCTCCTCCTTCTCTTCTCCTTCTCCTTTCCTCTACCTCCCCTTCACTCTACTTCTCCTCTCCTCTCCTCTACCCCTCTCCTCTCCTCTCCTCTCCCTCTCCCTCCTCTCTCTCTCCTCCTCTCCTCTCCTCTCCTCTCCTCTCCTCTCCTCTCCTCTCCTCTCCCCCCTCCTCCCTCTCCTCTCCTCTCCTCTCCCTCCTCTCCTCTCCTCTCCTCTCCCCCCTCCCTCCCCTCCCCTCCCCTCCCTCCCTCTCCCTCTCCTCTCCTCTCCTCTCCTCTCCTCTCCTCTCCTCTCCTCTCCTCTCCTCTCACTCTACCCAGCCGGCCATCAGCAGGAGGGTCCCCCTACATGAGCCTGGTCCTGCTCAAGGTTTCTTCCTGTTAAAGGGGAGTTTTTCCTTGCCACTGTTGCTTGTCTGGGGTCAGGCCCTGGGATTCTGGAAAGCGCCTTGAAACAATTTTGATTGTATAAGACGCTATATAAATAAAGATTGATTTGATTTGATTTGATTTGATTTGATTTGATTTCAGGGCCCCAGGGAATGCTTGCAGCTTTACCAAGAGAGGTTAACACAATCAAAGATGCTCTTTTCAGGAAATAAAACAAATATATGTGTCTTTTCTCGGAGAAAGAGCTCATCCTTGTAATTACCGGCTGCAAAAGTTTTAGGGATGTGATTAATTTAGAAATGCATTGACATCGCTGTTGCTATTACATCCCATTTCCATGAAAACAATGCCATAGTTGCAGGGAGTTTAGCAAAGTTCCTCCAATGTGAAAAGTTCAACAGCTAGCAGATGTATAATAAGCAGATGAGCCTAAGTGTTGGTGGAGGTGGAAAAGCTGGGTGATGAAGAGGGGGAGGGGCAAATTGTCAGACATCCAAAATCAAACAAAAGCTAATGGTTGGGATGAGCCCTGGTCGAACTAGAATGAATAAAAATATAGATGATAACAGTCATTTTATCAATGAAAGCCAAAGCTCGGAAGCCATTTTGTCCTCCTCTCTTCCACACAGACATGATAGTCTACATCTTCACTGCCACTGGTGCCATTTAGGCACATTTCAATAGCATCACTCACTTTCCCTCCTAAAATTAATATATTCCCTTCTCTATCACATTCCCACTGTTCCTCATTGTCCATTTATTGCATTCTTCCCACCTCCTGTCTGCTTTCCACCCCCTCATCTCTTCCTGTGACCCTTCTGTTCACAGCTACACCTCCCGGCCTTCCAAGGTATTAACCATCCAGCCAGAGTGTGTCTCATGATTTGAGCAAAGGGGCCCGCCAAGAACGGTGGCGCAGGACCAGAGCAAGGATCCTGGGCGGACCAAACCCAGATTAGCCCTCCGCAGAGTGGCCCTGGAACGCTGCCTGTCCCTGGACTCGAGCTGGAGAAGAGGAGATTAGGGGAAGAAGGCGGAGCAGATCATGACACAAGAGATTCCAAAAGCATTTTTAGACAGCCTGTGAAATTGGATAACACATTACTCTCAAATGTCCTCCTAACGCTTTCTATTAAGTAGAACTAATAACATTAATTTAATAAATTGCCAAATGCTTCAGTGGATCCTTGAGGCCAGTGTAGGATGGATTCAAACTCAATATTTCAACCATCGGGAGGCAGACGCACAGTCGACCCTTGTAGTTTACAGATTTTCACAGAAATGGGAAAATTCTAAATGATCATTTCGAAGAAAATAGCAATCTTATATGGTACCCCTGACTCTCATCCTTCCATTTGCCAACCATTCCAAATGCCTTTGAAAGCTTAATTTAAGCCTATCATTAGCATCCTGCTTCATCTGTAGCATCTGTCTGATTATATGCATGCGGAGTGATTAGTTTAAAGGTGGTAGCTCACGCTTCAGGTAATTCATAATTTTTTTCACGCACTCTTATATGAATAAAACCAATGGTGTGTTTTTTTTCTGCATCATAAATTAAGGAGTTTAGACAGAAGCACATGCGGTAACTTAACTGTCACGTTATAGTCATTATATTGGCCAGCATCAGTTTCCAAACATGCTATCATGCCTCACAAATTCATCTGTCGAGATTAGTGATCTGGGGATGAAACCACAACCCATCCCCGTCCAAGAGCTTCACACACAAACATACAAACTAAAAGTGCACTTGATAGATTTTACAATTTGGGAAATACTTCAGCACCATTCGTCATAAGCTGGGCTGATGACAGGGAATTCTATTTTTATTAAAAGCACACAGAAAGAGTATGAGACTGGTATTCCCCTCACACTGATACTTTTCCTGGTACGTGAATAAAGTGCAGCTCTTCTAATGAAAGAAATTGCTAAGGAAAGAAAAAACGTCAACATTTCCTGTATATGAGCGGTCTTTCCCACGGCAACACAACGGCTGCGTATAATGTTGATAAGGGTTACACCATTAACTCATTTGTTCAGCTCTGCTATGTATGTAATTATGCCAGTAAAGCCCTCGTGAAGGAACATACGTATAATTCAACAAGCCATCACTCCTTTTCGTGTCACAACTATGACGTTATCTCCATGCTTCTCAGTACCGAATAGAGTAAATTAAACAAAATTAATTGCACAACCCTATTTTGATGAGGTAGTCTCGGTGTTTACTTGTTAATGTAGTGGGTTTTCTGCCCCATTTCTGATAAATGTTTGGCTTTAGGTGTCAGAGCTACTCATTTCTCTCACGTACCGCAGATCATGGCTGTTACCATGACGACAAGTCCAGCCAAAACCCAGACAAAGTTGTGTTTCTGACACAAAAGGGCTGAAGAAATCATGAATTCATTCCCCCATTTGTGTTGTATGACACCAAAAAAACTTTGTCCTGTGACACGAACCAATAGATTCAATGTCGTGAGCGTATCAAAATTTTCGCGAGACTGGGTTGTATAATTACAGGTTTCAGACTGTTGAAAGGTTACAATTATCAGACATAACAGGATGTTGTAATTTCACTGGGAAAAAGGTGCAATAAGAGCATAAAAGCCAGTAAAAATCCTGATGTTATCAGATTGTGTTAGTTGTACTGGCACAAGTGTGCTAATTGGTAGCTAAATTGTCTCCCACCCATGTGACAGCGGTAAATGTTGGTGCAATGTGTCAATAAACCTAAGCAACCAGACTCATTTGCCTGTGATTCTATGACATTTAAAAGGGCACAAATGTTCTTTCAGATCTGCTTTGTTAGTTTGTTCTACAGTGAGCCAAAGTTTTGAAAGCTGCTTTCAACTTTCATCAGAATCATAAATGTTGCAGCATTTTGTGCAAAATAACTCATCCTTTTTTGAGAAGAGAACAACCGAATCTATCATTTATATAGTCCATCTACAAGGCATTTGAAGTAGGGCTTTGGAAAAGAACACAGTGATGAATGGAGTATTGCGAGAATGAGGTCCAGGGTGAGAGTTCAGGAGCCGTTTGAGGATTTATGTCAAAGCTACCGAAGCTCTGATACGGGGGGTCAGTCCAAGAAATGATGAATTCATCACTTGCTGTTTCATTGTTGTGGTTCATTAATTTAAAATTTGACATTTTCCTGACATCTTAATAATATGAGGTTCTGAAATGTGCGCCGCTCTACTCTTCTGTTCTGGTGTGCCTTCAGCTGTTTCTGAAGAAACTCTCGATTAAATGGTTGTGACTCCAAAACATAGAAACAACACATTTTCACGGAGGCTCTCAGACACAAAACAAAGTGCTCAACTATACAGATTTTTCTTTGTCAAATGGGGGGCTGGAGATAAAAAATGGAATATTTCTGCCCTGAGTTGAAAAGGGTAAAGTGAAAATTTATTTTTACAGTTATTTGTAAAGACACACAGGCTGTCGAGGCCACGGAGCCAGAGAGTTCAGGAGGCTAATTCACAGTTGAGCCAACACTGATCTGTGAAAAGCAGATTTAAAAATAAATAAATAAGCTCAAAAACCAAAAGCAGCCAAGCAGAGCCACACAGATGAGATTTCCAAAATATTTCACGCGACAAGTCATATCTGTAAATTACTAAGCCGTTTCCCTCCCTTTCCTCCTCAGTTTGCCAGCAGAGCAAGCAGACACGCAGCAATCAGCTTGACCCACCTCCAATATTGGTTATATATTTCAAGGGTAAATGCTATGTGCACTCTCCATGCAAATCGATGTGTTCGGGCGCTAACGGAGCCTGGGAGGATTTCAGAGACGGGGCTACAACACAGCTGCCCTTTTGTTTGACAGGTTATAGCAGCATTGTTCTGAATTTGCTCCACCTAAAACTGTCACTTTCATTTCAAACTTCCTCAAAATAAACAATAATTGTGACTTCAATCCCATTCCAAAGTTTGCTTTTCACTTTGAAAAGGATGAGACTTTAATGTCAGCCTTGATTATCCAGGAATCCTCTGGCTCAAGCAGTCTGAGTAAAGACCGCCACCATGACCTCTGAAATACCACGGGCAGATTAAACATCTGATTTATCGTCTTCCTCTTAACTGATTAGTCTCAACCCTCGGACACACTTCAAGATATTACCGAGGACTCCCGGTTGGGCAAAGTGTTGAAGAGGAACAAACCCGAGCTCAGCCCCAGTCAAACAAAATGGGAAGTCAGAGGACAACAGGAAGTAGTGAGACTGCCAACACAGTATCACCTTTGTGTGCATCTTATACTTTTATATTTTATTTTATTTATTAAGTTTAAACTTTAAACTGTCTCCCTGCTGAGAATTTCACCAGAACTCTTCATCACAGAAAAGCAGGATTATGAATGGCCGTCATGAGATCGTTTCAATGACTGATCTGGTTTTACTGACGTAAAGTCGAACAAACGGATGATTTTTGGAAATATCTTGTACCTGCTACGTTGTTTTATGAGCGATTGTGTTTCGTTTTTGGAAGAAATTTACTTCATGTGTTAAAGGAAGTGGTTCTGTTGTGCAACCTCCTCAGCATCTGCCATCTGTGATAGAACCGTGCACCCTTCATGGAGAACTGATTGGCTGTGGCCTTTTCCTAAAAGAACACACTGACATTGAAAGTCACAGAGTCCAAACACATCCACCGGTGACCCCAGTAGGGCACCTGCTTCAGGGGGTCACGGGAATAATCCTCAAGCATCCTGCAACAAATAGGCTGTTAGATTTCATTTCTAAATATATTGACAGCCGAGGCCGGCTATAATTAAATCTGCCCAGCATTTCTCTTTCACTACAGCAACATCCATCATTCAGAGACAACACACCTTAATGGAATCAGAGTTCAGTTCCAGCACAATAAAGGTCACGGCAGCCTTCCTCCACCTTCCTTTAAGTTCCCAAAAATATATAGATTCAATAAATCTTACTTGATGTTTTACCTAGTTAAGAAGAATCCCTAAAAGCTGGGAACACATTGTGAGAGAACCACTGAAAGTTCTGATCTGCTGTGGTGATCAGGTGACAGTCACATGACTGAGACAGGAAGTGGTTTCCCAAAATGGTGGTTTCGCCTGTAAACAATAGAAAAGGAGGGAGCTCATTTCAAAGGTTTTGGTTCTGGATACCAGAGGGGGCAAAAAATGCATGTTTGACACTTTAATATACAACAATTTTATGAAATGAAATAAAAGATTGTCTTTTTTTGTAATAGGTGGTCATATTTGCTTATTTCCAAATTATAAATACATGTGTCATTAATATCCAATGTTAAAACACAGATTTCTGCTAGTTAAAAAAAAAAAAAACTTCAATCCATTTCAAGCTGCCCACGTCTCAGGGGCATCAACCCCTTGATGCCCCTGAGACGTGGGCAGCTTAACAAGCAACTGTTCCCCCTTTTTTCACACCTAGAGTGAAATTTGGAGTAACAAATTACTCTCCCCAAATAAATGTCTTTGGTCTGTGGGAGGAAGCCGGACAACCTGCACATACACAGGGATAACATGCACATTTGTGCAAATAATGGAACCCAGAACCTTCTGGCTGTGAGGCAACATTGCCACCATTTAGTGATCGGTAATCCCCACGATCAACATGTTGACATTGATCTCAGACCGGGAGTCGTATGTTGCTGCGTCCTTGATCTCTATCTGCCTTGGATTGAGTCATCCCCAGACACAGTCTATAAAACGCCAGGACAAGGTGAAGCTCAATTATTAATAGAGCTGTCCATTTAGCGGGAGAGTGATAAGATGCTTTCAGCTTGTCCCCGTTTTGCTCTCTGCATCTACGTTACGCTCTGCTTCAAATCACAGGCTCGGGTTTGATATTTATCATGTCAGCCACCCTCTCAAAGGTAGACGGCATTAAACAGCAGTGGGGGGGTGTAACTTCAAAAGCCCAGCTCCGGTGGCGCTAACATGGGCCTGCGTGTCTGAGGCGGGTTGTAGGAGCCTTCAAATGCCAGCAGGTGCGGTTTCTGTCATTACGGTGGGGCTGCGGCATTAAGAGACATGGAGTCGCAATGAAGCCAGCCATGAAATTGATCTGAACACGGAGGCGTTAAGGGCTCTTACTGCCTCTGCGTCTACTCAACACACACGAGTGCGCCGAGAGGGGCAGGAGAAAGGCAAGATGAAAAGGAGAACCTGAGGATATGAGTAAAGCAATGAGAGCTGACCTTCCTCGCTCAGGGAAACAATATCCCGCCGACATGAGGCAGGATGTTAATCCTCATCCTCGGTAATAACGAGGCAGCATCAGCTGTGTGCGCCGTTTAGCCTTCGCCAACATTCCCATTTATTCAAGTGTCTATTATATGAATGAGTTGACCACGCGGTTCGTCTGAGAGGAGCTGGCAGCTGCCAGATGCACTTAGGAGCTAATGGAAGAGCAATATAGCCAATGATTGTCCGTGTCCGTGTATGGCCCTCTGATTGGACGGCCTCAATGTCACTTTTTCTAAGTATTGCGTTCAGCACGGCTGCAAATGATAATCAGTTTCCCATTGATTGTTGCCGCTAACAGGACCACAGCACGTCACGGTCGCGTTTCCGTGGATACTGCATATGCATGCTGTTGCATTCATCCCCCCCCACACACACACCCTAGCTTTCCAAATCTCCCACCCAGAATAACAAGACAAATTTGCAAGAATACATTATTAATTTCCTGTCAGAAATGGCAGCCGCCTCCGATGACAAGTGCTCTTCACACACACCCCTCCCGCCCCCCACCACACTTTCATTTTCATTTTTCATTTCCTGCAGTGCACCTGAGACCAAATGCTCTCTCACAGAGCTCCCCAACCTACTTTCCTCCCGTGCACGTGACCACCCGAATGCAACATACAGTGCATTGTATATGAACAGCCAGGTCCACACACGAGATAATATAATACCCTGTCCATTGTGCTCTGTATAAATGAACACAGGGAACACACACACACACACACACACACACACACACACACACACACCTCTAAGCTACTGCACTGCCAATGCTATCTATTCCAAAATCATTTTTATATTGAGACGTGTTGGTCATCTTGACTGAGGAAAAAAAAGAAAAGAAAAAAACAATCTCTTTCCATTCCTCCCTTCAATCCTAAGCCCCGTCGCCTTCGTCTCTTTATCCAAGAGTCTGTTCCATCCAGGCGATTCTGCCGATAAACACGTAGTGCCGACAATGGACTCCGAAAGCAGCCATCGGTCTGCACTCCTGCAATTGAATCCCTTTTTTTTTAAACCCCTTTTCCCCCTGTTTCAAACAAGAGGAGCAAACAAGAGGAAAACCGCTGCCTGGTTACAGTCACAATTACTATATCAAACAACACAATTTAGCCACTTTATTTTGAACATTTTGTGACGATTATGTCCATCCAATTTTCTGATTACACACCTCATTCCACTACTTTAGTAATTGAGATGCTTTAAGAAAAAATACACATTGATATTCTAGTTACAGCAGTGGTTTGGAACATTTGCCACAGCTCCTGGGCAAATATTGACTGAATTTAGCACATTTGACACAGATACAGTATGAATGCTACATCCAACTATTAACATGTTGAGGAAGTGGTAATAGTTTGACCTCAAGCTTGACCTCCAGCTCTTCCACTTTTGGATGAGGCTAAATCCACCACAGTTTCACCACTATAAACCAGTACATCTTTGCCAGAGCCCTGAGTTCCTGACCCCTCCAACAGCTACTCTTCAGTTTGGAAACCAGGGCGTTCCAGCCAAGAACCACCATTTGTGTCTCTAAGAACACACTGCCAAATAGTGGCCCAGCATGGAAACTACAGTGTTTCATGTGTTTCTGTCAAGTGCTCATTTCCTAAATATTTCCATCTGAATGTGCTACTTTTCTTAAAAGAAAAGGGGGAAAGCACACCCTTACCAGCAGGTCGTTTCCAGATAAATGGGGCTTCAGCTACCTGCCATCAGCTCAGCAGCCCACCTTCGTTTCGAGCGTGACAGTGAATCAGAAGGGAAATTTGATTAATTCATTAGAGTTATGGCTGCGCAAAGGATAATTAACAGGGAGCACTGCATCCGTCGGCCAAAACCCTTTTAATTCAGGCCTGTAAATGCTGTAATATAAAACTCTTTAATATTAACAGCCTTCATCTGCACTTTCCCCCTCAGTCCAATTTCCCCCGATCAAATTACTTTTGACTAATCAAGCTAATAAAAAATATTGTTTTGCTCCACCGAAGGAGCTTTTTAATGCATTTATATCAATTCATTATTTCTCTCATTCCATTCCACTGTCACCAGGCCCAGTGGCACATACAGACATTTGAGAGAATTTGACAACACTGACATATATTCTTTAAAACTAAGAGGATGCAGCTCGTGGACTTGCCCACGTGCTCATCAGCATCCCTTTTTAACGATAATTATTTGCAATGCGATGCAGCACTGACTTCAATTAGGATAATCCAGAGCAAGGAGGGGAAGAAGCGCCTGATTATTCAGCGCTTCCATTTTTGGAGCCGCGCCATAGCAATAACTGTTTAAACAAACAGCGTATGGTACAAACCTCCAGGGGGAAGGGCTATTGTTTTGGGGCAATTAAGCAAATAGTCAACTAAAAATATTGGTGTTGAGGAACAAACAAAGAGTAGTAACAGCATAATGGAGTTGTTATGGCTCACTTACTAGTGGCAAGTTTAAAGGGACCCGATTACAGACTGACAAATTTAAACAATTTGCAGATGGCGGGGTTAGCATTATTAGCAGTGCGCAACGGCTAGTCTGAAACATGACGTTGTTCAGTCATACTCGCTGATGCGTCCAGCGTGCCTTGGGAACAGTCTCACCAAGGGACGTGACACAAGCCTCAAAACCATTTGCAGGGATGTTGTGGAGAATGTTTAAGTGTGCCTGTATAAAATGATATCTTAAATGTGATTTAAGGGGCCTGAAGCAACATTTATTGTGATTTTGGCACTGTTATGCGCTCAATTTCAGCTCGTATTGAACTTCCAAAGGATAATCACGGTGATATAAAGGTTTGTCTTCTGAGTTATGCAGGATGGAGAAAGAATGGGTGACGTTAAAAATATATATTTTCCATTTAAATGAATGCGGACAACAGTGTTTTGTATCCCAGGCAGCCGTGGAAGGTAAATCAGGGCGTGACGACTGTGATAAATATCCTTTTACTGACTTCTTGACCAGTGCTGGAGGCTTAATGTTGACACACGCGGCTCCTTAAAAAAGATTTATAAAAAAGACAAAGCACGCAGAGACTTGTAAGGCGATAATTCATGAACTGTGCAGTTCACGCCCGTCCCATCTGCGGCGAGGAGGCTACGGGCAGCCCGGACTGCTCCGACCAAGTCTGGCTTTATCCCCCCCCACCCCCCTTCAAAAGTATCTGCTGAGTCCTGGAAGGCTGCATAACCTCAAGGACAGGCCTCTGCCTGAGCACAATAAGCGTCCGGGGGTCGCCCCTATCGAGGCGGGGTTTGGTTTCCGGATGAATCTGTGACCCAGAATTAGAGTTTCTGTTGGAGAAAAGCGGCGCGATAAGCTGATGAGGTACTTATCAGAAAATAGAGGAGAATTAGGGTTTTTCACTGGAGCCACGAAGCGCTAATCTGCCTAATGAACTGAAAGCACTGCGAAAGAGCCTGTGTGTGTCTGGATAGTGCCACAACCTACTGATGTTTAGGTGGGAGAGTTCGTTTGGTGTCCGTGATGGAAAAAAGCAAGATTAAACGGCACTATTTCCAAGAAAAGTGGGCTGTAAAAGCCACATAGAAAGCATTGAAATTAAGCTAATACTTTATATTTGCTGGAACAAGGTTCTCGTCTTTGTTATATCTTATTAAATCAGCACAAATAAATCAGCATCTGCAGTGCATGTGAATGTACCTACAAAAAAGAGGGACTTGACTGTATGACATCATGTCTTTACTTCTTTTAATTGGGAAATTTAACACTATATTAAGTATTTTACTTCAGTGCAGGAGTGGAAAATCTGATATGATGTGATTTATGAAGGAATTATCACATTACATGCAGTAATTGCTTCAGTCATCAGAAATATACATCTATATGTAACTTTATTTTTCATTCATATGACTCAGTTGCAATCTCATTCCAGGCTAAAACTGAAAATAATTGGCTGATTTCTAAATCTATTAAGGACCGCAAACCAGTGGACTGGAAGCACTTGCTGGAAAATGTTAATTTTAAAAATAAAAAGTTTTACCAAAAGCCTCATGATTGATGATCTCACAGGCAGAAGAAACAAGGAAAAGTTCCTTTAAGGGCAGCCGTGACGACGGCGCTGCATTTGAATATTCTCTGCGACTCTGGAAGAATCAGATGTGTGAAAACGTTCTCATCAAATCTGAAGGTTCATCTAAATATCAGAACAAGCTCTGATAAAGCAGAGGAGCGCCGCTCTCTGACAGGCGGCGCCGGCTCCCTCCTCCCGGCTCGCTGATGCAGATCGCTCCTGCTGAGTGCAGATATTTGGGCTTGTTTGTTATGGTTGAAGTGTATCACTCAGCGAGGCTCGACTGTGCTGCATCACATGAATTAATGATGAACGCGGGAGGAGATGGAGAGAGGGCAGACTGCTGCAGAGAGCCGGCGGAGGGATGGACCAGAGAACAAAGATGCGAGTCGCAGATGAGGATGGGCTCATTTGGAGGGCATGATCAGCCTCTCTGTAGATTACCGAAGCGGTCCGGTTGTCAGGAGGTGGACCGATCTGGGAATTTATTTGATTACAAGTGGCACTTTTTTTTTTTAAGGGGAGGTTTGAGGTGTCGTGAGTGTGCAGCCAATCAGCATCATTGGATCTGTGATGAAGCAGATCCGGCCGGCTGATTCGGCTGGTGTTGTGGTGTTTCTGGAGCAGACGCAGGTCAGAGACGGGCAGGGAATCATGGTTAGAAATATTCCAGATGACACTGTCTTATCTCCCGGATTCCTCCTCCTTTCCCCTTCCATCATCAGGAGGGTCCCCTGTGTTGGCCCGGTCCTGCTCGAGGTTTCTTCTCATGGAGAGAGTTTTCCCGACCACTGCTGCTTGCTCAAGGGTCAGGCTCTGGCTTTCTTTGATACATCCAGGGACAATCTTGACTGTCAACGTTTGCTGTGGACAATGATGTGATCTATCTACATGTACATGCTGCACTGATACTGGACTTCCCTCCACGACAGATCTGCTCTCAGGCATCAGGTGGTCAGGCACAGAAACAACTGGACCATTTACTGATTAAAAGTGTCTCAAAAAGATCCTGGCTCCGTGGTTTCCCCTCTATTTATTGCATTCCTCCCTAATTAACGAGATATTCTTTCATCTTCATCTCCTCCTCCTATTGACTCAGCCCTTCAGAACTTGGGACTTATTGCATTCTCATACAGCGGAACAAGACAAAATAGACATTCTGAGGAACGTGTTGTGGATCTTATAAGGGGGGGCGTACATATATCAAGGGCTTTATTGCTTTTGATGGAAGCAATAAGAGAAGATGCTTTAAATCATGCAGTGCAGGAATTCTGCACAAAAAAGATAATGAAAAAACACCTCGGTGGTCCCGAAGAGCACGATCGTCGCTGGAAGGAAAGGACGTTCACGGGCGCGCACGTTTACAGCAACTTGTCAGGGTCAAAAAGGCGAGCGCATCTGTTAACGCGCGTCATTTTGGTGATGTAAAATCCTGTCTGAGAGGCAGGGTTTGGCAGCGAGTTGAGACGTTAACAGCTACAGGATGTTTCTGTCTCAATAAAAATCACACTTTGTGCAGATGTGCCAGCGGTAATTACTCTTCACGAGATAGTGAAAAACCACTTTGATTTTGATTACTCTCATATTTCAGTTTCAATCTGGTGAGACGTCTCCGGAGACGAGGAGTAAAATATATACAGGATGATGAGCAAAATCTTCTCTCCCAGCAGGTTTGAGCTAATAGATTGCTACCGCAGTGATTAGGAGAGAGGCACTGAAAACTTGCAGCAGTGTTCACGCTGATGCACGGGCAGACATGCACTCAGACTCTGCAGCAGATTCTTTATTTTATTTTTTTTCAATAAAAAGACGTGTTGCACAGGAGCGATGGGCTTATCAGATATGGCAGCTCACAGCTTTGGGGAATTGGATGAAAACGCACCAAGCCTGTGATTCTCCGACATGTCGGGTGCGTGTTGGCGGCGCGATTGTGCTGTTTATCAAGACGTCTGAGCTGATCCGGATTGGTGAAAGGCAGGAGTCGTTGCCGTCTGTTGGCGCCCATTTTTAATTAGGCGAACTTTTGGGCGCCACGGTGCACCAGAACTAGTACGGACACTTCGCATCACGCCTTGCTAGGAAGGTAGGAAGAGGTGGGCTGGCTGATGGAAGAGAGCAGCACAGATATGTAATTTGAGGTGACAGATAATCAATAAAAGCCTTTAGTCAACAGTGGTGGCTCTAGTAGCGAGAAGCTACAGGAACGCAACAGTAAGTCTTCACCTGGGAGGAGCCCGTTTTTCTGTTTGCACTACAAGGGTGACCTGTGGAGCGATACCAGAAGGCCTGATGGTGATGTGCAGCCATCCCACAACTGGTGTCTTGACACTCCGTTTCTGTTAGGCTACAGAAGCTAAAGTGGTCACTATGAAAAGGTTGTTTATGGTCAACAGTTCAACCAACCGCAGGCTAGACGTCCAGTGTGTGAACTACAAACTTAAGAAAATGAAGGTATATTTACCAGATGAGGTTAAATCTAGGGGCCAGTTCCAGTTAAAATCAATATAAAATGGAAAATTATCAAGGTGATTTGGAATTTCCGAAGCCATGAGCTCCAAGATAGAAAAAAAGATATTGGAGAAACACAGGAAGTGTGAAAGAACAAGGTCAGTTTGTGAGTCTGACACAGGAAGGAGGCTGAACTTGCCAGGAGGGAGGAGGGAAGACAATGAGCCACAGGTGAGGATGAACAAGACACAGGTGGAACACAATCAGACAGAAGATACTCCATGTAAACAAACAACGAATGGATCCCAACACAGTCAGCTGGACCGAACTCACCAGAGCTTTAAGGCAATCCTGCTGTTCCATCCACTCCGTGGATTTATGCATCAATCCCACAATGACGTGGAGGATTATCAAGCTGGTTTTAAGTATTTCTGCCTCTTTGTGACAACCAGCATCTGGGGAAATGTAAAGTTTACCATTTAAATTAATCTCTGTCCTTCAGGACAGGGTTCATCAACCCAGTCCTCCGAGGCCCATGATCTAACCGGGTTTTCCGTCCTACCAGCTAGACACCTACTTTCACCTGGATCTCCAGTTTTCTTGCTTTAGGCGACAATGTTTGTGAAAAAATGAGGTTCTTAGTGTAAAACACAAAAGTCTGGTTTTCGGAAGAAAGCTCCGATCAACACCGCTGAAGTTTCACTGACGCCTGTCAATGAACCGCCCAGCGTATTTATTGCAGAAGCATCATCTTGTGGATCTGTTAAATTTATATACCGTCTCACATTTGGCCGCCTGACCGTCTGGTGTCCAAAAAAAGCAATCATTTTAAAAGCCTGTAGCAGCACAATATACAACCGACGTAGGCGGGATGATTAAACGCTGTCTGGCTGTTGCTGTGCTAATGTGTGTGTCTGGATCTTCTTTCCGTTCCATCTGGAACATTAAAAACCTCCGTCCTTCTCAAAGAGAAGGCGTACTTTCCTTTACTTCTCCTCCTGGAACACCAGGAGATGCTCGCCGCTTTAAAATAAACCGTCGCCCGCGTATATTTGCGGCGCTTAGCATACGGGAAATAAATGCACAGAAATAATGTTCAATATAAAAATGATCTGTGATTTTAAAAGAGACAGTTTAATTATGATGCGGTGCTCCATAACCGGGGCAACCCACCCCTTCGGTGACGCTCGGAGCCGTTTCATCGATTGGGTGCCGCTCCATCGGGCGCATCAGCACGTGTGTTGTCAATATACTGTAAAATGTTGAGGAGGGAAATAAAATGCTGCTCAGAACTCAAGAAAGTGTCCATTTTTATCCAGAATGATCCAGTTCGGGTTGAAATTCCAGTGGTGGTGACGTTCCTGCAGCATGGTTTATGGGATGGATTCGCCTGTACATGGCAACTAACCCTTCATGATAATTAGCTCTTTTAACCAAATCAGTTAAAAATACCCGCAGTGTTGCTCCTCCTTTCAATCCAAAAGAAAGTTTTTCTCTCGCTGCAGTGTGGGAAACCTGCAATTTAATCCCCTCCGACAAAGAGCAGTAAAACACAGACATCCTGTGACATTTTCCTCTGTTTGCCGTGGAGCCGTTTGTAGGCCTAAAAATACCACCCCGGCAGCAGCGAGGCACATTTTCTTCCATCTATATCACCAGGAAAAAAAAACAAAAAAACAACCCAAATACAATGTTGAACGTGGATTCTTGTGCCAGTGTCAAGTCTGAGCTGGGAAATAATGTCGGCGATACATCATCATTACGGAATCCCGGGGAAAGGAGAAAGAAAAGACGGAATAATGAAACTCCTTTTGTACACTTTGCACTAGAACACCTTATTATAAATCACAGAACTCATCACAAAATCACTCATTTCTCTCCCTGCCATAATTCCGCGAACCTCTCCGGAGAGTTGAGAAAGAGTAATATACATGAAATCCAATAGATGCCAAAGGTGTTGTTTTGACACTGAGGAAGTGGGAGAAGGGGTAGGAGAGTGGGGGAAAAAAATCTCTTGACACGAGATGATAAATGTATGGCAGAGGTGGAAATGGCTTCTACCTGATTTGATATGGAACGCCGTTCCTGTCTCTCTTAATCTCACAGACCTGGTAACATATTCATTGGCGCTGTCAGACACGTTGCTTTATGGGCTTAAGGTGTGCAGCGTTGCCTCACGCTCTTATCTGTGTAGCCCAATGTGCAACTTCTGGCATTTCCACTGCATGCACACACACGCACACACACGCGCACACACACACACTCAGGGATGCATCAGCTGTTCACACTGGGGCTTTCAGGTTACGGAGGCGTTGATGTCTTATTTGTATTTTCAAATAATGTGTATGTTCCCGAAGCCGATCCAAGCCCAGGCGCCCTTTGGAATAGTTTAAAGCTGACATTATGACTGAACCGAGCCCGCTTTAAAGCTAATAAAGCCGTCTGGCTCCAGGCATAAGCTGGTTCTCAATCTCTCTGGGTATCTGTCTTTATCTCTGTCTAGAATTTATGGAACACTGATTCTCCCGCGCGGAGGTCTGGGGAAGCTGCCCCTGCCGGTGTGCTGAGGGAGCCCGGCTGACCTGGGCTTCTGCTTCAGCCATGAATTTTTTATCGCACTGCCTCCGCAACCATTGCTCTCTTTTCTGCAACACTCCTTTCGGTCTGCTTCCTCCCCCGTAATCAGGCTGCTAATAAAGCGCAAACGCTGAAAAGCCCGAAACCGTAGCGATCATTACTGATTTATTTCAACGCCATTTCCATAAACAGCAAAGCATCTCCGCGGATGTCTGTAAAGCCAAGGAAAATGGAGATAAAGACGGCACAACCCAGCTCATGGGTTGTGAAATCCCCAATTTATTTGCTGCTTTTCATTCTTTCTTTCATTCTTCCCATCATCGGCTGCGCATTTGAGGGGACTCACTGTGTTTGTGGGCTGAAAATTAGATCGTCCGACTGTGTGTGACTCCTGCCTTGATTTCCCCCCCCCCCACCCCTCACAAAACCTGACAAGGCCTCCGGAACTCTATGAACATGTATTCCCAGTGGAGAGAAGGCTAAGAGCCACTTCTGACATGTCTCTGAGATGTGCCGCGGCGCCTCGAGCGCCATTGATCAGCTCCGGCGAATGTACCCAGGGCGCGGCAGAGACACGTTGGGGGGAACTTGGAGGACGCGTGATGAATTTCAGCTGCCTTTTCGGTTGGATGTTCGATCTATGCTTAATGAAGCAGATGAAGTTTTGCCTCTAAATCAATTGTGCGTTTTTACTCCTTACGGTCAGGTAAAGGTGGTTGGTTCTAGAGAAAGTGGCCAGTAAGGCACTTCTGGTTGACGGGGAGATCTGGAAATCCACTCAGTTAGATTACAGAAGAAAAGGACTTTAATCCTCCCCAGAGAGAGGAAATGATTTTACCACATTTGTTACAAGAACATGCAGCGAGGCAATATGAACACAACAAAAGACAGACTATTTAAAGACCCAGTATTTATATATGCGGTCAGATGTGTAGTGGTGAGGCCTGACTGAGCAGGAGAGTGTGGGTGGACAGCAGATATGGATTCACAGTCACTAAATGAGTGAAAAAGCCAGAGCAGTGCAAAGCTCAGGCATCTGGAAACATCTGTGCAATGATGAAACATCGGCCAACATCAGTCCAGTTTGAAAATGTTTGTTGCCGTGAAAGAATAATAGTGCACAGAACAGTCACAGTTTGTATGAAGGACCTGCAGACCCCCTCAGTCTGGTGCAGAGGGCGGGCGGTTGTCCACGTGAGCCACGGCCCCCCTCCCTCCATCACCTCGGTGGGGTCCAGGGAGCAGCCACAGATTGAACTGGCTCTATTAGTCAGCCTGTTGAGCCTCCTCCTGTCCCCTCACAAGACCCCTCTCTCCCCAGTAGACCGTTGCATAGGAGACCACCACAGTCTCCACCACAGTCACTAGTGGCCAGAGTCCCAGCCCAGAGCCCCAGCCCAGAGCCCCAGCCCAGAGTCCCAGCCCAGAGCCCCAGCCCAGAGCCCCAGCCCAGAGCCCCAGCCCAGAGTCCCAGCCCAGAGTCCCAGCCCAGAGTCCCAGCCTCCTCAGCACATCAAGGCAACTCTGACCCCTCTTATAGAGCCAGTCAGTGTTGTTCAGACCAGTCCAGTTTGTTATTTAAGTGAACTAGACTGCACAGGTAATTACGTCCCCCTGAGCGTTTGGTGGTTCAACACATCTCAGGGATCTCAGCAGTCATCAGGAAAGGCACCTCTCCGAGAACCAGTCAACATTCCTATTTTGGGGGGAGGAATTCAAGCCCTCTGGCTTATTTTGGCCCCCTAATTCTGTTTGGGATGGCTGGGATTCAAACTTGGGGTCACCTGATTAGAAGGCAGCGTTGCTCGTCAATATACCACCATCACAACCATCAATACACTTTGGTGCCAACACAAATCCCAGTTGCAAATAAACAAGTTTGCCAGTTTTCCTTCTTAAGATGAACTCGTTCTCCCAATCCCTGTCCATAGTTTTCCATCCTGGCTCTGCTTATTGTTATTTCTGACTGACCGTTTGCACAGTAGCCCATAGTAACACCCTCCCCAACCTCTAATAACCCCTTTGACTTCATATTCATGAATCCATACAGTGTCCCTATGGTGTGATCCCTGATATTTTCCATATGTGCTGCAATCGGGACAGTAAAATTATCATAAATCGAATCACTTCAATAAAATAAATAAGATCACTGCATCAGGGCCACACGGATAAGTGAGAGTTGCTCGATGGCCAGAAAAAAGACCCGTACCTCACACGTGAAGCGTGCATCAGCGTACCTACCCTCAGACTCTGGCAGGGTGTTGCTGTGGACCCTCCGTCTCCATCGGCCCGGCTGCACCTGGACAGAAATTCAATACGGCCTTATGCTTTTATGAATGACATCAGGGAGGCAAGCGAGAGGAGAGGTTTGGAGGTCACACGGGGAAGAGAGCTAAGAGAAAAAGAGCCCTGCCGCCATGGTTTATTCATGCCCGTGCCTTTTAATTTCTACACACAGACAACATTTGATTCTGCAGTTACCTCCTCGGACCGCATGATGAGTCTGAGCGACGGTGACGGGGGGGACAGCTTAACAGCGTCCGCTTTCCCCATTACGCGTCATATTGATTCTCATCTTCTCCATAAAGAATTTGCCAAAGCGAGAGAGCTCCATGTGTCCCCCGGGTCCCAATTAGAACTTCCTTTGGCAAAAAAGAAAAAGGGGGAAAGAAGAACGTGGCTCCGTAGCCCCTCTGTTTTTGCACTATTTTTAAATGTCGCTCTGAACAAAGTGCGGGAAGGCTGCAGCGAAAGAGCTAAGCCGTCAGGCGGAGGGAGCGAGGAAACTGTTAGTCACACAACAGCCTGAAAATTACAGAATCATTTCCACGTTCAAACTGCAGCTCTGGGATCCAGGTTCATTATACGGTTTTGGTTCATCCTCAGGGAATCTGCAGACAGCTTATGCGATGACAGCTGTGGAATGGACGGGAATTTATCAAGCCAAAAAAGAAAAGGGTGGCGATACTTTAAAAATGAGCCATGGCTGATGTTCGTGGCATTCAAGGAGACGTTTGACTGGAATACAGAGGAACACGGAGATTTGATCCAGTTTCAAATGCTGATCTTGAGGAATTGCGCTCGAGGTGGGAAAATTCCGGGCGTTCCTGATCCGAGACAGCAGAGCTCAGAGCTACGTGAGCTCAGAGTGTCAGGAGAGGTCAGTGGTTCTGCAAATACACAGACTTATAATGATGCATCTTATTTTTCAGATATAAGTTGGAAGAGGAAAGTCACTGGAAGTCAGTGACTTTATCCTATTCCTATCCTGCTCCTTTTTCTGTGGCCAGCATTGAACTTTGCATCTTTGTGTTTCTTTATTTTGATATTTATATCTGTTTGCAGAAAAGTCTATAATAATAATACAGTTTCCATTTAGCTCGGAACAAAAAAAGACTTCCACAACCTCAAGAGGGAAATGGAAGAAAAGAAAATATCTGAAATAATAGATTTGATTCTTGATTCTTGGTAAAGAAAATAAATGAATACATATTTCTGCTTTGTTCCTTTCAGCTCAAACTGGCCTTGAAAATCCATTAAATCTAAGAATGCAGCAGATGCTGATTGGGACATGTTGCTTTGATTGTGCGATTGTTTGGAAGTAAAGCTGCCGAATCGTGATTGTTGGAGGGAGCATCAACCTGGTGACCTCCCGTCAGAGCTGTTTTCTCCCGGGACAGAAGCCACGTTTCTCAGGAGATTTGCGGAAGCTTCGGGAGTCTGGCATGCGCCGCTAGCAATTTCGACTCCCTAGCATTAGGGAAAACCAAATTACCCCTCCGTAACTGTCAAACAACCCTGCGCGGCATCTTTGGTGAGAACTTTACCTTTGGATCTACTAAAAGCCACAATTTGCACCCCGGGAAATCAACCTCAGAGTCGGTAGCGTTGCCTAACAAGGCAAACATTTCAAGGGACGCATAGAACATCAGTCGTAAACGGCGACATTTCTCAGAAACGACCCTCTGCCCTGGGGAAACGCCCCGCCGCTGTCTCCCCCTCCCCCCCCCCCTCCGCGCCAGGCCCAGTCTCCTCCAGACTGACATGTTAACGACAGTGATCCACAGCCATTTCACTCCGGCTGAGATAAGAGAGACGCCGCTGCTGCACACGTATCGCACAATATTACGTGACGCATTATGAAATATAGAGGCAACCTCGTCCGGACAGGAATGTGTGTAGGTGCGGGTGTCGGGACGGAGACAGGAAGGATCAGATAGCGGCGAATGTTACCCAAACGGGATTTAAAGCCCGCCCGATATCAACCGCGGAAGCGGGAGATTGTCTCCAGATATTTATTGACTGCAGACAGCAGTGGCGCCTTTTCAGCGACACGTGTGTGTCACACCGAAACGCCCCCCCCCCCCCCCCCACCCCCACCCACCCCCCAACACCGATTTGCTCCTTGTCAGGAAATATTTGCAGTTTTCAATGTCGATTCAACATTAGCGCGGCGCTAGCAGCCCTGTCAGGTTCGCGTGCGGGGCTTTTTCGGGACGCGAGGCCTCTGACTCCTGTCGCTTGAGATTAGTCCAAGTCGCTCCGATTTCATTGGTGATGAGGCAGGACGATAAAGACCGGGCGAGGAGAGAGAGCCGACGACTGGGCTTCCGTGGCCAGATGTAACAAAGAAGCGGTAAAGAAAAGCGCGCCGGGTTATTTCAGCATGACCGAGCGTGCTCAGCAACGCTCGCTTGCCTGGGGTTTGACCACAGTTTGTCCCTGGGAGCTTGTGTCTGAACAAGCCTTTGTCTTGTAGGCAGATGGAGGCGAGAGGCCTCTAATGGACGAGGAGTCCACGGAGTGGGTCTGATTAGATACAAGAGGCCAAGCCCTCGCAGACCTCTCCACG